>NW_027141588.1:315805-631611 GCF_036365525.1 Heterodontus francisci
CTGCCACAGTCTCACCGCTCCAGTGACCCGGGTTCGGTTCTGTTTACTGCCACACTCTCACAGCTCCAGTGACCTGGGTTCGGTTCTGTTTACTGCCACACTCTCACAGCTCCAGTGACCTGGGTTCGGTTCTGGGGACTGCCACAGTCTCACAGCTCCAGTGACCCGGGTTCGGTTCTGGGGACTGCCACAGTCTCACAGCTCCAGTGACCTGGGTTCGGTTCTGTTTACTACCACAGCCTCACAGCTCCAGTGTCCCGGGTTCGGTTCTGTTTACTGCCACAGTCTCACAGCTCCAGTGACCCGGGTTCAGTTCTGCGTACTGCCACAGTCTCACAGCTCCAGTGTCCCGGGTTCGGTTCTGGGGACTGCCACAGCCTCACAGCTCCAGTGTCCCGGGTTCGGTTCTGTTTACTGCCACACTATCACAGCTCCAGTGCCCTGGGTTCGGTTCTGGGGACTGCCACAGCCTCACAGCTCCAGTGACCTGGGTTCGGTTCTGTTTACTGCCGCAGCCTCACAGCTCCAGTGACCCGGGTTCGGTTCTGTTTTTTGCCACAGTCTCAGAGCTCCAGTGACCTGGGTTCGGTTCTGGGGACTGCCACAGTCTCACAGCTCCAGTGTCCCGGGTCCGGTTCTGTTTACTGCCACAGCCTCACAGCTCCAGTGACCCGGGTTCGGTTCTGTTTACTGCCACAGTCTCACAGCTCCAGTGTCCCGGGTCCGGTTCTGTTTACTGCCACAGTCTCACAGCTCCAGTGACCTGGGTTCGGTTCTGTTTACTGCCACAGTCTCACAGCTCCAGTGACCTGGGTTCGGTTCTATTTACTGCCACAGTCTCATAGCTCCAGTGACCTGGGTTCGGTTCTGCGTACTGCCACAGTCTCACAGCTCCAGTGACCCGGGTTCTGTTCTGTTCACTGCCACAGTCTCACAGCTCCAGTGTCCTGGGTTCGGTTCTGTTTACTGCCACAGTCTCACAGCTCCAGTGACCTGGGTTCAGTTCTGTTTACTGGCACAGTCTCACAGCTCCAGTGACCTGAGTTCGGCTCTGTTTACTGCCACAGCCTCACAGCTCCAGTGTCCTGGGTTCGGTTCTGGGGACTGCCACAGTCTCACAGCTCCAGTGTCCCGGGTTCGGTTCTGTTTACTGCCACACTCTCACAGCTTCAGTGACCCGGGTTCAGTTCTGCGTACTGCCGCAGTCTCATAGCTCCAGTGACCTGGGTTCGGTTCTGCGTACTGCCACAGTCTCACAGCTCCAGTGACCCGGGTTCGGTTCTGTTTACTGTCACAGTCTCACAGCTCCAGTGTCCCGGGTTCGGTTCTGTTTACTGCCACAGTCTCACAGCTCCATTGACCTGGGTTCCGTTCTGTTTACTGCCACAGTCTCACAGCTCCAGTGACCTTGGTTCGGTTCTGTTTACTGCCACAGTCTCACAGCTCCTGTGACCTGGGTTCGGTTCTGTTTACTGCCACAGTCTCACAGCTCCAGTGACCTGGGTTCGGTTCTGTTTACTGCCACAGTCTCACAGCTCCAGTGACCTGGGTTCGGTTCTGTTTACTGCCACAGTCTCACAGCTCCAGTGACCTGGGTTCGGTTCTGTTCACTGCCACAGTCTCACAGCTCCAGTGTCCCGGGTTCGGTTCTGTTTACTGCCACAGTCTCACAGCTCCAGTGTCCCGGGTTCGGTTCTGTTTACTGCCACAGTCTCACAGCTCCAGTGACCCGGGTTCGGTTCTGTTTACTGCCACAGTCTCACAGCTCCAGTGTCCCGTGTTCGGTTCTGTTTACTGTCACAGTCTTACAGCTCCAGTGACCTGGGTTCGGTTCTGTTTACTGCCACAGCCTCACAGCTCCAGTGACCCGGGTTCGGTTCTGTTTTTTGCCACAGTCTCACAGCTCCGGTGACCTGGGTTCGGTTCTGGTGACTGCCACAGTCTCACAGCTCCAGTGTCCCGGGTCCGGTTCTGTTTACTGCCACAGCCTCACAGCTCCAGTGACCTGGGTTCGGTTCTGTTTACTGCCAAAGTCACACAGCTCCAGTGACCTGGGTTCGGTTCTGTTTCCTGCCACAGTCTCACAGCTCCAGTGACCTGGGTTCGGTTCTGTTTACTGCCACAGTCTCACAGCTCCAGTGACCCGGGTTCGGTTCTGTTTACTGCCACAGTCTCACAGCTCCAGTGACCTGGGTTCGGTTCTGTTTACTGCCACAGTCTCACAGCTCCAGTGTCCCGGGTTCGGTTCTGTTTACTGCCACAGTCTCACAGCTCCAGTGTCCCGGGTTCAGTTCTGTTTACTGCCACAGTCTCAGAGCTCCAGTGTCCCGGGTTCAGTTCTGTTTACTGCCACAGTCTCACAGCTCCAGTGCCCCGGGTTCAGTTCTGTTTACTGCCACAGTCTCACATCTCCAGTGACCCGGGTTCGGTTTAGTTTACTGCCACAGTCTCACAGCTCCAGTGACCTGGGTTCGGTTCTGTTTACTGCCACAGTCTCACAGCTCCAGTGTCCTGGGTTCGGTTCTGCGTACTGCCACAGTCTCACAGCTCCAGTGACCCGGGTTCGGTTCTGTTCACTGCCACAGTCTCACAGCTCCAGTGTCCCGGGTTCGGTTCTGTTTACTGCCACAGTCTCACAGCTCCAGTGACCCGGGTTCTGTTCTGTTCACTGCCACAGTCTCACAGCTCCAGTGTCCCGGGTTCGGTTCTGTTTACTGCCACAGTCTCACAGCTCCAGTGTCCCGGGTTCGGTTCTGTTTACTGTCACAGTCTTACAGCTCCAGTGACCTGGGTTCGGTTCTGTTTACTGCCACAGTCTCACAGTTCCAGTGACCTGGGTTCTGTTCTGTTTACTGCCACAGTCTCACAGCTCCAGTGACCTGGGTTCGGTTCTGTTTACTGCCACAGTCTCACAGCTCCAGTGTCCCGGGTTCGGTTCTGTTTACTGCCACAGTCTCACAGCTCCAGTGTCCCGGGTTCGGTTCTGTTTACTGCCACAGTCTCACAGCTCCAGTGTCCTGGGTTCGGTTCTGTTTACTGCCACAGTCTCACAGCTCCAGTGACCCGGGTTCGGTTCTGTTTACTGCCACAGCCTCACAGCTCCAGTGTCCTGGGTTCGGTTCTGTTTACTGCCACAGTCTCACAGCTCCAGTGACCTGGGTTCGGTTCTGTTTACTGCCACAGTCTCACAGCTCCAGTGACCTGGGTTCGGTTCTGTTCACTGCCACAGTCTCACAGCTCCAGTGTCCCGGGTTCGGTTCTGTTTACTGCCACAGTCTCACAGCTCCAGTGACCTGGGTTCGGTTCTGTTTACTGTCACAGTCTCACAGCTCCATTGACCTGGGTTCCGTTCTGTTTACTGCCACAGTCTCACAGCTCCAGTGACCTGGGTTCGGTTCTGTTTACTGCCACAGTCTCACAGCTCCAGTGACCTGGGTTCGGTTCTGTTCACTGCCACAGTCTCACAGCTCCAGTGTCCCGGGTTCGGTTCTGTTTACTGCCACAGTCTCACAGCTCCAGTGTCCCGGGTTCGGTTCTGTTTACTGTCACAGTCTCACAGCTCCAGTGTCCCGGGTTCGGTTCTGTTTACTGTCACAGTCTTACAGCTCCAGTGACCTAGGTTCGGTTCTGTTTACTGCCACAGTCTCACAGCTCCAGTGACCTGGGTTCTGTTCTGTTTACTGCCAAAGTCTCACAGCTCCAGTGACCTGGGTTCGGTTCTGTTTACTGCCACAGTCTCACAGCTCCAGTGACCCGGGTTCGGTTCTGTTTACTGCCACAGCCTCACAGCTCCAGTGTCCTGGGTTCGGTTCTGTTTACTGCCACAGTCTCACAGCTCCAGTGACCTGGGTTCGGTTCTGTTTACTGCCACAGTATCACAGCTCCAGTGACCTGGGTTCGGTTCTGTTTACTGCCACAGTCTCACAGCTCCAGTGACCCGGGTTCGGTTCTGTTTACTGCCACAGCCTCACAGCTCCAGTGACCCGGGTTCGGTTCTGTTTACTGCCACAGTCTCACCGCTCCAGTGACCCGGGTTCGGTTCTGTTTACTGCCACAGTCTCACAGCTCCAGTGACCTGGGTTCGGTTCTGTTTACTGCCACACTCTCACAGCTCCAGTGACCTGGGTTCGGTTCTGGGGACTGCCACAGTCTCACAGCTCCAGTGACCCGGGTTCGGTTCTGGGGACTGCCACAGTCTCACAGCTCCAGTGACCTGGGTTCGGTACTGTTTACTGCCACAGTCTCACAGCTCCAGTGACCTGGGTTCGGTTCTGTTTACTGCCACAGCCTCACAGCTCCAGTGTCCCGGGTTCGGTTCTGTTTACTGCCACAGTCTCACAGCTCCAGTGACCCGGGTTCAGTTCTGCGTACTGCCACAGTCTCACAGCTCCAGTGTCCCGGGTTCGGTTCTGGGGACTGCCACAGCCTCACAGCTCCAGTGTCCCGGGTTCGGTTCTGTTTACTGCCACACTATCACAGCTCCAGTGACCTGGGTTCGGTTCTGTTTACTGCCGCAGCCTCACAGCTCCAGTGACCCGGGTTCGGTTCTGTTTTTTGCCACAGTCTCACAGCTCCAGTGACCTGGGTTCGGTTCTGGGGACTGCCACAGTCTCACAGCTCCAGTGTCCCGGGTCCGGTTCTGTTTACTGCCACAGCCTCACAGCTCCAGTGACCCGGGTTCGGTTCTGTTTACTGCCACAGTCTCACAGCTCCAGTGTCCCGGGTCCGGTTCTGTTTACTGCGACAGTGTCACAGCTCCAGTGACCTGGGTTCGGTTCTGTTTACTGCCACAGTCTCACAGCTCCAGTGACCTGGGTTCGGTTCTGTTTACTGCCACAGTCTCACAGCTTCAGTGACCCGGGTTCGGTTCTGTTTACTGCCACAGTCTCACAGCTCCAGTGTCCCGGGTTCAGTTCTGTTTACTGCCACAGTCTCATAGCTCCAGTGACCTGGGTTCGGTTCTGCGTACTGCCACAGTCTCACAGCTCCAGTGACCCGGGTTCTGTTCTGTTCACTGCCACAGTCTCACAGCTCCAGTGTCCTGGGTTCGGTTCTGTTTACTGCCACAGTCTCACAGCTCCAGTGACCTGGGTTCAGTTCTGTTTACTGCCACAGTCTCACAGCTCCAGTGACCTGGGTTCAGTTCTGTTTACTGCCACAGTCTCACAGCTCCAGTGACCTGAGTTCGGTTCTGTTTACTGCCACAGTCTCACAGCTCCAGTGTCCCGGGTTCGGTTCTGTTTACTGCCACACTCTCACAGCTTCAGTGACCCGGGTTCAGTTCTGCGTACTGCCGCAGTCTCATAGCTCCAGTGACCTGGGTTCGGTTCTGTTTACTGCCACAGTCTCACAGCTCCAGTGACCCGGGTTCTGTTCTGTTTACTGCCACAGCCTCACAGCTCCAGTGACCCGGGTTCGGTTCTGTTTTTTGCCACAGTCTCACAGCTCCAGTGACCTGGGTTCGGTTCTGGGGACTGCCACAGTCTCACAGCTCCAGTGACCTGGGTTCGGTTCTGGGGACTGCCACAGTCTCGCAGCTCCAGTGTCCCGGGTCCGGTTCTGTTTACTTCCACAGCCTCACAGCTCCAGTGACCTGGGTTCGGTTCTGTTTCCTGCCACAGTCTCACAGCTCCAGTGACCTGGGTTCGGTTCTGTTTACTGCCACAGTCTCACAGCTCCAGTGACCCAGGTTCGGTTCTGTTTACTGCCACAGTCTCACAGCTCCAGTGACCTGGGTTCGGTTCTGTTTACTGCCACAGTCTCACAGCTCCAGTGTCCCGGGTTCGGTTCTGTTTACTGCCACAGTCTCAGAGCTCCAGTGTCCCGGGTTCAGTTCTGTTTACTGCCACAGTCTCACAGCTCCAGTGACCCGGGTTCGGTTCTGTTTACTGCCACAGTCTCACAGCTCCAGTGACCTGGGTTCAGTTCTGTTTACTGCCACAGTCTCACAGCTCCAGTGACCTGGGTTCGGTTCTGTTTACTGCCACAGTCTCACAGCTCCAGTGACCCGGGTTCTGTTCTGTTCACTGCCACAGTCTCACAGCTCCAGTGTCCCGGGTTCGGTTCTGTTTACTGCCACAGTCTCACAGCTCCAGTGACCCGGGTTCTGTTCTGTTCACTGCCACAGTCTCACAGCTCCAGTGTCCCGGGTTCGGTTCTGTTTACTGCCACAGTCTCACAGCTCCAGTGACCTGGGTTCGGTTCTGTTTACTGTCACAGTCTCACAGCTCCATTGACCTGGGTTCCGTTCTGTTTACTGCCACAGTCTCACAGCTCCAGTGACCTGGGTTCGGTTCTGTTCACTGCCACAGTCTCACAGCTCCAGTGACCTGGGTTCGGTTCTGTTTACTGCCACAGTCTCACAGCTCCAGTGACCTGGATTCGGTTCTGTTCACTGCCACAGTCTCACAGCTCCAGTGTCCCGGGTTCGGTTCTGTTTACTGCCACAGTCTCACAGCTCCAGTGTCCCGGGTTCGGTTCTGTTTACTGCCACAGTCTCACAGCTCCAGTGTCCCGGGTTCGGTTCTGTTTACTGTCACAGTCTTACAGCTCCAGTGAACTGGGTTCGGTTCTGTTTACTGCCACAGTCTCACAGCTCCAGTGACCTGGGTTCTGTTCTGTTTACTGTCACAGTCTTACAGCTCCAGTGAACTGGGTTCGGTTCTGTTTACTGTCACAGTCTCACAGCTCCAGTGACCTGGGTTCGGTTCTGTTTACTGCCACAGTCTCACAGCTCCAGTGTCCTGGGTTCAGTTCTGTTTACTGCCACAGTCTCACAGCTCCAGTGACCCGGGTTCGGTTCTGTTTACTGCCACAGCCTCACAGCTCCAGTGTCCTGGGTTCGGTTCTGTTTACTGCCACAGTCTCACAGCTCCAGTGACCTGGGTTCGGTTCTGTTTACTGCCACAGTCTCACAGCTCCAGTGACCTGGGTTCGGTTCTGTTTACTGCCACAGTCTCACAGCTCCAGTGACCCGGGTTCGGTTCTGTTTAATGCCACAGCCTCACAGCTCCAGTGACCCGGGTTCGGTTCTGTTTACTGCCACAGTCTCACCGCTCCAGTGACCCGGGTTCGGTTCTGTTTACTGCCACAGTCTCACAGCTCCAGTGACCCGGGTTCGGTTCTGTTTACTGCCACACTCTCACAGCTCCAGTGACCTGGGTTCGGTTCTGGGGACTGCCACAGTCTCACAGCTCCAGTGACCCGGGTTCGGTTCTGGGGACTGCCACAGTCTCACAGCTCCAGTGACCTGGGTTCGGTTCTGTTTACTGCCACAGTCTCACAGCTCCAGTGACCTGGGTTCGGTTCTGTTTACTGCCACAGCCTCACAGCTCCAGTGTCCCGGGTTCGGTTCTGTTTACTGCCACAGTCTCACAGCTCCAGTGACCCGGGTTCAGTTCTGCGTACTGCCACAGTCTCACAGCTCCAGTGACCTGGGTTCGGTTCTGGGGACTGCCACAGCCTCACAGCTCCAGTGACCTGGGTTCGGTTCTGTTTACTGCCGCAGCCTCACAGCTCCAGTGACCCGGGTTCGGTTCTGTTTTTTGCCACAGTCTCACAGCTCCAGTGACCTGGGTTCGGTTCTGGGGACTGCCACAGTCTCACAGCTCCAGTGTCCCGGGTCCGGTTCTGTTTACTGCCACAGCCTCACAGCTCCAGTGACCCGGGTTCGGTTCTGTTTACTGCCACAGTCTCACAGCTCCAGTGTCCCGGGTCCGGTTCTGTTTACTGCGACAGTCTCACAGCTCCAGTGACCTGGGTTCGGTTCTGTTTACTGCCACAGTCTCACAGCTCCAGTGACCTGGGTTCGGTTCTGTTTACTGCCACAGTCTCACAGCTCCAGTGACCTGGGTTCGGTTCTGTTTACTGCCACAGTCTCACAGCTCCAGTGACCTGGGTTCGGTTCTGCATACTGCCACAGTCTCACAGCTCCAGTGACCCGGGTTCTGTTCTGTTCACTGCCACAGTCTCACAGCTCCAGTGTCCTGGGTTCGGTTCTGTTTACTGCCACAGTCTCACAGCTCCAGTGACCTGGGTTCAGTTCTGTTTACTGCCACAGTCTCACAGCTCCAGTGACCTGGGTTCAGTTCTGTTTACTGCCACAGTCTCACAGCTCCAGTGACCTGAGTTCGGTTCTGTTTACTGCCACAGCCTCACAGCTCCAGTGTCCTGGGTTCGGTTCTGGGGACTGCCACAGTCTCACAGCTCCAGTGACCCGGGTTCTGTTCTGTTCACTGCCACAGTCTCACAGCTCCAGTGTCCTGGGTTCGGTTCTGTTTACTGCCACAGTCTCACAGCTCCAGTGACCTGGGTTCAGTTCTGTTTACTGCCACAGTCTCACAGCTCCAGTGACCTGGGTTCAGTTCTGTTTACTGCCACAGTCTCACAGCTCCAGTGACCTGAGTTCGGTTCTGTTTACTGCCACAGCCTCACAGCTCCAGTGTCCTGGGTTCGGTTCTGGGGACTGCCACAGTCTCACAGCTTCAGTGACCCGGGTTCAGTTCTGCGTACTGCCGCAGTCTCATAGCTCCAGTGACCTGGGTTCGGTTCTGCGTACTGCCACAGTCTCACAGCTCCAGTGACCCGGGTTCTGTTCTGTTCACTGCCACAGTCTCACAGCTCCAGTGTCCCGGGTTCGGTTCTGTTTACTGCCACAGTCTCACAGCTCCAGTGACCTGGGTTCCGTTCTGTTTACTGCCACAGTCACACAGCTCCAGTGACCTGGGTTCGGTTCTGTTTACTGCCAAAGTCTCACAGCTCCAGTGACCTGGGTTCGGTTCTGTTCACTGCCACAGTCTCACAGCTCCAGTGTCCCGGGTTCGGTTCTGTTTACTGCCACAGTCTCACAGCTCCAGTGTCCCGGGTTCGGTTCTGTTTACTGCCACAGTCTCACAGCTCCAGTGACCCGGGTTCGGTTCTGTTTACTGCCACAGTCTCACAGCTCCAGTGTCCCGTGTTCGGTTCTGTTTACTGTCACAGTCTTACAGCTCCAGTGACCTGGGTTCGGTTCTGTTTACTGCCACAGCCTCACAGCTCCAGTGACCCGGGTTCGGTTCTGTTTACTGTCACAGTCTTACAGCTCCAGTGACCTGGGTTCGGTTCTGTTTCCTGCCACAGTCTCACTGCTCCAGTGACCTGGGTTCGGTTCTGTTTACTGCCACAGTCTCACAGCTCCAGTGACCCGGGTTCGGTTCTGTTTACTGCCACAGTCTCACAGCTCCAGTGACCTGGGTTCGGTTCTGTTTACTGCCACAGTCTCACAGCTCCAGTGTCCCGGGTTCAGTTCTGTTTACTGCCACAGTCTCACAGCTCCAGTGACCCGGGTTCGGTTCTGTTTACTGCCACAGTCTCAGAGCTCCAGTGACCCGGGTTCGGTTCTGCGTACTGCCACAGTCTCACATCTCCAGTGACCCGGGTTCGGTTTAGGTTACTGCCACAGTCTCACAGCTCCAGTGACCTCTGTTCGGTTCTGTTTACTGCCACAGTCTCATAGCTCCAGTGACCTGGGTTCCGTTCTGTTTACTGCCACAGTCTCACAGCTCCAGTGACCTGGGTTCGGTTCTGTTCACTGCCACAGTCTCACAGCTCCAGTGTCCCGGGTTCGGTTCTGCGTACTGCCACAGTCTCACAGCTCCATTGACCTGGGTTCCGTTCTGTTTACTGCCACAGTCTCACAGCTCCAGTGACCTGGGTTCGGTTCTGTTCACTGCCACAGTCTCACAGCTCCAGTGTCCCGGGTTCGGTTCTGTTTACTGCCACAGTCTCACAGCTCCAGTGTCCCGGGTTCGGTTCTGTTTACTGTCACAGTCTTACAGCTCCAGTGACCTGGGTTCGGTTCTGTTTACTGCCACAGTCTCACAGCTCCAGTGACCTTGGTTCTGTTCTGTTTACTGCCACAGTCTCACAGCTCCAGTGACCTGGGTTCGGTTCTGTTTACTGCCACAGTCTCACAGCTCCAGTGTCCTGGGTTCAGTTCTGTTTACTGCCACAGTCTCACAGCTCCAGTGACCCGGGTTCGGTTCTGTTTACTGCCACAGCCTCACAGTTCCAGTGTCCTGGGTTCGGTTCTGTTTACTGCCACAGTCTCACAGCTCCAGTGACCTGGGTTCGGTTCTGTTTACTGCCACAGTCTCACAGCTCCAGTGACCTGGGTTCGGTTCTGTTTACTGCCACAGTCTCACAGCTCCAGTGACCCGGGTTCGGTTCTGTTTACTGCCACAGCCTCACAGCTCCAGTGACCCGGGTTCGTTTCTGTTTACTGCCACAGTCTCACCGCTCCAGTGACCCGGGTTCGGTTCTGTTTACTGCCACAGTCTCACAGCTCCAGTGACCTGGGTTCGGTTCTGGGGACTGCCACAGTCTCACAGCTCCAGTGACCCGGGTTCGGTTCTGGGGACTGCCACAGTCTCACAGCTCCAGTGACCTGGGTTCGGTTCTGTTTACTGCCACAGTCTCACAGTTCCAGTGACCTGGGTTCGGTTCTGTTTACTGCCACAGCCTCACAGCTCCAGTGTCCCGGGTTCGGTTCTGTTTACTGCCACAGTCTCACAGCTCCAGTGACCCGGGTTCAGTTCTGCGTACTGCCACAGTCTCACAGCTCCAGTGTCCCGGGTTCGGTTCTGGGGACTGCCACAGCCTCACAGCTCCAGTTTCCCGGGTTCGGTTCTGTTTACTGCCACACTCTCACAGCTCCAGTGACCTGGGTTCGGTTCTGGGGACTGCCACAGCCTCACAGCTCCAGTGACCTGGGTTCGGTTCTGTTTACTGCCGCAGCCTCACAGCTCCAGTGACCCGGGTTCGGTTCTGTTTTTTGCCACAGTCTCACAGCTCCAGTGTCCTGGGTTCAGTTCTGTTTACTGCCACAGTCTCACAGCTCCAGTGACCCGGGTTCGGTTCTGTTTACTGCCACAGCCTCACAGCTCCAGTGTCCTGGGTTCGGTTCTGTTTACTGCCACAGTCTCACAGTTCCAGTGACCTGGGTTCGGTTCTGTTTACTGCCACAGTCTCACAGCTCCAGTGACCTGGGTTCGGTTCTGTTTACTGCCACAGTCTCACAGCTCCAGTGACCCGGGTTCGGTTCTGTTTACTGCCACAGCCTCACAGCTCCAGTGACCCGGGTTCGTTTCTGTTTACTGCCACAGTCTCACCGCTCCAGTGACCCGGGTTCGGTTCTGTTTACTGCCACAGTCTCACAGCTCCAGTGACCTGGGTTCGGTTCTGTTTACTGCCACACTCTCACAGCTCCAGTGACCTGGGTTCGGTTCTGGGGACTGCCACAGTCTCACAGCTCCAGTGACCCGGGTTCGGTTCTGGGGACTGCCACAGTCTCACAGCTCCAGTGACCTGGGTTCGGTTCTGTTTACTGCCACAGTCTCACAGCTCCAGTGACCTGGGTTCGGTTCTGTTTACTGCCACAGCCTCACAGCTCCAGTGTCCCGGGTTCGGTTCTGTTTACTGCCACAGTCTCACAGCTCCAGTGACCCGGGTTCAGTTCTGCGTACTGCCACATTCTCACAGCTCCAGTGTCCCGGGTTCGGTTCTGGGGACTGCCACAGCCTCACAGCTCCAGTGTCCCGGGTTCGGTTCTGTTTACTGCCACAGTCTCACAGCTCCAGTGACCTGGGTTCTGTTCTGTTTACTGCCACAGTCTCACAGCTCCAGTGACCTGGGTTCGGTTCTGTTTACTGCCACAGTCTCACAGCTCCAGTGTCCTGGGTTCAGTTCTGTTTACTGCCACAGTCTCACAGCTCCAGTGACCTGGGTTCGGTTCTGTTTACTGCCACAGCCTCACAGCTCCAGTGACCCGGGTTCGGTTCTGTTTACTGCCACAGTCTCACCGCTCCAGTGACCCGGGTTCGGTTCTGTTTACTGCCACAGTCTCACAGCTCCAGTGACCTGGGTTCGGTTCTGTTTACTGCCACACTCTCACAGCTCCAGTGACCTGGGTTCGGTTCTGTTTACTGCCACAGTCTCACAGCTCCAGTGACCTGGGTTCTGTTCTGTTTACTGCCACAGTCTCACAGCTCCAGTGACCTGGGTTCGGTTCTGTTTACTGCCACAGTCTCACAGCTCCAGTGTCCTGGGTTCAGTTCTGTTTACTGCCACAGTCTCACAGCTCCAGTGACCTGGGTTCGGTTCTGTTTACTGCCACAGCCTCACAGCTCCAGTGACCCGGGTTCGGTTCTGTTTACTGCCACAGTCTCACCGCTCCAGTGACCCGGGTTCGGTTCTGTTTACTGCCACAGTCTCACAGCTCCAGTGACCTGGGTTCGGTTCTGTTTACTGCCACACTCTCACAGCTCCAGTGACCTGGGTTCGGTTCTGGAGACTGCCACAGTCTCACAGCTCCAGTGACCCTGGTTCGGTTCTGGGGACTGCCACAGTCTCACAGCTCCAGTGACCCGGGTTCGGTACTGTTCACTGCCACAGTCTCACAGCTCCAGTGTCCCGGGTTCGGTTCTGTTTACTGCCACAGTCTCACAGCTCCAGTGACCTGGGTTCGGTTCTGTTCACTGCCACAGTCTCACAGCTCCAGTGTCCCGGGTTCGGTTCTGTTTACTGCCACAGTCTCACAGCTCCAGTGTCCCGGGTTCGGTTCTGTTTACTGCCACAGTCTCACAGCTCCAGTGTCCCGGGTTCGGTTCTGTTTACTGTCACAGTCTTACAGCTCCAGTGTCCCGGGTTCGGTTCTGTTTACTGCCACAGTCTCACAGCTCCAGTGTCCCGGGTTCGGTTCTGTTTACTGCCACAGTCTCACAGCTCCAGTGACCTGGGTTCGGTTCTGTTCACTGCCACAGTCTCACAGCTCCAGTGTCCCGGGTTCGGTTCTGTTTACTGCCACAGTCTCACAGCTCCAGTGTCCCGGGTTCGGTTCTGTTTACTGCCACAGTCTCACAGCTCCAGTGTCCCGGGTTCGGTTCTGTTTACTGTCACAGTCTTACAGCTCCAGTGACCTGGGTTCGGTTCTGTTTACTGCCACAGTCTCACAGCTCCAGTGACCTGGGTTCTGTTCTGTTTACTGCCACAGTCTCACAGCTCCAGTGACCTGGGTTCAGTTCTGTTTACTGCCACAGTCTCACAGCTCCAGTGTCCTGGGTTCAGTTCTGTTTACTGCCACAGTCTCACAGCTCCAGTGACCCGGGTTCGGTTCTGTTTACTGCCACAGCCTCACAGCTCCAGTGACCCGGGTTCGGTTCTGTTTACTGCCACAGTCTCACCGCTCCAGTGACCCGGGTTCGGTTCTGTTTACTGCCACAGTCTCACAGCTCCAGTGACCTGGGTTCGGTTCTGTTTACTGCCACACTCTCACAGCTCCAGTGACCTGGGTTCGGTTCTGGAGACTGCCACAGTCTCACAGCTCCAGTGACCCGGGTTCGGTTCTGGGGACTGCCACAGTCTCACAGCTCCAGTGACCTGGGTTCGGTTCTGTTTACTGCCACAGTCTCACAGCTCCAGTGACCTGGGTTCGGTTCTGTTTACTGCCACAGTCTCACAGCTCCAGTGTCCCGGGATCGGTTCTGTTTACTGCCACAGTCTCACAGCTCCAGTGACCCGGGTTCAGTTCTGCGTACTGCCACAGTCTCACAGCTCCAGTGTCCCGGGTTCGGTTCTGGGGACTGCCACAGCCTCACAGCTCCAGTGTCCCGGGTTCGGTTCTGTTTACTGCCACACTCTCACAGCTCCAGTGACCTGGGTTCGGTTCTGGGGACTGCCACAGCCTCACAGCTCCAGTGACCTGGTTTCGGTTCTGTTTACTGCCGCAGCCTCACAGCTCCAGTGACCCGGGTTCGGTTCTGTTTTTTGCCACAGTCTCACAGCTCCAGTGACCTGGGTTCGGTTCTGGGGACTGCCACAGTCTCACAGCTCCAGTGTCCCGGGTCCGGTTCTGTTTACTGCCACAGCCTCACAGCTCCAGTGACCCGGGTTCGGTTCTGTTTACTGCCACAGTCTCACAGCTCCAGTGTCCCGGGTCCGGTTCTGTTTACTGCCAAAGTCTCACAGCTCCAGTGACATGGGTTCGGTTCTGTTTACTGCCACAGTCTCACAGCTCCAGTGACCTGGGTTCGGTTCTGTTTACTGCCACAGTCTCACAGCTCCAGTGACCCGGGTTCGGTTCTGTTTACTGCCATAGTCTCACAGCTCCAGTGACCCGGGTTCGGTTCTGTTTACTGCCACAGTCTCACAGCTCCAGTGACCTGGGTTCAGTTCTGTTTACTGCCACAGCCTCACAGCTCCAGTGACCTGGGTTCGGTTCTGTTTACTGCCACAGTCTCACAGCTCCAGTGTCCCGGGTTCGGTTCTGTTTACTGCCACAGTCTCACAGCTCCAGTGTCCCGGGTTCGGTTCTGTTTACTGCCACAGTCTCACAGCTCCAGTGTCCCGGGTTCGGTTCTGTTTACTGCCACAGTCTCACAGCTCCAGTGTCCCGGGTTCGGTTCTGTTTACTGTCACAGTCTTACAGCTCCAGTGACCTGGGTTCGGTTCTGTTTACTGCCACAGTCTCACAGCTCCAGTGACCTGGGTTCGGTTCTGTTTACTGCCACAGTCTCACAGCTCCAGTGTCCTGGGTTCAGTTCTGTTTACTGCCACAGTCTCACAGCTCCAGTGACCCGGGTTCGGTTCTGTTTACTGCCACAGCCTCACAGCTCCAGTGACCCGGGTTCGGTTCTGTTTACTGCCACAGTCTCACCGCTCCAGTGACCCGGGTTCGGTTCTGTTTACTGCCACAGTCTCACAGCTCCAGTGACCTGGGTTCGGTTCTGTTTACTGCCACACTCTCACAGCTCCAGTGACCTGGGTTCGGTTCTGGAGACTGCCACAGTCTCACAGCTCCAGTGACCCGGGTTCGGTTCTGGGGACTGCCACAGTCTCACAGCTCCAGTGACCTGGGTTCGGTTCTGTTTACTGCCAACGTCTCACAGCTCCAGTGACCTGGGTTCGGTTCTGTTTACTGCCACAGTCTCACAGCTCCAGTGACCCGGGTTCAGTTCTGCGTACTGCCACAGTCTCACAGCTCCAGTGTCCCGGGTTCGGTTCTGGGGACTGCCACAGCCTCACAGCTCCAGTGTCCCGGGTTCGGTTCTGTTTACTGCCACACTCTCACAGCTCCAGTGACCTGGGTTCGGTTCTGGGGACTGCCACAGCCTCACAGCTCCAGTGACCTGGGTTCGGTTCTGCGTACAGCCACACTCTCACAGCTCCAGTGACCCGGGTTCTGTTCTGTTCACTGCCACAGTCTCACAGCTCCAGTGTCCTGGGTTCGGTTCTGCGTACAGCCACACTCTCACAGCTCCATTGACCTGGGTTCCGTTCTGTTTACTGCCGCAGCCTCACAGCTCCAGTGACCCGGGTTCGGTTCTGTTTTTTGCCACAGTCTCACAGCTCCAGTGACCTGGGTTCGGTTCTGGGGACTGCCACAGTCTCACAGCTCCAGTGTCCCGGGTCCGGTTCTGTTTACTGCCACAGCCTCACAGCTCCAGTGACCCGGGTTCGGTTCTGTTTACTGCCACAGTCTCACAGCTCCAGTGTCCTGGGTTCGGTTCTGTTTACTGCCACAGTCTCACAGCTCCAGTGACCTGGGTTCGGTTCTGTTTACTGCCACAGTCTCACAGCTCCAGTGACCTGGGTTCTGTTCTGTTTACTGCCACAGTCTCACAGCTCCAGTGACCTGGGTTCGGTTCTGTTTACTGCCACAGTCTCACAGCTCCAGTGTCCTGGGTTCAGTTCTGTTTACTGCCACAGTCTCACAGCTCCAGTGACCTGGGTTCGGTTCTGTTTACTGCCACAGCCTCACAGCTCCAGTGACCCGGGTTCGGTTCTGTTTACTGCCACAGTCTCACAGCTCCAGTGACCCGGGTTCGGTTCTGTTTACTGCCACAGTCTCACAGCTCCAGTGACCTGGGTTCGGTTCTGTTTACTGCCACACTCTCACAGCTCCAGTGACCTGGGTTCGGTTCTGTTTACTGCCACAGTCTCACAGCTCCAGTGACCTGGGTTCTGTTCTGTTTACTGCCACAGTCTCACAGCTCCAGTGACCTGGGTTCGGTTCTGTTTACTGCCACAGTCTCACAGCTCCAGTGTCCTGGGTTCAGTTCTGTTTACTGCCACAGTCTCACAGCTCCAGTGACCTGGGTTCGGTTCTGTTTACTGCCACAGCCTCACAGCTCCAGTGACCCGGGTTCGGTTCTGTTTACTGCCACAGTCTCACCGCTCCAGTGACCCGGGTTCGGTTCTGTTTACTGCCACAGTCTCACAGCTCCAGTGACCTGGGTTCGGTTCTGTTTACTGCCACACTCTCACAGCTCCAGTGACCTGGGTTCGGTTCTGGAGACTGCCACAGTCTCACAGCTCCAGTGACCCTGGTTCGGTTCTGGGGACTGCCACAGTCTCACAGCTCCAGTGACCTGGGTTCGGTACTGTTCACTGCCACAGTCTCACAGCTCCAGTGTCCCGGGTTCGGTTCTGTTTACTGCCACAGTCTCACAGCTCCAGTGACCTGGGTTCGGTTCTGTTCACTGCCACAGTCTCACAGCTCCAGTGTCCCGGGTTCGGTTCTGTTTACTGCCACAGTCTCACAGCTCCAGTGTCCCGGGTTCGGTTCTGTTTACTGCCACAGTCTCACAGCTCCAGTGTCCCGGGTTCGGTTCTGTTTACTGTCACAGTCTTACAGCTCCAGTGACCTGGGTTCGGTTCTGTTTACTGCCACAGTCTCACAGCTCCAGTGACCTGGGTTCTGTTCTGTTTACTGCCACAGTCTCACAGCTCCAGTGACCTGGGTTCGGTTCTGTTTACTGCCACAGTCTCACAGCTCCAGTGTCCTGGGTTCGGTTCTGTTTACTGTCACAGTCTTACAGCTCCAGTGACCTGGGTTCGGTTCTGTTTACTGCCACAGTCTCACAGCTCCAGTGACCTGGGTTCTGTTCTGTTTACTGCCACAGTCTCACAGCTCCAGTGACCTGGGTTCGGTTCTGTTTACTGCCACAGTCTCACAGCTCCAGTGACCTGGGTTCGGTTCTGTTTACTGCCACAGTCTCACAGCTCCAGTGACCTGGGTTCGGTTCTGTTTACTGCCACAGTCTCACAGCTCCAGTGTCCCGGGTTCGGTTCTGTTTACTGCCACAGTCTCACAGCTCCAGTGACCTGGGTTCGGTTCTGTTCACTGCCACAGTCTCACAGCTCCAGTGTCCCGGGTTCGGTTCTGTTTACTGCCACAGTCTCACAGCTCCAGTGTCCCGGGTTCGGTTCTGTTTACTGCCACAGTCTCACAGCTCCAGTGTCCCGGGTTCGGTTCTGTTTACTGTCACAGTCTTACAGCTCCAGTGACCTGGGTTCGGTTCTGTTTACTGCCACAGTCTCACAGCTCCAGTGACCTGGGTTCAGTTCTGTTTACTGCCACAGTCTCACAGCTCCAGTGTCCTGGGTTCAGTTCTGTTTACTGCCACAGTCTCACAGCTCCAGTGACCCGGGTTCGGTTCTGTTTACTGCCACAGCCTCACAGCTCCAGTGACCCGGGTTCGGTTCTGTTTACTGCCACAGTCTCACAGCTCCAGTGACCTGGGTTCGGTTCTGTTTACTGCCACACTCTCACAGCTCCAGTGACCTGGGTTCGGTTCTGGAGACTGCCACAGTCTCACAGCTCCAGTGACCCGGGTTCGGTTCTGGGGACTGCCACAGTCTCACAGCTCCAGTGACCTGGGTTCGGTTCTGTTTACTGCCAACGTCTCACAGCTCCAGTGACCTGGGTTCGGTTCTGTTTACTGCCACAGCCTCACAGCTCCAGTGTCCCGGGATCGGTTCTGTTTACTGCCACAGTCTCACAGCTCCAGTGACCCGGGTTCAGTTCTGCGTACTGCCACAGTCTCACAGCTCCAGTGGCCCGGGTTCGGTTCTGGGGACTGCCACAGTCTCACAGCTCCAGTGACCTGGGTTCGGTTCTGTTTACTGCCACAGCCTCACAGCTCCAGTGACCTGGTTTCGGTTCTGTTTACTGCCGCAGCCTCACAGCTCCAGTGACCTCGGTTCGGTTCTGGGGACTGCCACAGCCTCACAGCTCCAGTGACCTGGTTTCGGTTCTGTTTACTGCCGCAGCCTCACAGCTCCAGTGACCCGGGTTCGGTTCTGTTTTTTGCCACAGTCTCACAGCTCCAGTGACCTGGGTTCGGTTCTGGGGACTGCCACAGTCTCACAGCTCCAGTGTCCCGGGTCCGGTTCTGTTTACTGCCACAGCCTCACAGCTCCAGTGACCCGGGTTCGGTTCTGTTTACTGCCACAGTCTCACAGCTCCAGTGTCCCGGGTCCGGTTCTGTTTACTGCCAAAGTCTCACAGCTCCAGTGACATGGGTTCGGTTCTGTTTACTGCCACAGTCTCACAGCTCCAGTGACCTGGGTTCGGTTCTGTTTACTGCCACAGTCTCACAGCTCCAGTGACCCGGGTTCGGTTCTGTTTACTGCCATAGTCTCACAGCTCCAGTGACCCGGGTTCGGTTCTGTTTACTGCCACAGTCTCACAGCTCCAGTGACCTGGGTTCAGTTCTGTTTACTGCCACAGCCTCACAGCTCCAGTGACCTGGGTTCGGTTCTGTTTACTGCCACAGTCTCACAGCTCCAGTGTCCCGGGTTCGGTTCTGTTTACTGCCACAGTCTCACAGCTCCAGTGTCCCGGGTTCGGTTCTGTTTACTGCCACAGTCTCACAGCTCCAGTGTCCCGGGTTCGGTTCTGTTTACTGCCACAGTCTCACAGCTCCAGTGTCCCGGGTTCGGTTCTGTTTACTGTCACAGTCTTACAGCTCCAGTGACCTGGGTTCGGTTCTGTTTACTGCCACAGTCTCACAGCTCCAGTGACCTGGGTTCTGTTCTGTTTACTGCCACAGTCTCACAGCTCCAGTGACCTGGGTTCGGTTCTGTTTACTGCCACAGTCTCACAGCTCCAGTGTCCTGGGTTCAGTTCTGTTTACTGCCACAGTCTCACAGCTCCAGTGACCCGGGTTCGGTTCTGTTTACTGCCACAGCCTCACAGCTCCAGTGACCCGGGTTCGGTTCTGTTTACTGCCACAGTCTCACCGCTCCTGTGACCCGGGTTCGGTTCTGTTTACTGCCACAGTCTCACAGCTCCAGTGACCTGGGTTCGGTTCTGTTTACTGCCACACTCTCACAGCTCCAGTGACCTGGGTTCGGTTCTGGAGACTGCCACAGTCTCACAGCTCCAGTGACCCGGGTTCGGTTCTGGGGACTGCCACAGTCTCACAGCTCCAGTGACCTGGGTTCGGTTCTGTTTACTGCCAACGTCTCACAGCTCCAGTGACCTGGGTTCGGTTCTGTTTACTGCCACAGTCTCACAGCTCCAGTGACCCGGGTTCAGTTCTGCGTACTGCCACAGTCTCACAGCTCCAGTGTCCCGGGTTCGGTTCTGGGGACTGCCACAGCCTCACAGCTCCAGTGTCCCGGGTTCGGTTCTGTTTACTGCCACACTCTCACAGCTCCAGTGACCTGGGTTCGGTTCTGGGGACTGCCACAGCCTCACAGCTCCAGTGACCTGGGTTCGGTCCTGTTTACTGCCGCAGCCTCACAGCTCCAGTGACCCGGGTTCGGTTCTGTTTTTTGCCACAGTCTCACAGCTCCAGTGACCTGGGTTCGGTTCTGGGGACTGCCACAGTCTCACAGCTCCAGTGTCCCGGGTCCGGTTCTGTTTACTGCCACAGCCTCACAGCTCCAGTGACCCGGGTTCGGTTCTGTTTACTGTCACAGTCTCACAGCTCCAGTGACCTGGGTTCTGTTCTGTTTA
The DNA here is from genome assembly GCF_036365525.1 of Heterodontus francisci. Lineage (NCBI taxonomy): Eukaryota > Metazoa > Chordata > Chondrichthyes > Heterodontiformes > Heterodontidae > Heterodontus > Heterodontus francisci. Next base: position 335,586 of record NW_027141588.1, read on the forward strand.
CTGCCACAGTCTCACAGCTCCAGTGACCTGGGTTCGGTTCTGTTTACTGCCACAGTCTCACAGCTCCAGTGTCCTGGGTTCGGTTCTGTTTACTGTCACAGTCTTACAGCTCCAGTGACCTGGGTTCGGTTCTGTTTACTGCCACAGTCTCACAGCTCCAGTGACCTGGGTTCTGTTCTGTTTACTGCCACAGTCTCACAGCTCCAGTGACCTGGGTTCGGTTCTGTTTACTGCCACAGTCTCACAGCTCCAGTGACCTGGGTTCGGTTCTGTTTACTGCCACAGTCTCACAGCTCCAGTGACCTGGGTTCTGTTCTGTTTACTGCCACAGTCTCACAGCTCCAGTGTCCCGGGTTCGGTTCTGTTTACTGCCACAGTCTCACAGCTCCAGTGACCTGGGTTCGGTTCTGTTCACTGCCACAGTCTCACAGCTCCAGTGTCCCGGGTTCGGTTCTGTTTACTGCCACAGTCTCACAGCTCCAGTGTCCCGGGTTCGGTTCTGTTTACTGCCACAGTCTCACAGCTCCAGTGACCTGGGTTCGGTTCTGTTTACTGCCACAGTCTCACAGCTCCAGTGACCTGGGTTCTGTTCTGTTTACTGCCACAGTCTCACAGCTCCAGTGTCCCGGGTTCGGTTCTGTTTACTGCCACAGTCTCACAGCTCCAGTGACCTGGGTTCGGTTCTGTTCACTGCCACAGTCTCACAGCTCCAGTGTCCCGGGTTCGGTTCTGTTTACTGCCACAGTCTCACAGCTCCAGTGTCCCGGGTTCGGTTCTGTTTACTGCCACAGTCTCACAGCTCCAGTGTCCCGGGTTCGGTTCTGTTTACTGTCACAGTCTTACAGCTCCAGTGACCTGGGTTCGGTTCTGTTTACTGCCACAGTCTCACAGCTCCAGTGACCTGGGTTCTGTTCTGTTTACTGCCACAGTCTCACAGCTCCAGTGACCTGGGTTCAGTTCTGTTTACTGCCACAGTCTCACAGCTCCAGTGTCCTGGGTTCAGTTCTGTTTACTGCCACAGTCTCACAGCTCCAGTGACCCGGGTTCGGTTCTGTTTACTGCCACAGCCTCACAGCTCCAGTGACCCGGGTTCGGTTCTGTTTACTGCCACAGTCTCACCGCTCCAGTGACCCGGGTTCGGTTCTGTTTACTGCCACAGTCTCACAGCTCCAGTGACCTGGGTTCGGTTCTGTTTACTGCCACACTCTCACAGCTCCAGTGACCTGGGTTCGGTTCTGGAGACTGCCACAGTCTCACAGCTCCAGTGACCCGGGTTCGGTTCTGGGGACTGCCACAGTCTCACAGCTCCAGTGACCTGGGTTCGGTTCTGTTTACTGCCAACGTCTCACAGCTCCAGTGACCTGGGTTCGGTTCTGTTTACTGCCACAGCCTCACAGCTCCAGTGTCCCGGGATCGGTTCTGTTTACTGCCACAGTCTCACAGCTCCAGTGACCCGGGTTCAGTTCTGCGTACTGCCACAGTCTCACAGCTCCAGTGTCCCGGGTTCGGTTCTGGGGACTGCCACAGCCTCACAGCTCCAGTGTCCCGGGTTCGGTTCTGTTTACTGCCACACTCTCACAGCTCCAGTGACCTGGGTTCGGTTCTGGGGACTGCCACAGCCTCACAGCTCCAGTGACCTGGTTTCGGTTCTGTTTACTGCCGCAGCCTCACAGCTCCAGTGACCCGGGTTCGGTTCTGTATTTTGCCACAGTCTCACAGCTCCAGTGACCTGGGTTCGGTTCTGGGGACTGCCACAGTCTCACAGCTCCAGTGTCCCGGGTCCGGTTCTGTTTACTGCCACAGCCTCACAGCTCCAGTGACCCGGGTTCGGTTCTGTTTACTGCCACAGTCTCACAGCTCCAGTGTCCCGGGTCCGGTTCTGTTTACTGCCAAAGTCTCACAGCTCCAGTGTCCCGGGTCCGGTTCTGTTTACTGCCACAGTCTCACAGCTCCAGTGACATGGGTTCGGTTCTGTTTACTGCCACAGTCTCACAGCTCCAGTGACCTGGGTTCGGTTCTGTTTACTGCCACAGTCTCACAGCTCCAGTGACCTGGGTTCGGTTCTGTTTACTGTCACAGTCTCACAGCTCCAGTGTCCCGGGTTCGGTTCTGTTTACTGCCACAGTCTCACAGCTCCAGTGACCTGGGTTCGGTTCTGTTTACTGCCACAGTCTCACAGCTCCAGTGACCTGGGTTCGGTTCTGTTTACTGCCACAGTCTCACAGCTCCAGTGTCCCGGGTTCGGTTCTGTTTACTGCCACAGTCTCACAGCTCCAGTGTCCCGGGTTCGGTTCTGTTTACTGCCACAGTCTCACAGCTCCAGTGTCCCGGGTTCGGTTCTGTTTACTGCCACAGTCTCACAGCTCCAGTGTCCCGGGTTCGGTTCTGTTTACTGTCACAGTCTTACAGCTCCAGTGACCTGGGTTCGGTTCTGTTTACTGCCACAGTCTCACAGCTCCAGTGACCTGGGTTCTGTTCTGTATACTGACACAGTCTCACAGCTCCAGTGACCTGGGTTCGGTTCTGTTTACTGCCACAGTCTCACAGCTCCAGTGTCCTGGGTTCAGTTCTGTTTACTGCCACAGTCTCACAGCTCCAGTGACCCGGGTACGGTTCTGTTTACTGCCACAGCCTCACAGCTCCAGTGACCCGGGTTCGGTTCTGTTTACTGCCACAGTCTCACCGCTCCAGTGACCCGGGTTCGGTTCTGTTTACTGCCACAGTCTCACAGCTCCAGTGACCTGGGTTCGGTTCTGGAGACTGCCACAGTCTCACAGCTCCAGTGACCCGGGTTCGGTTCTGGGGACTGCCACAGTCTCACAGCTCCAGTGACCTGGGTTCGGTTCTGTTTACTGCCAACGTCTCACAGCTCCAGTGACCTGGGTTCGGTTCTGTTTACTGCCACAGTCTCACAGCTCCAGTGACCCGGGTTCAGTTCTGCGTACTGCCACAGTCTCACAGCTCCAGTGTCCCGGGTTCGGTTCTGGGGACTGCCACAGCCTCACAGCTCCAGTGTCCCGGGTTCGGTTCTGTTTACTGCCACACTCTCACAGCTCCAGTGACCTGGGTTCGGTTCTGGGGACTGCCACAGCCTCACAGCTCCAGTGACCTGGGTTCGGTCCTGTTTACTGCCGCAGCCTCACAGCTCCAGTGACCCGGGTTCGGTTCTGTTTACTGCCACAGTCTCTCAGCTCCAGTGACCTGGGTTCGGTTCTGGGGACTGCCACAGTCTCACAGCTCCAGTGTCCCGGGTCCGGTTCTGTTTACTGCCACAGCCTCACAGCTCCAGTGACCCGGGTTCGGTTCTGTTTACTGCCACAGTCTCACAGCTCCAGTGACCTGAGTTCGGTTCTGTTTACTGCCACAGTCTCACAGCTCCAGTGACCTGGGTTCGGTTCTGTTTACTGCCACAGTCTCACAGCTCCAGTGACCTGGGTTCGGTTCTGTTTACTGCCACAGTCTCACAGCTTCAGTGACCCGGGTTCGGTTCTGTTTACTGCCACAGTCTCATAGCTCCAGTGACCTGGGTTCGGTTCTGCGTACAGCCACACTCTCACAGCTCCAGTGACCCGGGTTCTGTTCTGTTCACTGCCACAGTCTCACAGCTCCAGTGTCCCGGGTTCGGTTCTGTTTACTGCCACAGTCTCACAGCTCCAGTGACCTGGGTTCGGTTCTGTTCACTGCCACAGTCTCACAGCTCCAGTGTCCCGGGTTCGGTTCTGTTTACTGCCACAGTCTCACAGCTCCAGTGTCCCGGGTTCGGTTCTGTTTACTGCCACAGACTCACAGCTCCAGTGTCCCGGGTTCGGTTCTGTTTACTGTCACAGTCTTACAGCTCCAGTGACCTGGGTTCGGTTCTGTTTACTGCCACAGTCTCACAGCTCCAGTGACCTGGGTTCTGTTCTGTTTACTGCCACAGTCTCACAGCTCCAGTGACCTGGGTTCGGTTCTGTTTACTGCCACAGTCTCACAGCTCCAGTGTCCTGGGTTCGGTTCTGTTTACTGTCACAGTCTCACAGCTCCAGTGACCTGGGTTCGGTTCTGTTTACTGCCACAGTCTCACAGCTCCAGTGTCCTGGGTTCAGTTCTGTTTACTGCCACAGTCTCACAGCTCCAGTGACCTGGGTTCTGTTCTGTTTACTGCCACAGTCTCACAGCTCCAGTGTCCCGGGCTCGGTTCTGTTTACTGCCACAGTCTCACAGCTCCAGTGACCTGGTTTCGGTTCTGTTCACTGCCACAGTCTCACAGCTCCAGTGTCCCGGGTTCGGTTCTGTTTACTGCCACAGTCTCACAGCTCCAGTGTCCCGGGTTCGGTTCTGTTTACTGCCACAGTCTCACAGCTCCAGTGTCCCGGGTTCGGTTCTGTTTACTGTCACAGTCTTACAGCTCCAGTGACCTGGGTTCGGTTCTGTTTACTGCCACAGTCTCACAGCTCCAGTGACCTGGGTTCTGTTCTGTTTACTGCCACAGTCTCACAGCTCCAGTGACCTGGGTTCGGTTCTGTTTACTGCCACAGTCTCACAGCTCCAGTGTCCTGGGTTCAGTTCTGTTTACTGCCACAGTCTCACAGCTCCAGTGACCCGGGTTCGGTTCTGTTTACTGCCACAGCCTCACAGCTCCAGTGACCCGGGTTCGGTTCTGTTTACTGCCACAGTCTCACCGCTCCAGTGACCCGGGTTCGGTTCTGTTTACTGCCACAGTCTCACAGCTCCAGTGACCTGGGTTCGGTTCTGTTTACTGCCACACTATCACAGCTCCAGTGTCCCGGGATCGGTTCTGTTTACTGCCACAGTCTCACAGCTCCAGTGACCTGGGTTCGGTTCTGGGGACTGCCACAGTCTCACAGCTCCAGTGTCCCGGGTCCGGTTCTGTTTACTGCCACAGCCTCACAGCTCCAGTGACCCGGGTTCGGTTCTGTTTACTGCCACAGTCTCACAGCTCCAGTGTCCCGGGTCCGGTTCTGTTTACTGCCACAGTCTCACAGCTCCAGTGACCTGGGTTCGGTTCTGTTTACTGCCACAGTCTCACAGCTCCAGTGACCTGGGTTCGGTTCTGTTTACTGCCACAGTCTCACAGCTCCAGTGACCCGGGTTCGGTTCTGTTTACTGCCATAGTCTCACAGCTCCAGTGACCCGGGTTCGGTTCTGTTTACTGCCACAGTCTCACAGCTCCAGTGACCTGGGTTCGGTTCTGTTCACTGCCACAGTCTCACAGCTCCAGTGTCCCGGGTTCGGTTCTGTTTACTGCCACAGTCTCACAGCTCCAGTGTCCTGGGTTCGGTTCTGTTTACTGCCACAGTCTCACAGCTCCAGTGACCTGGGTTCTGTTCTGTTTACTGCCACAGTCTCACAGCTCCAGTGACCTGGGTTCGGTTCTGTTTACTGCCACAGTCTCACAGCTCCAGTGTCCTGGGTTCAGTTCTGTTTACTGCCACAGTCTCACAGCTCCAGTGACCCGGGTTCGGTTCTGTTTACTGCCACAGCCTCACAGCTCCAGTGACCCGGGTTCGGTTCTGTTTACTGCCACAGTCTCACCGCTCCAGTGACCCGGGTTCGGTTCTGTTTACTGCCACAGTCTCACAGCTCCAGTGTCCCGGGTTCGGTTCTGTTTACTGCCACAGTCTCACAGCTCCAGTGACCCGGGTTCGGTTCTGTTTACTGCCACAGCCTCACAGCTCCAGTGACCCGGGTTCGGTTCTGTTTACTGCCACAGTCTCACCGCTCCAGTGACCCGGGTTCGGTTCTGTTTACTGCCACAGTCTCACAGCTCCAGTGACCTGGGTTCGGTTCTGTTTACTGCCACAGTCTCACAGCTCCAGTGACCCGGGTTCGGTTCTGTTTACTGCCACACTATCACAGCTCCAGTGACCTGGGTTCGGTTCTGGAGACTGCCACAGTCTCACCGCTCCAGTGACCCGGGTTCGGTTCTGTTTACTGCCACAGTCTCACAGCTCCAGTGACCTGGGTTCGGTTCTGTTTACTGCCACACTATCACAGCTCCAGTGACCTGGGTTCGGTTCTGGAGACTGCCACAGTCTCACAGCTCCAGTGTCCCGGGTTCGGTTCTGTTTACTGCCACAGTCTCACAGCTCCAGTGACCTGGGTTCGGTTCTGTTTACTGCCAACGTCTCACAGCTCCAGTGACCTGGGTTCGGTTCTGTTTACTGCCACAGCCTCACAGCTCCAGTGTCCCGGGATCGGTTCTGTTTACTGCCACAGTCTCACAGCTCCAGTGACCCGGGTTCAGTTCTGCGTACTGCCACAGTCTCACAGCTCCAGTGTCCCGGGTTCGGTTCTGGGGACTGCCACAGCCTCACAGCTCCAGTGTCCCGGGTTCGGTTCTGTTTACTGCCACACTCTCACAGCTCCAGTGACCTGGGTTCGGTTCTGGGGACTGCCACAGCCTCACAGCTCCAGTGACCTGGTTTCGGTTCTGTTTACTGCCGCAGCCTCACAGCTCCAGTGACCCGGGTTCGGTTCTGTTTTTTGCCACAGTCTCACAGCTCCAGTGACCTGGGTTCGGTTCTGGGGACTGCCACAGTCTCACAGCTCCAGTGTCCCGGGTCCGGTTCTGTTTACTGCCACAGCCTCACAGCTCCAGTGACCCGGGTTCGGTTCTGTTTACTGCCACAGTCTCACAGCTCCAGTGTCCCGGGTCCGGTTCTGTTTACTGCCACAGTCTCACAGCTCCAGTGACCTGGGTTCGGTTCTGTTTACTGCCACAGTCTCACAGCTCCAGTGACCTGGGTTCGGTTCTGTTTACTGCCACAGTCTCACAGCTCCAGTGACCCGGGTTCGGTTCTGTTTACTGCCATAGTCTCACAGCTCCAGTGACCCGGGTTCGGTTCTGTTTACTGCCACAGTCTCACAGCTCCAGTGACCTGGGTTCAGTTCTGTTTACTGCCACAGCCTCACAGCTCCAGTGACCTGGGTTCGGTTCTGTTTACTGCCACAGTCTCACAGCTCCAGTGACCTGGGTTCAGTTCTGTTTACTGCCACAGTCTCACAGCTCCAGTGTCCTGGGTTCGGTTCTGTTTACTGCCACAGTCTCACAGCTCCAGTGACCTGGGTTCAGTTCTGTTTACTGCCACAGTCTCACAGCTCCAGTGACCTGAGTTCAGTTCTGTTTACTGCCACAGTCTCACAGCTCCAGTGACCTGAGTTCGGTTCTGTTTACTGCCACAGTCTCACAGCTCCAGTGTCCCGGGTTCGGTTGTGTTTACTGCCACACTCTCACAGCTTCAGTGACCCGGGTTCAGTTCTGCGTACTGCCGCAGTCTCATAGCTCCAGTGACCTGGGTTCGGTTCTGCGTACTGCCACAGTCTCACAGCTCCAGTGACCCGGGTTCTGTTCTGTTTACTGCCACAGTCTCACAGCTCCAGTGTCCCGGGTTCGGTTCTGTTTACTGCCACACTCTCACAGCTTCAGTGACCCGGGTTCAGTTCTGCGTACTGCCGCAGTCTCATAGCTCCAGTGACCTGGGTTCGGTTCTGCGTACTGCCACAGTCTCACAGCTCCAGTGACCTGGGTTCCGTTCTGTTTACTGCCACAGTCTCACAGCTCCAGTGACCTGGGTTCGGTTCTGTTTACTGCCACAGTCTCACAGCTCCAGTGACCTGGGTTCGGTTCTGTTCACTGCCACAGTCTCACAGCTCCAGTGTCCCGGGTTCGGTTCTGTTTACTACCACAGTCTCACAGCTCCAGTGACCCGGGGTCGGTTCTGTTTACTGCCACAGTCTCACAGCTCCAGTGTCCCGTGTTCGGTTCTGTTTACTGTCACAGTCTTACAGCTCCAGTGACCTGGGTTCGGTTCTGTTTACTGCCACAGCCTCACAGCTCCAGTGACCCGGTTCGGTTCTGTTTACTGTCACAGTCTTACAGCTCCAGTGACCTGGGTTCGGTTCTGTTTACTGCCACAGCCTCACAGCTCCAGTGACCCGGGTTCGGTTCTGTTTACTGCCACAGTCTCACAGCTCCAGTGACCTGGGTTCGGTTCTGTTTACTGCCACAGTCTCACAGCTTCAGTGACCCGGGTTCGGTTCTGTTTACTGCCACAGTCTCACAGCTCCAGTGTCCCGGGATCGGTTCTGTTCACTGCCACAGTCTCACAGCTCCAGTGTCCCGGGTTCGGTTCTGTTTACTGCCACAGTCTCACAGCTCCAGTGTCCCGGGTTCGGTTCTGTTTACTGCCACAGTCTCACAGCTCCAGTGTCCCGGGTTCGGTTCTGTTTACTGTCACAGTCTTACAGCTCCAGTGACCCGGGTTCGGTTCTGTTTACTGCCACAGTCTCACAGCTCCAGTGTCCCGGGTTCGGTTCTGTTTACTGCCACAGTCTCACAGCTCCAGTGTCCCGGGTTCGGTTCTGTTTACTGTCACAGTCTTACAGCTCCAGTGACCTGGGTTCGGTTCTGTTTACTGCCACAGTCTCACAGCTCCAGTGACCTGGGTTCTGTTCTGTTTACTGCCACAGTCTCACAGCTCCAGTGACCTGGGTTCGGTTCTGTTTACTGCCACAGTCTCACAGCTCCAGTGTCCTGGGTTCGGTTCTGTTCACTGTCACAGTCTTACAGCTCCAGTGACCCGGGTTCGGTTCTGGGGACTGCCACAGTCTCACAGCTCCATTGTCCCGGGTTCGCTTCTGTTTACTGCCACAGTCTCACAGCTCCAGTGACCTGGGTTCGGTTCTGTTTACTGCCACAGTCTCACAGCTCCAGTGACCTGTGTTCGGTTCTGTTTACTGCCACAGTCTCACAGCTCCAGTGACCTGGGTTCTGTTCTGTTTACTGCCACAGTCTCACAGCTCCAGTGACCCGGGTTCAGTTCTGTTTACTGCCACAGTCTCACAGCTCCAGTGACCTGGGTTCTGTTCTGTTTACTGCCACAGTCTCACAGCTCCAGTGACCTGGGTTCGGTTCTGTTTACTGCCACAGTCTCACAGCTCCATTGACCTGGGTTCCGTTCTGTTTACTGCCACAGTCTCACAGCTCCAGTGTCCCGGGTTCGGTTCTGTTTACTGCCACAGTCTCACAGCTCCAGTGACCTGGGTTCGGTTCTGTTCACTGCCACAGTCTCACAGCTCCAGTGTCCCGGGTTCGGTTCTGTTTACTGCCACAGTCTCACAGCTCCAGTGACCCGGGTTCGGTTCTGTTTACTGCCACAGTCTCACAGCTCCAGTGTCCCGGGTTCGGTTCTGTTTACTGCCACAGTCTCACAGCTCCAGTGTCCCGGGTTCGGTTCTGTTTACTGCCACAGTCTCACAGCTCCAGTGACCCGGGTTCGGTTCTGTTTACTGCCACAGTCTCACAGCTCCAGTGATCCGGATTCAGTTCTGTTTACTACCACAGTCTCACAGCTCCAGTGACATGGGTTCGGTTCTGTTTACTGCCACAGTCTCACAGCTCCAGTGACCCGGGTTCGGTTCTGTTTACTGTCACAGTCTTACAGCTCCAGTGACCTGGGTTCGGTTCTGTTTACTGCCAAAGTCTCACAGCTCCAGTGACCTGGGTTCTGTTCTGTTTACTGCCACAGTCTCACAGCTCCAGTGACCTGGGTTCGGTTCTGTTTACTGCCACAGTCTCACAGCTCCAGTGTCCTGGGTTCAGTTCTGTTTACTGCCACAGTCTCACAGCTCCAGTGACCCGGGTTCGGTTCTGTTTACTGCCACAGCCTCACAGCTCCAGTGACCCGGGTTCGGTTCTGTTTACTGCCACAGTCTCACCGCTCCAGTTACCCGGGTTCGGTTCTGTTTACTGCCACAGTCTCACAGCTCCAGCGACCTGGGTTCGGTTCTGTTTACTGCCACACTCTCACAGCTCCAGTGACCTGGGTTCGGTTCTGGAGACTGCCACAGTCTCACAGCTCCAGTGACTCGGGTTCGGTTCTGGGGACTGCCACAGTCTCACAGCTCCAGTGACCTGGGTTCGGTTCTGTTTACTGCCAACGTCTCACAGCTCCAGTGACCTGGGTTCGGTTCTGTTTACTGCCACAGCCTCACAGCTCCAGTGTCCCGGGATCGGTTCTGTTTACTGCCACAGTCTCACAGCTCCAGTGACCCGGGTTCAGTTCTGCGTACTGCCACAGTCTCACAGCTCCAGTGTCCCGGGTTCGGTTCTGGGGACTGCCACAGCCTCACAGCTCCAGTGTCCCGGGTTCGGTTCTGGGGACTGCCACAGCCTCACAGCTCCAGTGACCTGGGTTCGGTTCTGTTTACTGCCACACTCTCACAGCTCCAGTGACCTGGGTTCGGTTCTGGGGACTGCCACAGCCTCACAGCTCCAGTGACCTGGTTTCGGTTCTGTTTACTGCCGCAGCCTCACAGCTCCAGTGACCCTGGTTCGGTTCTGTTTTTTGCCACAGTCTCACAGCTCCAGTGAGCTGGGTTCGGTTCTGGGGACTGCCACAGTCTCACAGCTCCAGTGTCCCGGGTCCGGTTCTGTTTACTGCCACAGCCTCACAGCTCCAGTGACCCGGGTTCGGTTCTGTTTACTGCCACAGTCTCACAGCTCCAGTGTCCCGGGTTCGGTTCTGTTTACTGCCACAGTCTCACAGCTCCAGTGACCTGGGTTCGGTTCTGTTTACTGCCACAGTCTCACAGCTCCAGTGACCTGGGTTCGGTTCTGTTTACTGCCACAGTCTCACAGCTCCAGTGACCCGGGTTCGGTTCTGTTTACTGCCATAGTCTCACAGCTCCAGTGACCCGGGTTCGGTTCTGTTTACTGCCACAGTCTCACAGCTCCAGTGACCTGGGTTCAGTTCTGTTTACTGCCACAGTCTCACAGCTCCAGTGTCCTGGGTTCGGTTCTGTTTACTGCCACAGTCTCACAGCTCCAGTGACCTGGGTTCAGTTCTGTTTACTGCCACAGTCTCACAGCTCCAGTGTCCTGGGTTCAGTTCTGTTTACTGCCACAGTCTCACAGCTCCAGTGACCTGAGTTCGGTTCTGTTTACTGCCACAGTCTCACAGCTCCAGTGTCCCGGGTTCGGTTCTGTTTACTGCCACAGTCTCACAGCTCCAGTGACCCGGGTTCAGTTCTGCGTACTGCCGCAGTCTCATAGCTCCAGTGACCTGGGTTCGGTTCTGCGTACTGCCACAGTCTCACAGCTCCAGTGTCCCGGGTTCGGTTCTTTTTACTGCCACAGTCTCACAGCTCCAGTGTCCCGGGTTCGGTTCTGTTTACTGCCACAGTCTCACTGCTCCAGTGTCCCGGGTTCGGTTCTGTTTACTGCCACAGTCTCACAGCTCCAGTGACCCGGGTTCTGTTCTGTTCACTGCCACAGTCTCACAGCTCCAGTGTCCCGGGTTCGGTTCTGTTTACTGCCACACTCTCACAGCTCCAGTGACCCGGGTTCGGTTCTGTTTACTGCCACAGTCTCACAGCTCCAGTGTCCCGTGTTCGGTTCTGTTTACTGTCACAGTCTTACAGCTCCAGTGACCTGGGTTCGGTTCTGTTTACTGCCACAGCCTCACAGCTCCAGTGACCCGGGTTCGGTTCTGTTTACTGTCACAGTCTTACAGCTCCAGTGACCTGGGTTCGGTTCTGTTTACTGCCACAGCCTCACAGCTCCAGTGACCCGGGTTCGGTTCTGTTTTTTGCCACAGTCTCACAGCTCCAGTGTCCCGGGTCCGGTTCTGTTTACTGCCACAGCCTCACAGCTCCAGTGACCCGGGTTCGGTTCTGTTTACTGCCACAGTCACACAGCTCCAGTGACCTGGGTTCGGTTCTGTTTCCTGCCACAGTCTCACTGCTCCAGTGACCTGGGTTCGGTTCTGTTTACTGCCACAGTCTCACAGCTCCAGTGACCCGGGTTCGGTTCTGTTTACTGCCACAGTCTCACAGCTCCAGTGACCCGGGTTCGGTTCTGTTTACTGCCACAGCCTCACAGCTCCAGTGTCCTGGGTTCGGTTCTGTTTACTGCCACAGTCTCACAGCTCCAGTGACCTGGGTTCGGTTCTGTTTACTGCCACAGTCTCACAGCTCCAGTGTCCCGGGTTCGGTTCTGGGGACTGCCACAGCCTCACAGCTCCAGTGTCCCGGGTTCGGTTCTGTTTACTGCCACACTCTCACAGCTCCAGTGACCTGGGTTCGGTTCTGGGGACTGCCACAGCCTCACAGCTCCAGTGACCTGGTTTCGGTTCTGTTTACTGCCGCAGCCTCACAGCTCCAGTGACCCGGGTTCGGTTCTGTTTTTTGCCACAGTCTCACAGCTCCAGTGACCTGGGTTCGGTTCTGGGGACTGCCACAGTCTCACAGCTCCAGTGTCCCGGGTCCGGTTCTGTTTACTGCCACAGCCTCACAGCTCCAGTGACCCGGGTTCGGTTCTGTTTACTGCCACAGTCTCACAGCTCCAGTGACCTGGGTTCGGTTCTGTTTACTGTCACAGTCTCACAGCTCCAGTGTCCCGGGTCCGGTTCTGTTTACTGCCACAGTCTCACAGCTCCAGTGACCTGGGTTCGGTTCTGTTTACTGCCACAGTCTCACAGCTCCAGTGACCTGGGTTCGGTTCTGTTTACTGCCACAGTCTCACAGCTCCAGTGACCTGGGTTCGGTTCTGTTTACTGCCATAGTCTCACAGCTCCAGTGACCCGGGTTCGGTTCTGTTTACTGCCACAGTCTCACAGCTCCAGTGACCTGGGTTCAGTTCTGTTTACTGCCACAGCCTCACAGCTCCAGTGACCTGGGTTCGGTTCTGTTTACTGCCACAGTCTCACAGCTCCAGTGACCTGGGTTCAGTTCTGCTTACTGCCACAGTCTCACAGCTCCAGTGTCCTGGGTTCGGTTCTGTTTACTGCCACAGTCTCACAGCTCCAGTGACCTGGGTTCAGTTCTGTTTACTGCCACAGTCTCACAGCTCCAGTGACCTGGGTTCAGTTCTGTTTACTGCCACAGTCTCACAGCTCCAGTGACCTGAGTTCGGTTCTGTTTACTGCCACAGTCTCACAGCTCCAGTGTCCCGGGTTCGGTTCTGTTTACTGCCACACTCTCACAGCTTCAGTGACCCGGGTTCAGTTCTGCGTACTGCCGCAGTCTCATAGCTCCAGTGACCTGGGTTCGGTTCTGCGTACTGCCACAGTCTCACAGCTCCAGTGACCCGGGTTCTGTTCTGTTCACTGCCACAGTCTCACAGCTCCAGTGTCCCGGGTTCGGTTCTGTTTACTGCCACAGTCTCACAGCTCCAGTGACCTGGGTTCGGTTCTGTTTACTGCCACACTCTCACAGCTTCAGGGACCCGGGTTCAGTTCTGCGTACTGCCGCAGTCTCATAGCTCCAGTGACCTGGGTTCGGTTCTGCGTACTGCCACAGTCTCACAGCTCCAGTGACCTGGGTTCCGTTCTGTTTACTGCCACAGTCACACAGCTCCAGTGACCTGGGTTCGGTTCTGTTTACTGCCACAGTCTCACAGCTCCAGTGACCTGGGTTCGGTTCTGTTCACTGCCACAGTCTCACAGCTCCAGTGTCCCGGGGTCGGTTCTGTTTACTGCCACAGTCTCACAGCTCCAGTGACCCGGGTTCGGTTCTGTTTACTGCCACAGTCTCACAGCTCCAGTGTCCCGTGTTCGGTTCTGTTTACTGTCACAGTCTCACAGCTCCAGTGACCTGGGTTCGGTTCTGTTTACTGCCACAGCCTCACAGCTCCAGTGACCCGGGTTCGGTTCTGTTTACTGTCACAGTCTTACAGCTCCAGTGACCTGGGTTCGGTTCTGTTTACTGCCACAGCCTCACAGCTCCAGTGACCCGGGTTCGGTTCTGTTTTTTGCCACAGTCTCACAGCTCCAGTGTCCCGGGTCCGGTTCTGTTTACTGCCACAGCCTCACAGCTCCAGTGACCCGGGTTCGGTTCTGTTTACTGCCACAGTCACACAGCTCCAGTGACCTGGGTTCGGTTCTGTTTCCTGCCACAGTCTCACTGCTCCAGTGACCTGGGTTCGGTTCTGTTTACTGCCACAGTCTCACAGCTCCAGTGACCCGGGTTCGGTTCTGTTTACTGCCACAGTCTCACAGCTCCAGTGACCCGGGTTCGGTTCTGTTTACTGCCACAGCCTCACAGCTCCAGTGTCCTGGGTTCGGTTCTGTTTACTGCCACAGTCTCACAGCTCCAGTGACCTGGGTTCGGTTCTGTTTACTGCCACAGTCTCACAGCTCCAGTGACCTGGGTTCGGTTCTGTTTACTGCCACAGTCTCACAGCTCCAGTGACCCGGGTTCGGTTCTGTTTACTGCCACAGCCTCACAGCTCCAGTGACCCGGGTTCGGTTCTGTTTACTGCCACAGTCTCACCGCTCCAGTGACCCGGGTTCGGTTCTGTTTACTGCCACAGTCTCACAGCTCCAGTGAGCTGGGTTCGGTTCTGTTTACTGCCACAGTCTCACAGCTCCAGTGACCTGGGTTCGGTTCTGTTTACTGCCACAGTCTCACAGCTCCAGTGACCTGCGTTCGGTTCTGTTTACTGCCACAGCCTCACAGCTCCAGTGTCCCGGGTTCGGTTCTGTTTACTGCCACACTCTCACAGCTCCAGTGACCCGGGTTCAGTTCTGCGTACTGCCACAGTCTCACAGCTCCAGTGTCCCGGGTTCGGTTCTGGGGACTGCCACAGCCTCACAGCTCCAGTGTCCCGGGTTCGGTTCTGTTTACTGCCACACTCTCACAGCTCCAGTGACCTGGGTTCGGTTCTGTTTACTGCCGCAGCCTCACAGCTCCAGTGACCCGGGTTCGGTTCTGTTTTTTGCCACAGTCTCACAGCTCCAGTGACCAGGGTTCGGTTCTGGGGACTGCCACAGTCTCACAGCTCCAGTGTCCCGGGTCCGGTTCTGTTTACTGCCACAGCGTCACAGCTCCAGTGACCCGGGTTCGGTTCTGTTTACTGCCACAGTCTCACAGCTCCAGTGTCCCGGGTCCGGTTCTGTTTACTGCCACAGTCTCACAGCTCCAGTGACCTGGGTTCGGTTCTGTTTACTGCCACAGTCTCACAGCTCCAGTGACCTGGGTTCGGTTCTGTTTACTGCCACAGTCTCACAGCTCCAGTGACCCGGGTTCGGTTCTGTTTACTGCCACAGTCTCACAGCTCCAGTGACCTGGGTTCGGTTCTGTTTACTGCCACAGCCTCACAGCTCCAGTGACCTGGGTTCGGTTCAGTTTACTGCCACAGTCTCACAGCTCCAGTGACCTGGGTTCAGTTTTGTTTACTGCCACAGCCTCACAGCTCCAGTGACCTGGGTTCGGTTCTGTTTACTGCCACAGTCTCACGGCTCCAGTGTCCTGGGTTCTTTTCTGTTTACTGCCACAGTCTCACAGCTCCAGTGACCTGGGTTCAGTTCTGTTTACTGCCACAGTCTCACAGCTCCAGTGACCTGGGTTCAGTTCTGTTTACTGCCACAGTCTCACAGCTCCAGTGACCTGAGTTCGGTTCTGTTTACTGCCACAGCTTCACAGCTCCAGTGTCCTGGGTTCGGTTCTGGGGACTGCCACAGCCTCACAGCTCCAGTGTCCCGGGTTCGGTTCTGTTTACTGCCACAGTCTCACAGCTCCAGTGACCTGGGTTCGGTTCTGTTTACTGCCACAGTCTCACAGCTCCAGTGACCCGGGTTCAGTTCTGTTTACTGCCACAGTCTCACAGCTCCAGTGACCCGGGTTCAGTTCTGTTTACTGCCACAGTCTCACAGCTCCAGTGTCCCGGGTTCGGTTCTGTTTACTGTCACAGTCTCACAGCTCCAGTGACCCGGGTTCAGTTCTGTTTACTGCCACAGTCTCACAGCTCCAGTGTCCCGGGTTCGGTTCTGTTTACTGCCATAGTCTCACAGTTCCAGTGTCCCGGGTTCGGTTCTGTTTACTGCCACAGTCTCACAGCTCCAGTGACCCGGGTTCGGTTCTGTTTACTGCCACAGTCTCACAGCTCCAGTGTCCCTGGTTCGGTTCTGTTTACTGTCACGGTCTCACCGCTCCAGTGTCCCGGGTTCGGTTCTGTTTACTGCCACAGTCTCACAGCTCCAGTGACCCGGGTTCAGTTCTGTTTACTGCCACAGTCTCACAGCTCCAGTGTCCCGGGTTCGGTTCTGTTTACTGTCACAGTCTCACAGCTCCAGTGACCCGGGTTCAGTTCTGTTTACTGCCACAGTCTCACAGCTCCAGTGTCCCGGGTTCGGTTCTGTTTACTGTCACAGTCTCACAGCTCCAGTGACCCGGGTTCGGTTCTGTTTCCTGCCACAGTCTCACAGCTCCAGTGTCCCGGGTTCAGTTCTGTTTACTGCCACAGTCTCACAGCTCCAGTGTCCCGGGTTCGGTTCTGTTTACTGCCACAGTCTCACAGCTCCAGTGACCCGGTTTCGGTTCTGTTTACTGCCACAGTCTCACAGCTCCAGTGTCCTGGGTTCGGTTCTGTTTACTGCCACAGCCTCACAGCTGCAGTGACCCGGGTTCGGTTCTGTTTACTGCAACAGTCTTACAGCTCCAGTGACCCGGGTTCGGTTCTGTTTACTGCCACAGTCTCACAGCTCCAGTGTCCCGGGTTCGGTTCTGTTTACTGCCACAGTCTCACAGCTCCAGAGACCCGGGTTCGGTTCTGTTTACTGCCACAGTCTCACAGCTCCAGTGTCCCGGGTTCGGTTCTGTTTACTGCCACAGTCTCACAGCTCCAGTGACCCGGGTTCAGTTCTGTTTACTGCCACAGTCTCACAGCTCCAGTGTCCCGGGTTCGGTTCTGTTTACTGTCACAGTCTCACAGCTCCAGTGACCCGGGTTCAGTTCTGTTTACTGCCACAGTCTCACAGCTCCAGTGTCCCGGGTTCGGTTCTGTTTACTGTCACAGTCTCACAGCTCGTGTCCCGGGTTCGGTTCTTTTTACTGCCATAGTCTCACAGCTCCAGTGACCCGGGTTCGGTTCCGTTTACTGCCACAGTCTCACAGCTCCAGTGTCCCGGGTTCAGTTCTGTTTACTGCCACAGTCTCACAGCTCCAGTGTCCCGGGTTCGGTTCTGTTTACTGCCACAGTCTCACAGCTCCAGTGACCCGGGTTCGGTTCTGTTTACTGCCACAGTCTCACAGCTCCAGTGACCCGGGTTTGGTTCTGTTTACTGCCACAGTCTCACAGCTCCAGTGACCCGGGTTCGGTTCTGTTTACTGCCACAGTCTCACAGCTCCAGTGACCTGGGTTCGGTTCTGTTTACTGCCACAGTCTCACAGCTCCAGTGACCCGGGTTTGGTTCTGTTTACTGCCACAGTCTCACAGCTCCAGTGACCCGGGTTCGGTTCTGTTTACTGCCACAGTCTCACAGCTCCAGTGTCCCGGGTTCGGTTCTGTTTACTGCCACAGTCTCACAGCTCCAGTGACCTGGGTTCGGTTCTGTTTACTGCCACAGTCTCACAGCTCCAGTGACCTGGGTTCGGTTCTGTTTACTGCCACAGTCTCACAGCTCCAGTGACTTGGGTTCGGTTCTGTTTACTGTCACAGTCTCACAGCTCCAGTGACCCGAGTTCAGTTCTGTTTACTGCCACAGTCTCACAGCTCCAGTGTCCCGGGTTCGGTTCTGTTTACTGCCACTGTCTCACAGCTCCAGTGACCTGGGTTCGGTTCTGTTTACTGCCACAGTCTCACAGCTCCAGTGACCTGGGTTCGGTTCTGTTTACTGCCACAGTCTCACAGCTCCAGTGACCCGGGTTCAGTTCTGTTTACTGCTACAGTCTCACAGCTCCAGTGTCCCGGGTTCGGTTCTGTTTACTGCCACAGTCTCACAGCTCCAGTGACCTGGGTTCGGTTCTGTTTACTGCCACAGTCTCACAGCTCCAGTGACCTGGGTTCGGTTCTGTTTACTGCCACAGTCTCACAGCTCCAGTGACCTGGGTTCGGTTCTGTTTACTGCCACAGTCTCACAGCTCCCGTGACCTGGGTTCGGTTCTGTTTACTGCCACAGTCTCACAGCTCCAGTGACCTGGGTTCGGTTCTTTTTACTGCCACAGTCTCACAGCTCCAGTGTCCCGGGTTCGGTTCTGTTTACTGCCACAGTCTCACAGCTCCAGTGTCCCGGGTTCGGTTCTGTTTACTGCCACAGTCTCACAGCTCCAGTGACCTGCGTGCGGTTCTGTTTACTGCCACAGTCTCACAGCTCCAGTGTCCCGGGTTCGGTTCTGTTTACTGCCACAGTCTCACAGCTCCAGTGACCCGGGTTCAGTTCTGTTTACTGCCACAGTCTCACAGCTCCAGAGTCCCGGGTTCGGTTCTGTTTACTGTCACAGTCTCACAGCTCCAGTGACCCGGGTTCAGTTCTGTTTACTGCCACAGTCTCACAGCTCCAGTGTCCCGGGTTCGGTTCTGTTTACTGTCACAGTCTCACAGCTCCAGTGTCCCGGGTTCGGTTCTGTTTACTGCCACAGTCTCACAGCTCCAGTGACCCGGGTTCGGTTCTGTTTACTGCCACAGTCTCACAGCTCCAGTGTCCCGGGTTCAGTTCTGTTTACTGCCACAGTCTCACAGCTCCAGTGTCCCGGGTTCGGTTCTGTTTACTGCCACAGTCTCACAGCTCCAGTGACCCGGTTTCGGTTCTGTTTACTGCCACAGTCTCACAGCTCCAGTGTCCTGGGTTCGGTTCTGTTTACTGCCACAGCCTCACAGCTCCAGTGACCCGGGTTCGGTTCTGTTTACTGCCACAGTCTCACAGCTCCAGTGACCCGGGTTCGGTTCTGTTTACTGCCACAGTCTCACAGCTCCACTGTCCCGGGTTCGGTTCTGTTTACTGCCACAGTCTCACAGCTCCAGTGACCCGGGTTCGGTTCTGTTTACTGCCACAGTCTCACAGCTCCAGTGTCCCGGGTTCGGTTCCGTTTACTGCCACAGTCTCACAGCTCCAGTGACCTGGGTTCGGTTCTGTTTACTGCCACAGTCTCACAGCTCCAGTGTCCCGGGTTCGGTTCTGTTTACTGCCACAGTCTCACAGCTCCAGTGACCCGGGTTCGGTTCTGTTTACTGCCACAGTCTCACAGCTCCAGTGTCCCGGGTTCGGTTCTGTTTACTGCCACAGTCTCACAGCTCCAGTGACCTGGGTTCGGTTCTGTTTACTGCCACAGTCTCACAGCTCCAGTGTCCCGGGTTCGGTTCTGTTTACTGCCACAGTCTCACAGCTCCAGTGACCCGGGTTCGGTTCTGTTTACTGCCACAGTCTCACAGCTCCAGTGTCCCGGGTTCGGTTCTGTTTACTGTCACAGTCTCACAGCTCCAGTGTCCCGGGTTCGGTTCTGTTTACTGCCACAGTCTCACAGTTCCAGTGACCCGGGTTCGGTTCTGTTTACTGCCACAGTCTCACAGCTCCAGTGTCCCGGGTTCGGTTCTGTTTACTGTCACAGTCTCACAGCTCCAGTGTCCCGGGTTCGGTTCTGTTTACTGCCACAGTCTCACAGCTCCAGTGACCTGGGTTCGGTTCTGTTTACTGCCACAGTCTCACAGCTCCAGTGACCTGGGTTCGGTTCTGTTTACTGCCACAGTCTCACAGCTCCAGTGACCCGGGTTCGGTTCTGTTTACTGCCACAGTCTCACAGCTTCAGTGTCCCGGGTTCGGTTCTGTTTACTGCCACAGTCTCACAGCTCCAGTGACCTGGGTTCGGTTCTGTTTACTGCCACAGACTCACAGCTCCAGTGACCCGGGTTCGGTTCTGTTTACTGCCACAGTCTCACAGCTCCAGTGACCTGGGTTCGGTTCTGTTTACTGTCACAGTCTCACAGCTCCAGTGACCTGAGTTCAGTTCTGTTTACTGCCACAGTCTCACAGCTCCAGTGTCCCGGGTTCGGTTCTGTTTACTGCCACAGTCTCACAGCTCCAGTGACCTGGGTTCGGTTCTGTTTACTGCCACAGTCTCACAGCTCCAGTGACCTGGGTTCGGTTCTGTTTACTGCCACAGTCTCACAGCTCCAGTGACCCGGGTTCAGTTCTGTTTACTGCCACAGTCTCACAGCTCCAGTGTCCCGGGTTCGGTTCTGTTTACTGCCACAGTCTCACAGCTCCAGTGACCTTGGTTAGGTTCTGTTTACTGCCACAGTCTCACAGCTCCATTGACCTGGGTTCGGTTCTGTTTACTGCCACAGTCTCACAGCTCCAGTGACCTGGGTTCGGTTCTGTTTACTGCCACAGTCTCACAGCTCCAGTGACCTGGGTTCAGTTCTGTTTACTGCCACAGTCTCACAGCTCCAGTGTCCCGGGTTCGGTTCTGTTTACTGCCACAGTCTCACAGCTCCAGTGACCTGGGTTCGGTTCTGTTTACTGCCACAGTCTCACTGCTCCAGTGACCCGGGTTCAGTTCTGTTTACTGCCACAGTCTCACAGCTCCAGTGTCCCGGGTTCGGTTCTGTTTACTGCCACAGTCTCACAGCTCCAGTGACCTGGGTTCGGTTCTGTTTACTGCGACAGTCTCACAGCTCCAGTGACCCGGGTTCGGTTCTGTTTACTGCCACAGTCTCACAGCTCCAGTGTCCCGGGTTCGGTTCTGTTTACTGCCACAGTCTCACAGCTCCAGTGACCTGAGTTCGGTTCTGTTTACTGCCACAGTCTCACAGAACCAGTGACCCGGGTTCAGTTCTGTTTACTGCCACAGTCTCACAGCTCCAGTGACCTGGGTTCGGTTCTGTTTACTGCCACAGTCTCACAGCTCCAGTGACCTGGGTTCGGTTCTGTTTACTGCCACAGTCTAACAGCTCCAGTGACCTGGGTTCAGTTCTGTTTACTGCCACAGCCTCACAGCTCCAGTGACCTGGGTTCAGTTCTGTTTACTGCCACAGCCTCACAGCTCCAGTGACCTGGGTTCAGTTCTGTTTACTGCCACAGTCTCACAGCTCCAGTGACCTGGGTTCAGTTCTGTTTACTGCCACAGCCTCACAGCTCCAGTGACCTGGGTTCAGTTCTGTTTACTGCCACAGTCTCACAGCTCCAGTGACCTGGGTTCGGTTCTGTTTACTGCCACAGTCTCACAGCTCCAGTGTCCCGGGTTCGGTTCTGTTTACTGCCACAGCCTCACAGCTCCAGTGTCCCGGGTTCGGTTCTGTTTACTGCCACAGCCTCACAGCTCCAGTTACCTGGGTTCAGTTCTGTTTACTGCCACAGTCTCACAGCTCCAGTGTCCCGGGTTCGGTTCTGTTTACTGCCACAGCCTCACAGCTCCAGTGACCTGGGTTCGGTTCTGTTTACTGCCACAGCCTCACAGCTCCAGTGTCCTGGGTTCGGTTCTGGGGACTGCCACAGTCTCACAGCTCCAGTGTCCCGGGTTCGGTTCTGTTTACTGCCACAGTCTCACAGCTCCAGTGTCCCGGGTTCGGTTCTGTTTACTGCCACAGCCTCACAGCTCCAGTGACCTGGGTTCGGTTCTGTTTACTGCCACAGTCTCACAGCTCCAGTGTCCCGGGTTCGGTTCTCTTTACTGCCACAGTCTCACAGCTCCAGTGACCCGGGTTCGGTTCTGTTTACTGCCACAGTCTCACAGCTCCAGTGTCCCGGGTTCGGTTCTGTTTACTGCCACAGTCTCACAGCTCCAGTGTCACGGGTTCGGTTCTGTTTACTGCCACAGTCTCACAGCTTCAGTGACCTGGGTTCGGTTCTGTTTACTGCCACAGTCTCACAGCTCCAGTGACCTGGGTTCGGTTCTGTTTACTGCCACAGTCTCACAGCTCCAGTGACCCGGGTTCAGTTCTGTTTACTGCCACAGTCTCACAGCTCCAGTGACCCGGGTTCGGTACTGTTTACTGCCACAGTCTCACAGCTCCAGTGTCCCGGGTTCGGTTCTGTTTACTGCCACAGTCTCACAGCTCCAGTGACCTGGGTTCGGTTCTGTTCACTGCCACAGTCTCACAGCTTCAGTGACCTGGGTTCGGTTCTGTTTACTGCCACAGTCTCACAGCTCCAGTGTCCCGGGTTCGGTTCTGGGGAGTGCCACTGCCTCACAGCTCCAGTGACCTGGGTTCGGTTCTGTTTACTGCCACAGTCTCACAGCTTCAGTGACCCGGGTTCGGTTCTGTTTACTGCCACAGTCTCACAGCTCCAGTGACCCGGGTTCGGTTCTGTTTACTGCCACAGTCTCACAGCTCCAGTGACCTGGGTTCGGTTCTGTTTACTGCCACAGTCTCACAGCTCCAGTGTCCCGGGTTCGGTTCTGTTTACTGCCACAGTCTCACAGCTCCAGTGTCCTGGGTTCAGTTCTGTTTACTGCCACAGTCTCACAGCTCCAGTGACCTGGGTTCGGTTCTGTTTACTGCCACAGACTCACAGCTCCAGTGACCCGGGTTCGGTTCTGTTTACTGCCACAGTCTCACAGCTCCAGTGTCCCGGGTTCGGTTCTGTTTACTGCCACAGTCTCACAGCTCCAGTGACCTGGGTTCGGTACTGTTTACTGCCACAGTCTCACAGCTCCAGTGTCCCGGGTTCGGTTTTGTTTACTGCCACAGTCTCACAGCTCCAGTGTCCCGTTTTCGGTTCTGTTTACTGCCACAGTCTCACAGCTTCAGTGACCTGGGTTCGGTTCTGTTTACTGCCACAGTCTCACAGCTCCAGTGACCTGGGTTCGGTTCTGTTTACTGCCACAGTCTCACAGCTCCAGTGTCCCGGGTTCGGTTCTGTTTACTGCCACAGTCTCACAGCTCCAGTGACCTGGGTTCGGTTCTGTTTACTGCCACAGTCTCACAGCTCCAGTGTCCCGGGTTCGGTTCTGTTTACAGCCACAGTCTCACAGCTCCAGTGACCCGGGTTCGGTTCTGTTTACTGCCACAGTCTCACAGCTCCAGTGTCCCGGGTTCGGTTCTGTTTACTGCCACAGTCTCACAGCTCCAGTGACCTGGGTTCGGTTCTGTTTACTGCCACAGTCTCACAGCTCCAGTGACCCGGGTTCGGTTTTGTTTACTGCCACAGTCTCACAGCTCCAGTGACCTGGGTTCGGTTCTGTTTACTGCCACAGTCTCACAGCTCCAGTGACCTGGGTTCGGTTCTGTTTACTGCCACAGTCTCACAGCTCCAGTGACCTGGGTTCGGTTCTGTTTACTGCCACAGTCTCACAGCTCCCGTGACCTGGGTTCGGTTCTGTTTACTGCCACAGTCTCACAGCTCCAGTGACCTGGGTTCGGTTCTGTTTACTGCCACAGTCTCACAGCTCCAGTGACCTGGGTTCGGTTCTGTTTACTGCCACAGTCGCACAGCTCCAGTGACCCGGGTTCAGTTCTGTTCACTGCCACAGTCTCACAGCTCCAGTGTCCCGGGTTCGGTTCTGTTTACTGCCACAGTCTCACAGCTCCAGTGACCTGGGTTTGGTTCTGTTTACTGCCACAGTCTCACAGCTCCAGTGACCCGGGTTCGGTTCTGTTTACTGCCACAGTCTCACAGCTCCAGTGACCCGGGTTCAGTTCTGTTTACTGCCACAGTCTCACAGCTCCAGTGACCTGGGTTCGGTTCTGTTTACTGCCACAGTCTCACAGCTCCAGTGACCCGGGTTCAGTTCTGTTTACTGCCACAGTCTCACAGCTCCAGTGACCTGCGTTCGGTTCTGTTTACTGCCACAGTCTCACAGCTCCAGTGACCCGGGTTCGGTTCTGTTTACTGCCACAGTCTCACAGCTCCAGTGTCCCGGGTTCGGTTCTGTTTACTGCCACAGTCTCACAGCTCCAGTTACCTGGGTTCGGTTCTGTTTACTGCCACAGTCTCACAGCTCCAGTGACCCGGGTTAAGTTCTGTTTACTGCCACAGTCTCACAGCTCCAGTGACCCAGGTTCGGTTCTGTTTACTGCCACAGTCTCACAGCTCCAGTGTCCCGGGTTCGGTTCTGTTTACTGCCACAGTCTCACAGCTCCAGTGACCTGGGTTCGGTTCTGTTTACTGCCACAGCCTCACAGCTCCAGTGACCCGGGTTCGGTTCTGTTTACTGCCACAGTCTCACAGCTCCAGTGACCTGGGTTCGGTTCTGTTTACTGCCACAGTCTCACAGCTCCAGTGACCCGGGTTCAGTTCTGTTTACTGCCACAGTCTCACAGCTCCAGTGACCCGGGTTCGGTTCTGTTTACTGCCACAGTCTC
The DNA here is from genome assembly GCF_036365525.1 of Heterodontus francisci. Lineage (NCBI taxonomy): Eukaryota > Metazoa > Chordata > Chondrichthyes > Heterodontiformes > Heterodontidae > Heterodontus > Heterodontus francisci. The sequence goes on from NW_027141588.1 coordinate 359,608, forward strand.
ACAGCTCCAGTGACCTGGGTTCGGTTCTGTTTACTGCCACAGTCTCACAGCTCCAGTGACCCGGGTTCAGTTCTGTTTACTGCCACAGTCTCACAGCTCCAGTGTCCCGGGTTCGGTTCTGTTTACTGCCACAGTTTCACAGCTCCAGTGACCTGGGTTCGGTTCTGTTTACTGCCACAGTCTCACAGCTCCAGTGACCTGGGTTCAGTTCTGTTTACTGCCACAGCCTCACAGCTCCAGTGACCTGGGTTCAGTTCTGTTTACTGCCACAGCCTCACAGCTCCAGTGACCTGGGTTCAGTTCTGTTTACTGCCACAGTCTCACAGCTCCAGTGACCTGGGTTCGGTTCTGTTTACTGCCACATTCTCACAGCTCCAGTGACCCGGGTTCGGTTCTGTTTACTGCCACAGTCTCACAGCTCCAGTGACCTGAGTTCGGTTCTGTTTACTGCCACAGTCTCACAGCTCCAGTGACCCGGGTTCGGTTCTGTTTACTGCCACAGTCTCACAGCTCCAGTGACCTGAGTTCGGTTCTGTTTACTGCCACAGCCTCACAGCTCCAGTGACCTGGGTTCGGTTCTGTTTACTGCGACAGTCTCACAGCTCCAGTGACCCGGGTTCGGTTCTGTTTACTGCCACAGTCTCACAGCTCCAGTGTCCCGGGTTCGGTTCTGTTTACTGCCACAGTCTCACAGCTCCAGTGACCTGGGTTCGGTTCTGTTTACTGCCACAGCCTCACAGCTCCAGTGACCTGGGTTCGGTTCTGTTTACTGCCACAGTCTCACAGCTCCAGTGACCTGGGTTCGGTTCTGTTTACTGCCACAGTCTAACAGCTCCAGTGACCTGGGTTCAGTTCTGTTTACTGCCACAGCCTCACAGCTCCAGTGACCTGGGTTCAGTTCTGTTTACTGCCACAGCCTCACAGCTCCAGTGACCTGGGTTCAGTTCTGTTTACTGCCACAGTCTCACAGCTCCAGTGACCTGGGTTCAGTTCTGTTTACTGCCACAGCCTCACAGCTCCAGTGACCTGGGTTCAGTTCCGTTTACTGCCACAGTCTCACAGCTCCAGTGACCTGGGTTCGGTTCTGTTTACTGCCACAGTCTCACAGCTCCAGTGTCCCGGGTTCGGTTCTGTTTACTGCCACAGCCTCACAGCTCCAGTGTCCCGGGTTCGGTTCTGTTTACTGCCACAGCCTCACAGCTCCAGTTACCTGGGTTCAGTTCTGTTTACTGCCACAGCCTCACAGCTCCAGTGTCCTTTGTTCGGTTCTGGGGACTGCCACAGTCTCACAGCTCCAGTGTCCCGGGTTCGGTTCTGTTTACTGCCACAGTCTCACAGCTCCAGTGTCCCGGGTTCGGTTCTGTTTACTGCCACAGCCTCACAGCTCCAGTGACCTGGGTTCGGTTCTGTTTACTGCCACAGTCTCACAGCTCCAGTGTCCCGGGTTCGGTTCTCTTTACTGCCACAGTCTCACAGCTCCAGTGACCCGGGTTCGGTTCTGTTTACTGCCACAGTCTCACAGCTCCAGTGTCCCGGGTTCGGTTCTGTTTACTGCCACAGTCTCACAGCTCCAGTGTCACGGGTTCGGTTCTGTTTACTGCCACAGTCTCACAGCTTCAGTGACCTGGGTTCGGTTCTGTTTACTGCCACAGTCTCACAGCTCCAGTGACCTGGGTTCGGTTCTGTTTACTGCCACAGTCTCACAGCTCCAGTGACCCGGGTTCAGTTCTGTTTACTGCCACAGTCTCACAGCTCCAGTGACCCGGGTTCGGTACTGTTTACTGCCACAGTCTCACAGCTCCAGTGTCCCGGGTTCGGTTCTGTTTACTGCCACAGTCTCACAGCTCCAGTGACCTGGGTTCGGTTCTGTTCACTGCCACAGTCTCACAGCTTCAGTGACCTGGGTTCGGTTCTGTTTACTGCCACAGTCTCACAGCTCCAGTGTCCCGGGTTCGGTTCTGGGGAGTGCCACAGCCTCACAGCTCCAGTGACCTGGGTTCGGTTCTGTTTACTGCCACAGTCTCACAGCTTCAGTGACCCGGGTTCGGTTCTGTTTACTGCCACAGTCTCACAGCTCCAGTGAACCGGGTTCGGTTCTGTTTACTGCCACAGCCTCACAGCTCCAGTGACCTGGGTTCGGTTCTGTTTACTGCCACAGTCTCACAGCTCCAGTGTCCCGGGTTCGGTTCTGTTTACTGCCACAGTCTCACAGCTCCAGTGTCCTGGGTTCGGTTCTGTTTACTGCCACAGTCTCACAGCTCCAGTGACCTGGGTTCGGTTCTGTTTACTGCCACAGTCTCACAGCTCCAGTGTCCTGGGTTCGGTTCTGTTTACTGCCACAGTCTCACAGCTCCAGTGACCCGGGTTCGGTTCTGTTTACTGCCACAGTCTCACAGCTCCAGTGACCCGGGTTCGGTTCTGTTTACTGCCACAGTCGCACAGCTCCAGTGACCCGGGTTCAGTTCTGTTCACTGCCACAGTCTCACAGCTCCAGTGTCCCGGGTTCGGTTCTGTTTACTGCCACAGTCTCACAGCTCCAGTGACCTGGGTTTGGTTCTGTTTACTGCCACAGTCTCACAGCTCCAGTGACCCGGGTTCGGTTCTGTTTACTGCCACAGTCTCACAGCTCCAGTGACCCGGGTTCAGTTCTGTTTACTGCCACAGTCTCACAGCTCCAGTGACCTGGGTTCGGTTCTGTTTACTGCCACAGTCTCACAGCTCCAGTGACCCGGGTTCAGTTCTGTTTACTGCCACAGTCTCACAGCTCCAGTGACCTGCGTTCGGTTCTGTTTACTGCCACAGTCTCACAGCTCCAGTGACCCGGGTTCGGTTCTGTTTACTGCCATAGTCTCACAGCTCCAGTGTCCCGGGTTCGGTTCTGTTTACTGCCACAGTCTCACAGCTCCAGTTACCTGGGTTCGGTTCTGTTTACTGCCACAGTCTCACAGCTCCAGTGACCCGGGTTAAGTTCTGTTTACTGCCACAGTCTCACAGCTCCAGTGACCCAGGTTCGGTTCTGTTTACTGCCACAGTCTCACAGCTCCAGTGTCCCGGGTTCGGTTCTGTTTACTGCCACAGTCTCACAGCTCCAGTGACCTGGGTTCGGTTCTGTTTACTGCCACAGCCTCACAGCTCCAGTGACCCGGGTTCGGTTCTGTTTACTGCCACAGTCTCACAGCTCCAGTGACCTGGGTTCGGTTCTGTTTACTGCCACAGTCTCACAGCTCCAGTGACGCGGGTTCAGTTCTGTTTACTGCCACAGTCTCACAGCTCCAGTGACCCGGGTTCGGTTCTGTTTACTGCCACAGTCTCACAGCTCCAGTGACCTGGGTTCGGTTCTGTTTACTGCCACAGTCTCACAGCTCCAGTGACCCGGGTTCAGTTCTGTTTACTGCCACAGTCTCACAGCTCCAGTGTCCCGGGTTCGGTTCTGTTTACTGCCACAGTTTCACAGCTCCAGTGACCTGGGTTCGGTTCTGTTTACTGCCACAGTCTCACAGCTCCAGTGACCTGGGTTCAGTTCTGTTTACTGCCACAGCCTCACAGCTCCAGTGACCTGGGTTCAGTTCTGTTTACTGCCACAGCCTCACAGCTCCAGTGACCTGGGTTCAGTTCTGTTTACTGCCACAGTCTCACAGCTCCAGTGACCTGGGTTCGGTTCTGTTTACTGCCACATTCTCACAGCTCCAGTGACCCGGGTTCGGTTCTGTTTACTGCCACAGTCTCACAGCTCCAGTGACCTGAGTTCGGTTCAGTTTACTGCCACAGTCTCACAGCTCCAGTGACCCGGGTTCGGTTCTGTTTACTGCCACAGTCTCACAGCTCCAGTGACCTGAGTTCGGTTCTGTTTACTGCCACAGCCTCACAGCTCCAGTGTCCTGGGTTCGGTTCTGGGGACTGCCACAGTCTCACAGCTCCAGTGTCCCGGGTTCGGTTCTGTTTACTGCCACAGTCTCACAGCTCCAGTGTCCCGGGTTCGGTTCTGTTTACTGCCACAGTCTCACAGCTCCAGTGACCCGGGTTCGGTTCTGTTTACTGCCACAGTCTCACAGCTCCAGTGTCCCGGGTTCGGTTCTGTTTACTGCCACAGTCTCACAGCTTCAGTGACCTGGGTTCGGTTCTGTTTACTGCCACAGTCTCACAGCTCCAGTGTCCCGGGTTCGTTTCTGTTTACTTCCACAGTCTCACAGCTCCAGTGTCCCGGGTTCGGTTCTGTTTACTGCCACAGTCTCACAGCTTCAGTGACCTGGGTTCGGTTCTGTTTACTGCCACAGTCTCACAGCTCCAGTGACCTGGGTTCGGTTCTGTTTACTGCCACAGTCTCACAGCTCCAGTGTCCCGGGTTCGGTTCTGTTTACTGCCACAGTCTCACAGCTCCAGTGTCCCGGGTTCAGTTCTGTTTACTGCCACAGTCTCACAGCTCCAGTGACCCGGGTTCGGTTCTGTTTACTGCCACAGTCTCACAGCTCCAGTGTCCCGGGTTCGGTTCTGTTTACTGCCACAGTCTCACAGCTCCAGTGACCTGGGTTCGGTTCTGTTTACTGTCACAGTCTCACAGCTCCAGTGACCTGGGTTCGGTTCTGTTTACTGCCACAGTCTCACAGCTCCAGTGACCCGGGTTCAGTTCTGTTTACTGCCCCAGTCTCACAGCTCCAGTGACCTGGGTTCGGTTCTGTTTACTGCCACAGTCTCACAGCTTCAGTGACCTGGGTTCGGTTCTGGGGACTGCCACAGTCTCACAGCTCCAGTGTCCCGGGTTCGGTTCTGTTTACTGCCACAGTCTCACAGCTCCAGTGTCCCGGGTTCGGTTCTGTTTACTGCCACAGTCTCACAGCTCCAGTGACCCGGGTTCGGTTCTGTTTACTGCCACAGTCTCACAGCTCCAGTGTCCCGGGTTCGGTTCTGTTTACTGCCAGTCTCACAGCTCCAGTGTCCCGGGTTCGGTTCTGTTTACTGCCACAGTCTCACAGCTTCAGTGACCTGGGTTCGGTTCTGTTTACTGCCACAGTCTCACAGCTCCAGTGACCTGGGTTCGGTTCTGTTTACTGCCACAGTCTCACAGCTCCAGTGTCCCGGGTTCGGTTCTGTTTACTGCCACAGTCTCACAGCTCCAGTGACCTGGGTTCGGTTCTGTTTACTGCCACAGTCTCAGAGCTCCAGTGACCCGGGTTCAGTTCTGTTTACTGCCACAGTCTCACAGCTCCAGTGACCCGGGTTCGGTTCTGTGTACTGCCACAGTCTCACAGCTCCAGTGTCCCGGGTTCGGTTCTGTTTACTGCCACAGTCTCACAGCTCCAGTGTCCCGGGTTCGGTTCTGTTCACTGCCACAGTCTCACAGCTTCAGTGACCTGGGTTCGGTTCTGTTTACTGCCACAGTCTCACAGCTCCAGTGTCCCGGGTTCGGTTCTGGGGACTGCAACAGCCTCACAGCTCCAGTGACCTGGGTTCGGTTCTGTTTACTGCCACAATCTCACAGCTTCAGTGACCTGGGTTCGGTTCTGGGGACAGCCACAGCCTCACAGCTCCAGTGTCCTGGGTTCGGTTCTGTTTTTTGCCACAGTCTCACAGCTCCAGTGACCCGGGTTCGGTTCTGTTTACTGTCACAGTCTCACAGCTTCAGTGACCCGGGTTCGGTTCTGTTTACTGCCACAGCCTCACAGCTACAGTGTCCTGGGTTCGGTTCTGTTTACTGCCACAGCCTCACAGCTCCAGTGTCCTGGGTTCGGTTCTGTTTACTGCCACAGTCTCACAGCTCCAGTGACCTGGGTTCGGTTCTGTTTACTGCCACAGTCTCACAGCTCCAGTGACCGGGTTCGGTTCTGTTTACTGCCACAGCCTCACAGCTCCAGTGTCCTGGGTTCGGTTCTGTTTACTGCCACAGTCTCACAGCTCCAGTGACCCGGGTTCGGTTCTGTTTACTGCCACAGTCTCACAGCTCCAGTGACCTGGGTTCGGTTCTGTTTACTGCCACAGTCTCACAGCTCCAGTGTCCCGGGTTCGGTTCTGTTTACTGCCACAGTCTCACAGCTCCAGTGTCCCGGGTTCGGTTCTGTTTACTGCCACAGTCTCACAGCTCCAGTGACCCGGGTTCGGTTCTGTTTACTGCCACAGTCTCACAGCTCCAGTGACCCGGGTTCGGTTCTGTTTACTGCCACAGTCTCACAGCTCCAGTGTCCCGGGTTCGGTTCTGTTTACTGCCACAGTCTCACAGCTCCAGTGACCCGGGTTCGGTTCTGTTCACTGCCACAGTCTCACAGCTCCAGTGTCCCGGGTTCGGTTCTGTTTACTGCCACAGTCTCACAGCTTCAGTGACCTGGGTTCGGTTCTGTTTACTGCCACAGTCTCACAGCTCCAGTAACCTGGGTTCGGTTCTGTTTACTGCCACAGTCTCACAGCTCCAGTGTCCCGGGTTCGGTTCTGTTTACTGCCACAGTCTCACAGCTCCAGTGACCTGGGTTCGGTTCTGTTTACTGCCACAGTCTCACAGCTCCAGTGACCCGGGTTCAGTTCTGTTTACTGCCACAGTCTCACAGCTCCAGTGACCCGGGTTCGGTTCTGTTTACTGCCACAGTCTCACAGCTCCAGTGACCCGGGTTCGGTTCTGTTTACTGCCACAGCCTCACAGCTCCAGTGACCTGGGTTCAGTTCTGTTTACTGCCACAGTCTCACAGCTCCAGTGACCTGGGTTCGGTTCTGTTTACTGCCACAGTCTCACAGCTCCAGTGACCCGGGTTCGGTTCTGTTTACTGCCACAGTCTCACAGCTCCAGTGACCTGAGTTCGGTTCTGTTTACTGCCACAGTCTCACAGCTCCAGTGACCCGGGTTCGGTTCTGTTTACTGCCACAGTCTCACAGCTCCAGTGACCTGGGTTCGGTTCTGTTTACTGCCACAGCCTCACAGCTCCAGTGTCCTGGGTTCGGTTCTGGGGACTGCCACAGTCTCACAGCTCCAGTGACCCGGGTTCGGTTCTGTTTACTGCCACAGTCTCACAGCTCCTGTGTCCCGGGTTCGGTTCTGTTTACTGCCACAGTCTCACAGCTCCAGTGACCCGGGTTCGGTTCTGTTTACTGCCACAGTCTCACAGCTCCAGTGTCCCGGGTTCGTTTCTGTTTACTGCCACAGTCTCACAGCTCCAGTGTCCCGGGTTCGGTTCTGTTTACTGCCACAGTCTCACAGCTTCAGTGACCTGGGTTCGGTTCTGTTTACTGCCACAGTCTCACAGCTCCAGTGACCTGGGTTCGGTTCTGTTTACTGCCACAGTCTCACAGCTCCAGTGTCCCGGGTTCGGTTCTGTTTACTGCCACAGTCTCACAGCTCCAGTGACCTGGGTTCGGTTCTGTTTACTGCCACAGTCTCACAGCTCCAGTGACCCGGGTTCAGTTCTGTTTACTGCCCCAGTCTCACAGCTCCAGTGACCCGGGTTCGGTTCTGTTTACTGCCACAGTCTCACAGCTCCAGTGTCACGGGTTCGGTTCTGTTTACTGCCACAGTCTCACAGCTCCAGTGACCCGGGTTCGTTTCTGTTTACTGCCACAGTCTCACAGCTCCAGTGTCCCGGGTTCAGTTCTGTTTACTGCCACAGCCTCACAGCTCCAGTGACCCGGGTTCGGTTCTGTTTACTGCCACAGTCTCACAGCTTCAGTGACCTGGGTTCGGTTCTGGGGACTGCCACAGTCTCACAGCTCCAGTGCCCCGGGTTCGGTTCTGTTTACTGCCACAGTCTCACAGCTCCAGTGTCCCGGGTTCGGTTCTGTTTACTGCCACAGTCTCACAGCTCCAGTGACCCGGGTTCGGTTCTGTTTACTGCCACAGTCTCACAGCTCCAGTGTCCCGGGTTCGGTTCTGTTTACTGCCAGTCTCACAGCTCCAGTGTCCCGGGTTCGGTTCTGTTTACTGCCACAGTCTCACAGCTTCAGTGACCTGGGTTCGGTTCTGTTTACTGCCACAGTCTCACAGCTCCAGTGACCCGGGTTCGGTTCTGTTTACTGCCACAGTCTCACAGCTTCAGTGACCTGGGTTCGGTTCTGTTTACTGCCACAGTCTCACAGCTCCAGTGACCTGGGTTCGGTTCTGTTTACTGCCACAGTCTCACAGCTCCAGTGTCCCGGGTTCGGTTCTGTTTACTGCCACAGTCTCACAGCTCCAGTGACCTGGGTTCGGTTCTGTTTACTGCCACAGTCGCAGAGCTCCAGTGACCCGGGTTCAGTTCTGTTTACTGCCACAGTCTCACAGCTCCAGTGACCCGGGTTCGGTTCTGTTTACTGCCACAGTCTCACAGCTCCAGTGTCCCGGGTTCGGTTCTGTTTACTGCCACAGTCTCACAGCTCCAGTGTCCCGGGTTCGGTTCTGTTCACTGCCACAGTCTCACAGCTTCAGTGACCTGGGTTCGGTTCTGTTTACTGCCACAGTCTCACAGCTCCAGTGTCCCGGGTTCGGTTCTGGGGACTGCCACAGCCTCACAGCTCCAGTGACCTGGGTTCGGTTCTGTTTACTGCCACAGTCTCACAGCTTCAGTGACCTGGGTTCGGTTCTGGGGACAGCCACAGCCTCACAGCTCCAGTGACCTGGGTTCGGTTCTGTTTACTGCCACAGTCTCACAGCTTCAGTGACCCGGGTTCGGTTCTGTTTACTGCCACAGCCTCACAGCTACAGTGTCCTGGGTTCGGTTCTGTTTACTGCCACAGTCTCACAGCTCCAGTGACCTGGGTTCGGTTCTGTTTACTGCCACAGCCTCACAGCTCCAGTGTCCTGGGTTCGGTTCTGTTTACTGCCACAGTCTCACAGCTCCAGTGACCTGGGTTCGGTTCTGTTTACTGCCACAGTCTCACAGCTCCAGTGACCGGGTTCGGTTCTGTTTACTGCCACAGCCTCACAGCTCCAGTGTCCTGGGTTCGGTTCTGTTTACTGCCACAGTCTCACAGCTCCAGTGACCCGGGTTCGGTTCTGTTTACTGCCACAGTCTCACAGCTCCAGTGACCCGGGTTCGGTTCTGCGTACTGCCACAGTCTCACAGCTCCAGTGACCCGGGTTCGGTTCTGCTAACTGCCACAGTCTCACAGCTCCAGTGTCCCGGGTTCGGTTCTGTTTACTGCCACAGTCTCACAGCTCCAGTGACCCGGGTTCGGTTCTGTTTACTGCCACAGTCTCACAGCTCCAGTGTCCCGGGTTCGGTTCTGTTTACTGCCAGTCTCACAGCTCCAGTGTCCCGGGTTCGGTTCTGTTTACTGCCACAGTCTCACAGCTTCAGTGACCTGGGTTCGGTTCTGTTTACTGCCACAGTCTCACAGCTCCAGTGACCTGGGTTCGGTTCTGTTTACTGCCACAGTCTCACAGCTCCAGTGTCCCGGGTTCGGTTCTGTTTACTGCCACAGTCTCACAGCTCCAGTGACCTGGGTTCGGTTCTGTTTACTGCCACAGTCTCACAGCTCCAGTGACCCGGGTTCAGTTCTGTTTACTGCCACAGTCTCACAGCTCCAGTGACCCGGGTTCGGTTCTGTTTACTGCCACAGTCTCACAGCTCCAGTGTCCCGGGTTCGGTTCTGTTTACTGCCACAGTCTCACAGCTCCAGTGACCTGGGTTCGGTTCTGTTCACTGCCACAGTCTCACAGATTCAGTGACCTGGGTTCGGTTCTGTTTACTGCCACAGTCTCACAGCTCCAGTGTCCCGGGTTCGGTTCTGGGGACTGCCACAGCCTCACAGCTCCAGTGACCTGGGTTCGGTTCTGTTTACTGCCACAGTCTCACAGCTTCAGTGACCTGGGTTCGGTTCTGGGGACAGCCACAGCCTCACAGCTCCAGTGTCCTGGGTTCGGTTCTGTTTTTTGCCACAGTCTCACAGCTTCAGTGACCCGGGTTCGGTTCTGTTTACTGCCACAGCCTCACAGCTCCAGTGTCCTGGGTTCGGTTCTGTTTACTGCCACAGCCTCACAGCTCCAGTGTCCTGGGTTCGGTTCTGTTTACTGCCACAGTCTCACAGCTCCAGTGACCTGGGTTCGGTTCTGTTTACTGCCACAGTCTCACAGCTCCAGTGACCCGGGTTCGGTTCTGTTTACTGCCACAGTCTCACAGCTCCAGTGACCCGGGTTCGGTTCTGCGTACTGCCACAGTCTCACAGCTCCAGTGACCCGGGTTCGGTTCTTTTTACTGCCACAGTCTCACAGCTCCAGTGACCGGGTTCGGTTCTGTTTACTGCCACAGCCTCACAGCTCCAGTGTCCTGGGTTCGGTTCTGTTTACTGCCACAGTCTCACAGCTCCAGTGACCCGGGTTCGGTTCTGTTTACTGCCACAGTCTCACAGCTCCAGTGACCCGGGTTCGGTTCTGCGTACTGCCACAGTCTCACAGCTCCAGTGACCCGGGTTCGGTTCTTTTTACTGCCACAGTCTCACAGCTCCAGTGACCTGGGTTCGGTTCTGTTTACTGCCACAGTCTCACAGCTCCAGTGACCCGGGTTCAGTTCTGTTTACTGCCACAGTCTCACAGCTCCAGTGACATGGGTTCGGTTCTGTTTACTGCCACAGTCTCACAGCTCCAGTGACCCGGGTTCGGTTCTGTTTACTGCCACAGTCTCACAGCTTCAGTGACCTGGGTTCAGTTCTGTTTACTGCCACAGATTCACAGCTTCAGTGACCCGGGTTCAGTTCTGTTTACTGCCACACTCTCACAGCTTCAGTGACCCGGTTTCAGTTCTGTTTTTTGCCACAGTCTCACAGCTCCAGTGACCCGGGTTCAGTTCTGTTTACTGCCACAGTCTCACAGCTTCAGTGACCTGGGTTCAGTTCTGTTTACTGCCACAGCCTCACAGCTCCAGTGACATGGGTTCGGTTCTGTTTACTGCCACAGTCTCACAGCTCCAGTGACCCGGGTTCGGTTCTGTTTACTGCCACAGTCTCACAGCTCCAGTGTGCCGGGTTCGGTTCTGTTTACTGCCACAGTCTCACAGCTCCAGTGACCTGGGTTCGGTTCTGTTTACTGCCACAGCCTCACAGCTCCAGTGACATGGGTTCGGTTCTGTTTACTGCCACAGTCTCACAGCTCCAGTGACCTGGGTTCGGTTCTGTTTACTGCCACAGTCTCACAGCTTCAGTGACCTGGGTTCGGTTCTGGGGACAGCCACAGCCTCACAGCTCCAGTGTCCTGGGTTCGGTTCTGTTTTTTGCCACAGTCTCACAGCTTCAGTGACCCGGGTTCGGTTCTGTTTACTGCCACAGTCTCACAGCTTCAGTGACCTGGGTTCGGTTCTGGGGACTGCCACAGCCTCACAGCTCCAGTGTCCTGGGTTCGGTTCTGTTTACTGCCACAGTCTCACAGCTCCAGTGACCCGGGTTCGGTTCTGTTTACTGCCACAGTCTCACAGCTCCAGTGACCCGGGTTCGGTTCTGCGTACTGCCACAGTCTCACAGCTCCAGTGACCCGGGTTCGGTTCTGTTTACTGCCACAGTCTCACAGCTTCAGTGACCCGGGTTCGGTTCTGTTTACTGCCACAGTCTCACAGCTCCAGTGACCTGGGTTCGGTTCTGTTTACTGCCACAGTCTCACAGCTCCAGTGACCTGGGTTCAGTTCTGTTTACTGCCACAGTCTCACAGCTCCAGTGTCCTGGGTTCGGTTCTGTTTACTGCCACAGTCTCACAGCTCCAGTGACCCGGGTTCGGTTCTGTTTACTGCCACAGACTCACAGCTCCAGTGACCTGGGTTCGGTTCTGTTTACTGCCACAGTCTCACAGCTCTAGTGACCCGGGTTCAGTTCTGTTTACTGCCACAGTCTCACAGCTCCAGTGACATGGGTTCGGTTCTGTTTACTGCCACAGTCTCACAGCTCCAGTGACCCGGGTTCTGTTCTGTTTACTGCCACAGTCTCACAGCTTCAGTGACCTGGGTTCAGTTCTGTTTACTGCCACAGTTTCACAGCTTCAGTGACCCGGGTTCAGTTCTGTTTTTTGCCACAGTCTCACAGCTTCAGTGACCTGGGTTCAGTTCTGTTTACTGCCACAACCTCACAGCTCCAGTGACATGGGTTCGGTTCTGTTTACTGCCACAGTCTCACAGCTCCAGTGACCCGGGTTCGGTTCTGTTTACTGCCACAGTCTCACAGCTCCAGTGTCCCGGGTTCGGTTCTGTTTACTGCCACAGTCTCACAGCTCCAGTGACCTGGGTTCGGTTCTGTTTACTGCCACAGCCTCACAGCTCCAGTGACCCGGGTTCGGTTCTGTTTACTGCCACAGCCTCACAGCTCCAGTGACCCGGGTTCAGTTCTGTTTTTTGCCACAGTCTCACAGCTTCAGTGACCTGGGTTCAGTTCTGTTTACTGCCACAACCTCACAGCTCCAGTGACATGGGTTCGGTTCTGTTTACTGCCACAGTCTCACAGCTCCAGTGACCCGGGTTCGGTTCTGTTTACTGCCACAGTCTCACAGCTCCAGTGTCCCGGGTTCGGTTCTGTTTACTGCCACAGTCTCACAGCTCCAGTGACCAGGGTTCGGTTCTGTTTACTGCCACAGCCTCACAGCTCCAGTGACCCGGGTTCGGTTCTGTTTACTGCCACAGTCTCACAGCTCCAGTGACCCGGGTTCGGTTCTGTTTACTGCCACAGTCTCACAGCTCCAGTGACCCGGGTTCGGTTCTGTTTACTGCCACAGCCTCACAGCTCCAGTGTCCTGGGTTCGGTTCTGTTTACTGCCACAGTCTCACAGCTCCAGTGACCCGGGTTCGGTTCTGTTTACTGCCACAGTCTCACAGCTCCAGTGACCCGGGTTCGGTTCTGCGTACTGCCACAGTCTCACAGCTCCAGTGACCCGGGTTCGGTTCTGTTTACTGCCACAGTCTCACAGCTCCAGTGTCCCGGGTTCGGTTCTGTTTACTGCCACAGTCTCAAAGCTCCAGTGACCCGGGTTCGGTTCTGTTTACTGCCACAGTCTCACAGCTCCAGTGTCCCGGGTTCGGTTCTGTTTACTGCCAGTCTCACAGCTCCAGTGTCCCGGGTTCGGTTCTGTTTACTGCCACAGTCTCACAGCTTCAGTGACCTGGGTTCGGTTCTGTTTACTGCCACAGTCTCACAGCTCCAGTGACCTGGGTTCGGTTCTGTTTACTGCCACAGTCTCACAGCTCCAGTGTCCCGGGTTCGGTTCTGTTTACTGCCACAGTCTCACAGCTCCAGTGACCTGGGTTCGGTTCTGTTTACTGCCACAGTCTCACAGCTCCAGTGACCCGGGTTCAGTTCTGTTTACTGCCACAGTCTCACAGCTCCAGTGACCCGGGTTCGGTTCTGTTTACTGCCACAGTCTCACAGCTCCAGTGTCCCGGGTTCGGTTCTGTTTACTGCCACAGTCTCACAGCTCCAGTGACCTGGGTTCGGTTCTGTTCACTGCCACAGTCTCACAGCTTCAGTGACCTGGGTTCGGTTCTGTTTACTGCCACAGTCTCACAGCTCCAGTGTCCCGGGTTCGGTTCTGGGGACTGCCACAGCCTCACAGCTCCAGTGACCTGGGTTCGGTTCTGTTTACTGCCACAGTCTCACAGCTTCAGTGACCTGGGTTCGGTTCTGGGGACAGCCACAGCCTCACAGCTCCAGTGTCCTGGGTTCGGTTCTGTTTTTTGCCACAGTCTCACAGCTTCAGTGACCCGGGTTCGGTTCTTTTTACTGCCACAGCCTCACAGCTCCAGTGTCCTGGGTTCGGTTCTGTTTACTGCCACAGCCTCACAGCTCCAGTGTCCTGGGTTCGGTTCTGTTTACTGCCACAGTCTCACAGCTCCAGTGACCTGGGTTCGGTTCTGTTTACTGCCACAGTCTCACAGCTCCAGTGACCCGGGTTCGGTTCTGTTTACTGCCACAGTCTCACAGCTCCAGTGACCCGGGTTCGGTTCTTTTTACTGCCACAGTCTCACAGCTCCAGTGACCGGGTTCGGTTCTGTTTACTGCCACAGCCTCACAGCTCCAGTGTCCTGGGTTCGGTTCTGTTTACTGCCACAGTCTCACAGCTCCAGTGACCCGGGTTCGGTTCTGTTTACTGCCACAGTCTCACAGCTCCAGTGACCCGGGTTCGGTTCTGCGTACTGCCACAGTCTCACAGCTCCAGTGACCCGGGTTCGGTTCTTTTTACTGCCACAGTCTCACAGCTCCAGTGACCTGGGTTCGGTTCTGTTTACTGCCACAGTCTCACAGCTCCAGTGACCCGGGTTCAGTTCTGTTTACTGCCACAGTCTCACAGCTCCAGTGACATGGGTTCGGTTCTGTTTACTGCCACAGACTCACAGCTCCAGTGACCCGGGTTCGGTTCTGTTTACTGCCACAGTCTCACAGCTTCAGTGACCTGGGTTCAGTTCTGTTTACTGCCACAGTTTCACAGCTTCAGTGACCCGGGTTCAGTTCTGTTTTTTGCCACAGTCTCACAGCTCCAGTGACCCGGGTTCAGTTCTGTTTACTGCCACAGTCTCACAGCTTCAGTGACCCGGTTTCAGTTCTGTTTTTTGCCACAGTCTCACAGCTCCAGTGACCCGGGTTCAGTTCTGTTTACTGCCACAGTCTCACAGCTTCAGTGACCTGGGTTCAGTTCTGTTTACTGCCACAGCCTCACAGCTCCAGTGTGCCGGGTTCGGTTCTGTTTACTGCCACAGTCTCACAGCTCCAGTGACCTGGGTTCGGTTCTGTTTACTGCCACAGCCTCACAGCTCCAGTGACATGGGTTCGGTTCTGTTTACTGCCACAGTCTCACAGCTCCAGTGACCTGGGTTCGGTTCTGTTTACTGCCACAGTCTCACAGCTTCAGTGACCTGGGTTCGGTTCTGGGGACAGCCACAGCCTCACAGCTCCAGTGTCCTGGGTTCGGTTCTGTTTTTTGCCACAGTCTCACAGCTTCAGTGACCCGGGTTCGGTTCTGTTTACTGCCACAGTCTCACAGCTTCAGTGACCTGGGTTCGGTTCTGGGGACTGCCATAGCCTCACAGCTCCAGTGTCCTGGGTTCGGTTCTGTTTACTGCCACAGTCTCACAGCTCCAGTGACCCGGGTTCGGTTCTGTTTACTGCCACAGTCTCACAGCTCCAGTGACCCGGGTTCGGTTCTGCGTACTGCCACAGTCTCACAGCTCCAGTGACCCGGGTTCGGTTCTGTTTACTGCCACAGTCTCACAGCTCCAGTGACCTGGGTTCGGTTCTGTTTACTGCCACAGTCTCACAGCTCCAGTGACCTGGGTTCAGTTCTGTTTACTGCCACAGTCTCACAGCTCCAGTGTCCTGGGTTCGGTTCTGTTTACTGCCACAGTCTCACAGCTCCAGTGACCCGGGTTCGGTTCTGTTTACTGCCACAGTCTCACAGCTCCAGTGACCTGGGTTCGGTTCTGTTTACTGCCACAGTCTCACAGCTCCAGTGACCCGGGTTCAGTTCTGTTTACTGCCACAGTCTCACAGCTCCAGTGACATGGGTTCGGTTCTGTTTACTGCCACAGTCTCACAGCTCCAGTGACCCGGGTTCGGTTCTGTTTACTGCCACAGTCTCACAGCTTCAGTGACCTGGGTTCAGTTCTGTTTACTGCCACAGTTTCACAGCTTCAGTGACCCGGGTTCAGTTCTGTTTTTTGCCACAGTCTCACAGCTCCAGTGACCCGGGTTCAGTTCTGTTTACTGCCACAGTCTCACAGCTCCAGTGACCTGGGTTCGGTTCTGTTTACTGCCACAGTCTCACAGCTCCAGTGACCTGGGTTCGGTTCTGTTTACTGCCACAGTCTCACAGCTTCAGTGACCCGGGTTCAGTTCTGTTTTTTGCCACAGTCTCACAGCTCCAGTGTCCCGGGTTCGGTTCTGTTTTCTGCCACAGTCTCACAGCTCCAGTGACCCGGGTTCAGTTCTGTTTACTGCCACAGCCTCACAGCTCCAGTGACCCGGGTTCAGTTCTGTTTTTTGCCACAGTCTCACAGCTTCAGTGACCTGGGTTCAGTTCTGTTTACTGCCACAACCTCACAGCTCCAGTGACATGGGTTCGGTTCTGTTTACTGCCACAGTCTCACAGCTCCAGTGACCCGGGTTCGGTTCTGTTTACTGCCACAGTCTCACAGCTCCAGTGTCCCGGGTTCGGTTCTGTTTACTGCCACAGCCTCACAGCTCCAGTGACATGGGTTCGGTTCTGTTTACTGCCACAGTCTCACAGCTCCAGTGACCCGGGTTCGGTTCTGTTTACTGCCACAGTCTCACAGCTTCAGTGACCTGGGTTCGGTTCTGTTTACTGCCACAGTCTCACAGCTCCAGTGACCTGGGTTCGGTTCTGTTTACTGCCACAGTCTCACAGCTCCAGTGACCTGGGTTCGGTTCTGTTTACTGCCACAGTCTCACAGCTCCAGTGACCCGGGTTCAGTTCTGTTTACTGCCACAGTCTCACAGCTCCAGTGTCCCGGGTTCGGTTCTGTTTACTGCCACAGTCTCACAGCTCCAGTGACCTGGGTTCGGTTCTGTTTACTGCCAAATTCTCACAGCTCCAGTGACCCGGGTTCGGTTCTGTTTACTGCCACAGTCTCACAGCTCCAGTGTCCCGGGTTCAGTTCTGTTTACTGCCACAGTCTCACAGCTCCAGTGACCCGGGTTCAGTTCTGTTTACTGCCACAGTCTCACAGCTCCAGTGTCCCGGGTTCAGTTCTGTTTACTGCCACAGTCTCACAGCTCCAGTGACCCGGGTTCAGTTCTGTTTACTGCCACAGTCTCACAGCTCCAGTGACCTGGGTTCGGTTCTGTTTACTGCCACAGTCTCACAGCTCCAGTGACCCGGGTTCGGTTCTGTTTACTGCCACAGTCTCACAGCTTCAGTGACCTGGGTTCGGTTCTGTTTACTGCCACAGTCTCACAGCTCCAGTGACCCGGGTTCGGTTCTGTTTACTGCCACAGTCTCACAGCTCCAGTGACCTGGGTTCGGTTCTGTTTACTGCCACAGTCTCACAGCTCCAGTGACCTGGGTTCGGTTCTGTTTACTGCCACAGTCTCACAGCTCCAGTGACCTGGGTTAGGTTCTGTTTACTGCCACAGTCTAACAGCTCCAGTGTCCCGGGTTCGGTTCTGTTTACTGCCACAGTCTCACAGCTCCAGTGACCTGGGTTCGGTTCTGTTTACTGCCACAGTCTCACAGCTCCAGTGACCCGGGTTCGGTTCTGTTTACTGCCACAGTCTCACAGCTCCAGTGACCTGGGTTCGGTTCTGTTTACTGCCACAGTCTCACAGCTCCAGTGACCCGGGTTCGGTTCTGTTTACTGCCACAGTCTCACAGCTCCAGTGACCCGGGTTCAGTTCTGTTTACTGCCACAGTCTCACAGCTCCAGTGACCTGGGTTCGGTTCTGTATACTGCCACAGTCTCACAGCTCCAGTGACCCGGGTTCGGTTCTGTTTACTGCCACAGTCTCACAGCTCCAGTGACCTGGGTTCGGTTCTGTTTACTGCCACAGTCTCACAGCTCCAGTGACCCGGGTTCGGTTCTGTTTACTGCCACAGTCTCACAGCTTCAGTGACCTGGGTTCGGTTCTGTTTACTGCCACAGTCTCACAGCTCCAGTGACCCGGGTTCGGTTCTGTTTACTGCCACAGTCTCACAGCTCCAGTGACCTGGGTTCGGTTCTGTTTACTGCCACAGTCTCACAGCTCCAGTGACCTGGGTTCGGTTCTGTTTACTGCCACAGTCTCACAGCTCCAGTGACCTGGGTTAGGTTCTGTTTACTGCCACAGTCTAACAGCTCCAGTGTCCCGGGTTCGGTTCTGTTTACTGCCACAGTCTCACAGCTCCAGTGACCTGGGTTCGGTTCTGTTTACTGCCACAGTCTCACAGCTCCAGTGACCTGGGTTCAGTTCTGTTTACTGCCACAGCCTCACAGCTCCAGTGACCTGGGTTCAGTTCTGTTTACTGCCACAGCCTCACAGCTCCAGTGACCTGGGTTCAGTTCTGTTTACTGCCACCGTCTCACAGCTCCAGTGACCTGGGTTCGGTTCTGTTTACTGCCACAGTCTCACAGCTCCAGTGACCCGGGTTCGGTTCTGTTTACTGCCACAGTCTCACAGCTCCAGTGACCTGAGTTCGGTTCTGTTTACTGCCACAGTCTCACAGCTCCAGTGACCCGGGTTCGGTTCTGTTTACTGCCACAGTCTCACAGCTCCAGTGACCTGAGTTCGGTTCTGTTTACTGCCACAGTCTCACAGCTCCAGTGTCCCGGGTTCGGTTCTGTTTACTGCCACAGTCTCACAGCTCCAGTGTCCCGGGTTCGGTTCTGTTTACTGCCACAGTCTCACAGCTTCAGTGACCTGGGTTCGGTTCTGTTTACTGCCACAGTCTCACAGCTCCAGTGACCTGGGTTCGGTTCTGTTTACTGCCACAGTCTCACAGCTCCAGTGTCCCGGGTTCGGTTCTGTTTACTGCCACAGTCTCACAGCTCCAGTGACCTGGGTTCGGTTCTGTTTACTGCCACAGTCTCACAGCTCCAGTGACCCGGGTTCAGTTCTGTTTACTGCCCCAGTCTCACAGCTCCAGTGACCCGGGTTCGGTTCTGTTTACTGCCACAGTCTCACAGCTCCAGTGTCCCTGGTTCGGTTCTGTTTACTGCCACAGTCTCACAGCTCCAGTGTCCCGGGTTCGGTTCTGTTCACTGCCACAGTCTCACAGCTTCAGTGACCTGGGTTCGGTTCTGTTTACTGCCACAGTCTCACAGCTCCAGTGTCCCGGGTTCGGTTCTGGGGACTGCCACAGCCTCACAGCTCCAGTGACCTGGGTTTGGTTCTGTTTACTGCCACAGTCTCACAGCTTCAGTGACCTGGGTTCGGTTCTGGGTACTGCCACAGTCTCACAGCTCCAGTGTCCCGTGTTCGGTTCTGTTTACTGCCACAGTCTCACAGCTCCAGTGTCCCGGGTTCGGTTCTGTTTACTGCCACAGTCTCACAGCTCCAGTGACCCGGGTTCGGTTCTGTTTACTGCCACAGTCACACAGCTCCAGTGTCCCGGGTTCGGTTCTGTTTACTGCCACAGTCTCACAGCTCCAGTGTCCCGGGTTCGGTTCTGTTTTCTGCCACAGTCTCACAGCTCCAGTGACCCGGGTTCGGTTCTGTTTACTGCCACAGTCTCACAGCTCCAGTGTCCCCGGTTCGGTTCTGTTTACTGCCACAGTCTCACAGCTTCAGTGACCCGGGTTCGGTTCTGTTTACTGCCACAGTCTCACAGCTCCAGTGACCTGAGTTCGGTTCTGTTTACTGCCACAGTCTCACAGCTCCAGTGACCCGGGTTCGGTTCTGTTTACTGTCACAGTCTCACAGCTCCAGTGACCTGAGTTCGGTTCTGTTTACTGCCACAGTCTCACAGCTCCAGTGTCCTGGGTTCGGTTCTGTTTACTGCCACAGTCTCACTGCTCCAGTGACCCTGGTTCGGATCTGCGTACTGCCACAGTCTCACAGCTCCAGTGACCCGGGTTCGGTTCTGTTTACTGCCACAGTCTCACAGCTCCAGTGACCTGGGTTCGGTTCTGTTTACTGCCACAGTCTCACAGCTCCAGTGACCCGGGTTCAGTTCTGTTTACTGCCACAGTCTCACAGCTCCAGTGACCCGGGTTCGCTTCTGTTTACTGCCACAGTCTCACAGCTCCAGTGACCTGGGTTCGGTTCTGTTTACTGCCACAGCCTCACTGCTCCAGTGACCCGGGTTCGGTTCTGTTTACTGCCACAGTATCACAGCTCCAGTGACCCGGGTTCGGTTCTGTTTACTGCCACAGTCTCACAGCTCCAGTGACCTGGGTTCGGTTCTGTTTACTGCCACAGCCTCACATCTCCAGTGACCTGGGTTCGGTTCTGTTTACTGCCACAGTCTCACAGCTCCAGTGACCTGGGTTCGGTTCTGTTTACTGCCACAGTCTCACAGCTCCAGTGACATGGGTTCGGTTCTGTTTACTGCCACAATCTCACAGCTCCAGTGACCCGGGTTCGGTTCTGCGTACTGCCACAGTCTCACAGCTTCAGTGACCTGGGTTCAGTTCTGTTTACTGCGACAGCCTCACAGCTCCAGTGACATGGGTTCGGTTCTGTTTACTGCCACAGTCTCACAGCTCCAGTGACCCGGGTTCGGTTCTGCGTACTGCCACAGTCTCACAGCTCCAGTGACATGGGTTCGGTTCTGTTCACTGCCACAGCCTCACAGCTTCAGTGACCCGGGTTCGGTTCTGTTTACTGCCACAGCCTCACAGCTCCAGTGACCTGGGTTCGGTTCTGTTTACTGCCACAGTCTCATAGCTCCAGTGACCTGGGTTCGGTTCTGTGTACTGCCACAGTCTCACAGCTCCAGTGACCCGGGTTCGGTTCTACGTACTGCCACAGTCTCACAGCTTCAGTGACCTGGGTTCAGTTCTGTTTACTGCGACAGCCTCACAGCTCCAGTGACATGGGTTCGGTTCTGTTTACTGCCACAATCTCACAGCTCCAGTGACCCGGGTTCGGTTCTGCGTACTGCCACAGTCTCACAGCTCCAGTGACATGGGTTCGGTTCTGTTCACTGCCACAGCCTCACAGCTTCAGTGACCCGGGTTCGGTTCTGTTTACTGCCACAGCCTCACAGCTCCAGTGACCTGGGTTCGGTTCTGTTTACTGCCACAGTCTCATAGCTCCAGTGACCTGGGTTCGGTTCTGTGTACTGCCACAGTCTCACAGCTCCAGTGTCCCGGGTTCGGTTCTGTTTACTGCCACAGTCTCACAGCTCCAGTGACCTGGGTTCGGTTCTGTTTACTGCCACAGTCTCACAGCTCCAGTGTCCCGGGTTCAGTTCTGTTTACTGCCACAGTCTCACAGCTCCAGTGTCCCGGGTTCGGTTCTGTTTGCTGCCACAGTCTCACAGCTCCAGTGACCTGGGTTCGGTTCTGTTTACTGCCACAGTCTCACAGCTCCAGTGACCTGGGTTTGGTTCTGTTTACTGCCACAGTCTCACAGCTCCAGTGACCCGGGTTCGGTTCTGTTTACTGCCACAGTCTCACAGCTCCAGTGTCCCGGGTTCGGTTCTGTTTACTGCCACAGTCTCACAGCTCCAGTGTCCCGGGGTCGGTTCTGTTTACTGCCACAGTCTCACAGCTCCAGTGTCCCGGGTTCGGTTCTGTTTACTGTCACAGTCTCACAGCCCCAGTGACCTGGGTTCGGTTCTGTTTACTGCCACAGTCTCACAGCTCCAGTGACCTGGGTTCTGTTCTGTTTACTGCCACAGTCTCACAGCTCCAGTGACCTGGGCTCGGTTCTGTTTACTGCCACAGTCTCACAGCTCCAGTGACCCGGGTTCGGTTCTGTTTACTGCCACAGTCTCACAGCTCCAGTGTCCTGGTTTCAGTTCTGTTTACTGCCACAGTCTCACAGCTCCAGTGACCCGGGTTCGGTTCTGTTTACTGCCACAGTCTCACAGCTCCAGTGTCCCTGGTTCGGTTCTGTTTACTGCCACAGTCTCACAGCTCCAGTGTCCTGGGTTCGGTTCTGTTTACTGCCACAATCTCACAGCTCCAGTGTCCCGGGTTCGGTTCTGTTTACTGCCACAGTCTCACAGCTCCAGTGTCCTGGGTTCGGTTCTGTTTACTGCCACAATCTCACAGCTCCAGTGTCCCGGGTTCGGTTCTGTTTACTGCCACAGTCTCACAGCTCCAGTGACCTGGGTTCGGTTCTGTTTACTGCCACAGTCTCACAGCTCCAGTGACCTGGGTTCGGTTCTGTTTACTGCCACAGTCTCACAGCTCCAGTGACCTGGGTTCGGTTCTGTTTACTGCCACAGTCTCACAGCTCCAGTGACATTGGTTCGGTTCTGTTTACTGCCACAGTCTCACAGCTCCACTGACATGGGTTCGGTTCTGTTTACTGCCACAGTCTCACAGCTTCAGTGACCAGGGTTCGGTTCTGTTTACTGCCACAGTCTCACAGCTCCAGTGACCTGGGTTCGGTTCTGTTTACTGCCACAGCCTCACAGCTCCAGTGACCTGGGTTCGGTTCTGTTTACTGCCACAGTCTCACAGCTCCAGTGACCTGGGTTCGGTTCTGTTTACTGCCACAGTCTCACAGCTTCAGTGACCTGGATTCGGTTCTGTTTACTGCCACAGTCTCACAGCTCCCGTGACCTGGGTTCGGTTCTGTTTACTGTCACAGCCTCACAGCTCCAGTGACCTGGGTTCGGTTCTGTTTACTGCCACAGTCTCACAGCTCCAGTGTCCCGGGTTCGGTTCTGTTTACTGCCACAGTCTCACAGCTCCAGTGACCTGGGTTCAGTTCTGTTTACTGCCACAGTCTCACAGCTCCAGTGACCCGGGTTCTGTTCTGTTCACTGCCACAGTCTCACAGCTCCAGTGACCTGGGTTCGGTTCTGTTTACTGCCACAGTCTCACAGATCCAGTGACCTGGGTTCGGTTCTGTTTACTGCCACAGTCACACAGCTCCAGTGACCTGGGTTCGGTTCTGTTTACTGCCACAGTCACACAGCTCCAGTGTCCCGGGTTCGGTTCTGTTTACTGTCACAGTCTCACAGCTCCAGTGACCTGGGTTCGGTTCTGTTTACTGCCACAGTCTCTCAGCTCCAGTGACCCGGGTTCGGTTCTGGGGACTGCCACAGTCTCACAGCTCCAGTGACCTGGGTTCGGTTCTGTTTACTGCCACAGTCTCACAGCTCCAGTGACCTGGGTTCGGTTCGGTTTAATGCCACAGTCTCACAGCTCCAGTGACCTGGGTTCGGTTCTGTTTACTGCCACAGTCTCACAGCTCCAGTGTCCCGGGTTCGGTTCTGTTTCCTGCCACAGTCTCACAGCTCCAGTGTCCCGGGTTCGGTTCTGTTTACTGCCACAGTCTCACAGCTCCAGTGTCCTGGGTTCGGTTCTGTTTACTGCCACAGTCTCACAGCTCCAGTGTCCCGGGTTCGGTTCTGTTTACTGCCACAGTCTCACAGCTCCAGTGACCTGGGTTCGGTTCTGTTTACTGCCACAGTCTCACAGCTCCAGTGACCTGGGTTCGGTTCTGTTTACTGCCACAGTCTCACAGCTCCAGTGTCCCGGGTTCAGTTCTGTTTACTGCCACAGTCTCACAGCTCCAGTGTCCCGGGTTCAGTTCTGTTTACTGCCACAGTCTCACAGCTCCAGTGACCTGGGTTCGGTTCTGTTTACTGCCACAGTCTCACAGCTCCAGTGACCCGGGTTCGTTTCTGTTTACTGCCACAGTCTCACAGCTCCAGTGACCTGGGTTCGGTTCTGTTTACTGCCACAGTCTCACAGCTCCAGTGTCCTGGGTTCGGTTCTGTTTACTGCCACAGCCTCACAGCTCCAGTGACCTGGGTTCGGTTCTGTTTACTGCCACAGCCTCACAGCTCCAGTGTCCCGGGTTCGGTTCTGTTTACTGCCACACTCTCACAGCTCCAGTGACCCGCGTTCAGTTCTGCATACTGCCACAGCCTCACAGCTCCAGTGACCCGGGTTCGGTTCTGTTTTTTGCCACAGTCTCACAGCTCCAGTGACCTGGGTTCGGTTCTGGGGACTGCCACAGTCTCACAGCTCCAGTGTCCCGGGTCCGGTTCTGTTTACTGCCACAGCCTCACAGCTCCAGTGACCCGGGATCGGTTCTGTTTACTGCCACAGTCTCACAGCTCCAGTGACCTGGGTTCGGTTCTGTTTACTGCCACAGTCTCACAGCTCCAGTGTCCCGGGTTCAGTTCTGTTTACTGCCACAGTCTCACAGGTCCAGTGACCCGGGTTCGGTTCTGTTTACTGCCACAGTCTCAGAGCTCCAGTGACCCGGGTTCGGTTCTGTTTGCTGCCACAGTCTCACAGCTCCAGTGTCCTGGGTTCGGTTCTGTTTACTGCCACAGTCTCACAGCTCCAGTGACCCTGGTTCGGATCTGCGTACTGCCATAGTCTCACAGCTCCAGTGACCCGGGTTCGGTTCTGTTTACTGCCACAGTCTCACAGCTCCAGTGACCTGGGTTCGGTTCTGTTTACTGCCACAGTCTCACAGCTCCAGTGACCCGGGTTCAGTTCTGTTTACTGCCACAGTCTCACAGCTCCAGTGACCCGGGTTCGCTTCTGTTTACTGCCACAGTCTCACAGCTCCAGTGACCTGGGTTCGGTTCTGTTTACTGCCACAGCCTCACAGCTCCAGTGACCCGGGTTCGGTTCTGTTTACTGCCACAGTCTCACAGCTCCAGTGACCCGGGTTCGGTTCTGTTTACTGCCACAGTCTCACAGCTCCAGTGACCTGGGTTCGGTTCTGTTTACTGCCACAGCCTCACATCTCCAGTGACCTGGGTTCGGTTCTGTTTACTGCCACAGTCTCACAGCTCCAGTGACCTGGGTTCGGTTCTGTTTACTGCCACAGTCTCACAGCTCCAGTGACATGGGTTCGGTTCTGTTTACTGCCACAATCTCACAGCTCCAGTGACCCGGGTTCGGTTCTGCGTACTGCCACAGTCTCACAGCTTCAGTGACCTGGGTTCAGTTCTGTTTACTGCGACAGCCTCACAGCTCCAGTGACATGGGTTCGGTTCTGTTTACTGCCACAGTCTCACAGCTCCAGTGACCCGGGTTCGGTTCTGCGTACTGCCACAGTCTCACAGCTCCAGTGACATGGGTTCGGTTCTGTTCACTGCCACAGCCTCACAGCTTCAGTGACCCGGGTTCGGTTCTGTTTACTGCCACAGCCTCACAGCTCCAGTGACCTGGGTTCGGTTCTGTTTACTGCCACAGTCTCACAGCTTCAGTGACCCGGGTTCGGTTCTGTTCACTGCCACAGTCTCATAGCTCCAGTGACCTGGGTTCGGTTCTGCGTACTGCCACAGTCTCACAGCTCCAGTGACCCGGGTTCTGTTCTGTTCACTGCCACAGTCTCACAGCTCCAGTGTCCTGGGTTCGGTTCTGTTTACTGCCACAGTCTCACAGCTCCAGTGACCTGGGTTCGGTTCTGTTTACTGCCACAGTCTCACAGCTCCAGTGACCTGGGTTCGGTTCTGTTCACTGCCACAGTCTCACAGCTCCAGTGTCCCGGGTTCGGTTCTGTTTACTGCCACAGTCTCACAGCTCCAGTGTCCCGGGTTCGGTTCTGTTTACTGCCACAGTCTCACAGCTCCAGTGTCCCGGGTTCGGTTCTGTTTACTGTCACAGTCTCACAGCTCCAGTGACCTGGGTTCGGTTCTGTTTACTGCCACAGTCTCACAGCTCCAGTGACCTGGGTTCGGTTCTGTTTATTGCCACAGTCTCACAGCTCCAGTGTCCTGGTTTCAGTTCTGTTTACTGCCACAGTCTCACAGCTCCAGTGACCTGGGTTCTGTTGATGTTTACTGCCACAGTCTCACAGCTCCAGTGACCTGGGTTCGGTTCTGTTTATTGCCACAGTCTCACAGCTCCAGTGTCCTGGTTTCAGTTCTGTTTACTGCCACAGTCTCACAGCTCCAGTGACCTGGGTTCGGTTCTGTTTACTGCCACAGTCTCACTGCTCCAGTGACCTGGGTTCGGTTCTGGGGACTGCCACAGTCTCACAGCTCCAGTGACCCGGGTTCGGTTCTGTTTACTGCCACAGTCTCACAGCTCCAGTGTCCTGGGTTCGGTTCTGTTTACTGCCACAGTCTCACAGCTCCAGTGACCTGGGTTCGGTTCTGTTTACTGCCACAGTCTCACAGCTCCAGTGACATGGGTTCGGTTCTGTTTACTGCCACAGTCTCACAGCTTCAGTGACCCGGGTTCGGTTCTGTTTACTGCCACAGTCTCACAGCTCCAGTGACCTGGGTTCGGTTCTGTTTACTGCCACAGCCTCACAGCTCCAGTGACCTGGGTTCGGTTCTGTTTACTGCCACAGTCTCACAGCTCCAGTGACCTGGGTTCGGTTCTGTTTACTGCCACAGTCTCACAGCTCCAGTGACCTGGGTTCGGTTCTGTTTACTGCCACAGCCTCACAGCTTCAGTGACCTGGGTTCGGTTCTGTTTACTGCCACAGTCTCACAGCTCCAGTGACCTGGGTTCGGTTCTGTTTACTGCCACAGCCTCACAGCTCCAGTGACCTGGGTTCGGTTCTGTTTACTGCCACAGACTCACAGCTCCAGTGTCCCGGGTTCGGTTCTGTTTACTGCCACAGTCTCACAGCTCCAGTGACCTGGGTTCAGTTCTGTTTACTGCCACAGTCTCACAGCTCCAGTGTCCCGGGTTCGGTTCTGTTTACTGCCACAGTCTCACATCTTCGGTGACCCGGGTTCGGTTCTGTTTACTGCCACAGTCTCACAGCTCCAGTGACCTGGGTTCAGTTCTGTTTACTGCCACAGTCTCACAGCTCCAGTGACCCGGGTTCGGTTCGGTTTACTGCCACAGTCTCACTGCTCCAGTGACCTGGGTTCGGTTCTGTTTACTGCCACAGTCTCACAGCTCCAGTGACATGGGTTCATTTCTGTTTACTGCCACAGTCTCACAGCTTCACTGACCCGGGTTCAGTTCTGTTTACTGCCACAGCCTCACAGCTCCAGTGACCTCAGTTCAGTTCTGTTTACTGCCACAGTCTCACAGCTCCAGTGTCCCGGGTTCGGTTCTGTTCACTGCCACAGTCTCACAGCTCCAGTGACATGGGTTCGGTTCTGTTTACTGCCACAGTCTCACAGCTTCAGTGACCCGGGTTCGGTTCTGGGGACTGCCACAGTCTCACAGCTCCAGTGACCCGGGTTCAGTTCTGTTTACTGCCACAGTCTCACAGCTCCAGTGACCTGGGTTCAGTTCTGTTTACTGCCACAGTCTCACTGCTCCAGTGACCTGGGTTCAGTTCTGTTTACTGCCACAGCCTCACAGCTCCAGTGACCTGGGTTCGGTTCTGTTTACTGCCACAGTCTCAAAGCTCCAGTGACCTGGGTTCAGTTCTGGGGACTGCCACAGTCTCACAGCTCCAGTGACCTGGGTTCAGTTCTGGGGACTGCCACAGTCTCACAGCTCCAGTGACCTGGGTTCAGTTCTGTTTACTGCCACAGTCTCACAGCTCCAGTGACCTGGGTTCAGTTCTGTTTACTGCCACAGCCTCACAGCTCCAGTGACCTGGGTTCGGTTCTGTTTACTGCCACAGTCTCACAGCTCCAGTGACCTGGGTTCAGTTCTGGGGACTGCCACAGTCTCACAGCTCCAGTGACCTGGGTTCAGTTCTGTTTACTGCCACAGCCTCACAGCTCCTGTGACCTGGGTTCGGTTCTGTTTACTGCCACAGCCTCACAGCTCCAGTGTCCTGGGTTCAGTTCTGTTTACTGCCACAGTCTCACAGCTTCAGTGACCCGGGTTCGGTTCTGGGGACTGCCACAGTCTCACAGCTCCAGTGACCTGGGTTCAGTTCTGTTTACTGCCACAGTCTCACTGCTCCAGTGACCTGGGTTCAGTTCTGTTTACTGCCACAGCCTCACAGCTCCAGTGACCTGGGTTCGGTTCTGTTTACTGCCACAGTCTCACTGCTCCAGTGACCTGGGTTCAGTTTTGTTTACTGCCACAGTCTCACTGCTCCAGTGACCTGGGTTCAGTTCTGTTTACTGCCACAGCCTCACAGCTCCAGTGACCTGGGTTCGGTTCTGTTTACTGCCACAGCCTCACAGCTCCAGTGTCCCGGGTTCGGTTCTGTTTACTGCCACAGTCTCACAGCTCCAGTGACCTGGGTTCGGTTCTGTTTACTGCCACAGCCTCACAGCTCCAGTGTCCCGGGTTCGGTTCTGTTTACTGCCACAGTCTCACAGCTCCAGTGACCCGGGTTCAGTTCTGCATACTGCCACAGTCTCACTGCTCCAGTGACCTGGGTTCGGTTCTGTTTACTGCCACAGTCTCACAGCTCCAGTGTCCCGGGTTCGGTTCTGTTTACTGCCACAGTCTCACAGCTCCAGAGTCCTGGGTTCGGTTCTGTTTACTGCCACAGTCTCACAGCTCCAGTGACCTGGGTTCGGTTCTGTTTACTGCCACAGTCTCACAGCTCCAGTGACCTGGGTTCGGTTCTGTTTACTGCCACAGTCTCACAGCTCCAGTGACCTGGGTTCGGTTCTGTTTACTGCCGCAGTCTCACAGCTCCAGTGTCCCGGGTTCGGTTCTGTTTACTGCCACAGTCTCACAGCTCCAGTGTCCCGGGTTCGGTTCTGTTTACTGCCACAGTCTCACAGCTCCAGTGTCCCGGGTTCGGTTCTGTTTACTGCCACAGTCTCACAGCTCCAGTGACCCGGGTTCGGTTCTGTTTACTGCCACAGTCTCACAGCTCCAGTGACCTGGGTTCGGTTCTGTTTACTGCCACAGTCTCACAGCTCCAGTGACCTGGGTTCGGTTCTGTTTACTGCCACAGTCTCACAGCTCCAGTGTCCCGGGTTCGGTTCTGTTTACTGCCACAGTCTCACAGCTCCAGTGTCCTGGGTTCGGTTCTGTTTACTGCCACAGTCTCACAGCTCCAGTGATCTGGGTTCGGTTCTGTTTACTTCCACAGTCTCACAGCTCCAGTGACCTGGGTTCGGTTCTGTTTACTGCCACAGTCTCACAGCTCCAGTGACCTGGGTTCGGTTCTGTTTACTGCCACAGTCTCACAGCTCCAGTGTCCCGGGTTCGGTTCTGTTTACTGCCACAGTCTCACAGCTCCAGTGTCCCGGGTTCGGTTCTGTTTACTGCCACAGTCTCACAGCTCCAGTGACATGGGTTCAGTTCTGTTTACTGCCACAGTCTCACAGCTCCAGTGACCTGGGTTCGGTTCTGTTTACTGCCACAGTCTCACAGCTCCAGTGATCTGGGTTCGGTTCTGTTTACTGCCACAGTCTCACCGCTCCAGTGACCCGGGTTCGGTTCTGTTTTCTGCCACAGTCTCACAGCTCCAGTGACCCGGGTTCGGTTCTGGGGACTGCCACAGTCTCACAGCTCCAGTGACCTGGGTTCGGTTCTGTTTACTGCCACAGCCTCACAGCTCCAGTGACCTGGGTTCGGTTCTGTTTACTGCCACAGTCTCACAGCTCCAGTGACCCGGGTTCGGTTCTGTTTACTGCCACAGTCTCACAGCTCCAGTGTCCTGGGTTCGGTTCTGTTTACTGCCACAGCCTCACAGCTCCAGTGACCCGGGTTCGGTTCTGTTTACTGCCACAGTCTCACCGCTCCAGTGACCCGGGTTCGGTTCTGTTTACTGCCACAGTCACACAGCTCCAGTGACCTGGGTTCGGTTCTGTTTACTGTCACAGTCTCACAGCTCCAGTGACCCGGGTTCGGTTCTGTTTACTGCCACAGTCACACAGCTCCAGTGACCTGGGTTCGGTTCTGTTTACTGCCACAGTCACACAGCTCCAGTGTCCCGGGTTCGGTTCTGTTTACTGTCACAGTCTCACAGCTCCAGTGACCTGGGTTCGGTTCTGTTTACTGCCACAGTCTCTCAGCTCCAGTGACCCGGGTTCGGTTCTGGGGACTGCCACAGTCTCACAGCTCCAGTGACCTGGGTTCGGTTCTGTTTACTGCCACAGTCTCACAGCTCCAGTGACCTGGGTTCGGTTCGGTTTACTGCCACAGTCTCACAGCTCCAGTGA
Source organism: Heterodontus francisci (assembly GCF_036365525.1). Lineage (NCBI taxonomy): Eukaryota > Metazoa > Chordata > Chondrichthyes > Heterodontiformes > Heterodontidae > Heterodontus > Heterodontus francisci. The sequence goes on from NW_027141588.1 coordinate 389,096, forward strand.
CCTGGGTTCGGTTCTGTTTACTGCCACAGTCTCACAGCTCCAGTGTCCCGGGTTCGGTTCTGTTTACTGCCACAGTCTCACAGCTCCAGTGTCCCGGGTTCGGTTCTGTTTACTGCCACAGTCTCACAGCTCCAGTGTCCTGGGTTCGGTTCTGTTTACTGCCACAGTCTCACAGCTCCAGTGACCCGGGTTCGGTTCTGTTTACTGCCACAGTCTCACAGCTCCAGTGTCCTGGGTTCGGTTCTGTTTACTGCCACAGTCTCACAGCTCCAGTGTCCCGGGTTCAGTTCTGTTTACTGCCACAGTCTCACAGCTCCAGTGACCTGGGTTCGGTTCTGTTTACTGCCACAGTCTCACAGCTCCAGTGACCCGGGTTCGTTTCTGTTTACTGCCACAGTCTCACAGCTCCAGTGACCTGGGTTCGGTTCTGTTTACTGCCACAGTCTCACAGCTCCAGTGTCCTGGGTTCGGTTCTGTTTACTGCCACAGCCTCAAAGCTCCAGTGACCTGGGTTCGGTTCTGTTTACTGCCACAGCCTCACAGCTCCAGTGTCCCGGGTTCGGTTCTGTTTACTGCCACACTCTCACAGCTCCAGTGACCCGCGTTCAGTTCTGCATACTGCCACAGTCTCACAGCTCCAGTGTCCCGGTTTCGGTTCTGTTTACTGCCACAGCCTCACAGCTCCAGTGACCCGGGTTCGGTTCTGTTTTTTGCCACAGTCTCACAGCTCCAGTGACCTGGGTTCGGTTCTGGGGACTGCCACAGTCTCACAGCTCCAGTGTCCCGGGTCCGGTTCTGTTTACTGCCACAGCCTCACAGCTCCAGTGACCCGGGATCGGTTCTGTTTACTGCCACAGTCTCACAGCTCCAGTGACCTGGGTTCGGTTCTGTTTACTGCCACAGTCTCACAGCTCCAGTGTCCCGGGTTCAGTTCTGTTTACTGCCACAGTCTCACAGCTCCAGTGACCCGGGTTCGGTTCTGTTTACTGCCACAGTCTCAGAGCTCCAGTGACCCGGGTTCGGTTCTGTTTGCTGCCACAGTCTCACAGCTCCAGTGTCCTGGGTTCGGTTCTGTTTGCTGCCACAGTCTCACAGCTCCAGTGACCCTGGTTCGGATCTGCGTACTGCCACAGTCTCACAGCTCCAGTGACCCGGGTTCGGTTCTGTTTACTGCCACAGTCTCACAGCTCCAGTGACCTGGGTTCGGTTCTGTTTACTGCCACAGTCTCACAGCTCCAGTGACCCGGGTTCAGTTCTGTTTACTGCCACAGTCTCACAGCTCCAGTGACCCGGGTTCGCTTCTGTTTACTGCCACAGTCTCACAGCTCCAGTGACCTGGGTTCGGTTCTGTTTACTGCCACAGCCTCACAGCTCCAGTGACCCGGGTTCGGTTCTGTTTACTGCCACAGTCTCACAGCTCCAGTGACCCGGGTTCGGTTCTGTTTACTGCCACAGTCTCACAGCTCCAGTGACCTGGGTTCGGTTCTGTTTACTGCCACAGCCTCACATCTCCAGTGACCTGGGTTCGGTTCTGTTTACTGCCACAGTCTCACAGCTCCAGTGACCTGGGTTCGGTTCTGTTTACTGCCACAGTCTCACAGCTCCAGTGACATGGGTTCGGTTCTGTTTACTGCCACAATCTCATAGCTCCAGTGACCCGGGTTCGGTTCTGCGTACTGCCACAGTCTCACAGCTCCAGTGACCTGGGTTCGGTTCTGTTTACTGCCACAGTCTCACAGCTTCAGTGACCTGGGTTCAGTTCTGTTTACTGCGACATCCTCACAGCTCCAGTGACATGGGTTCGGTTCTGTTTACTGCCACAGTCTCACAGCTCCAGTGACCCGGGTTCGGTTCTGCGTACTGCCACAGTCTCACAGCTCCAGTGACATGGGTTCGGTTCTGTTCACTGCCACAGCCTCACAGCTTCAGTGACCCGGGTTCGGTTCTGTTTACTGCCACAGTCTCACAGCTCCAGTGACCTGGGTTCGGTTCTGTTTACTGCCACAGTCTCACAGCTTCTGTGACCCGGGTTCGGTTCTGTTTACTGCCACAGTCTCACAGCTTCAGTGACCCGGGTTCGGTTCTGTTTACTGCCACAGTCTCACAGCTTCAGTGTCCCGGGTTCAGTTCTGTTTACTGCCACAGTCTCATAGCTCCAGTGACCTGGGTTCGGTTCTGCGTACTGCCACAGTCTCACAGCTCCAGTGACCCGGGTTCTGTTCTGTTCACTGCCACAGTCTCACAGCTCCAGTGTCCTGGGTTCGGTTCTGTTTACTGCCACAGTCTCACAGCTCCAGTGACCTGGGTTCGGTTCTGTTTACTGCCACAGTCTCACAGCTCCAGTGACCTGGGTTCGGTTCTGTTCACTGCCACAGTCTCACAGCTCCAGTGTCCCGGGTTCGGTTCTGTTTACTGCCACAGTCTCACAGCTCCAGTGTCCCGGGTTCGGTTCTGTTTACTGCCACAGTCTCACAGCTCCAGTGTCCCGGGTTCGGTTCTGTTTACTGTCACAGTCTCACAGCTCCAGTGACCTGGGTTCGGTTCTGTTTACTGCCACAGTCTCACAGCTCCAGTGACCTGGGTTCTGTTGATGTTTACTGCCACAGTCTCACAGCTCCAGTGACCTGGGTTCGGTTCTGTTTATTGCCACAGTCTCACAGCTCCAGTGTCCTGGTTTCAGTTCTGTTTACTGCCACAGTCTCACAGCTCCAGTGACCCGGGTTCAGTTCTGCATACTGCCACAGTCTCACAGCTCCAGTGACCTGGGTTCGGTTCTGTTTACTGCCACAGTCTCACAGCTCCAGTGTCCCAGGTTCGGTTCTGTTTACTGCCACAGTCTCACAGCTCCAGTGACCTGGGTTCGGTTCTGTTTACTGCCACAGTCTCACAGCTCCAGTGACCTGGGTTCGGTTCTGTTTACTGCCACAGTCTCACAGCTCCAGTGACCTGGGTTCGGTTCTGTTTACTGCCACAGTCTCACAGCTCCAGTGTCCCGGGTTCGGTTCTGTTTACTGCCACAGTCTCACAGCTCCAGTGTCCCGGGTTCGGTTCTGTTTACTGCCACAGTCTCACAGCTCCAGTGACCCGGGTTCGGTTCTGTTTACTGCCACAGTCTCACAGCTCCAGTGTCCCGGGTTCGGTTCTGTTTACTGCCACAGTCTCACAGCTCCAGTGTCCCGGGTTCGGTTCTGTTTACTGCCACACTCTCACAGCTCCAGTGACCTGGGTTCGGTTCTGGGGACTGCCACAGTCTCACAGCTCCAGTGACCCGGGTTCGGTTCTGGGGACTGCCACAGTCTCACAGCTCCAGTGACCTGGGTTCGGTTCTGTTTACTGCCACAGCCTCACAGCTCCAGTGACCTGGGTTCGGTTCCGTTTACTGCCACAGTCTCACAGCTCCTGTGACCCGGGTTCGGTTCTGTTTACTGCCACAGCCTCACAGCTCCAGTGACCCGGGTTCGGTTCTGTTTACTGCCACAGTCTCACCGCTCCAGTGACCCGGGTTCGGTTCTGTTTACTGCCACAGTCTCACAGCTCCAGTGACCTGGGTTCGGTTCAGTTTACTGCCACACTCTCACAGCTCCAGTGACCTGGGTTCGGTTCTGGGGACTGCCACAGTCTCACAGCTCCAGTGACCCGGGTTCGGTTCTGGGGACTGCCACAGTCTCACAGCTCCAGTGACCTGGGTTCGGTTCTGTTTACTGCCACAGTCTCACAGCACCAGTGACCTGGGTTCGGTTCTGTTTACTGCCACACTCTCACAGCTCCAGTGACCTGGGTTCGGTTCTGGGGACTGCCACAGTCTCACAGCTCCAGTGACCCGGGTTCAGTTCTGGGGACTGCCACAGTCTCACAGCTCCAGTGACCTGGGTTCGGTTCTGTTTACTGCCACTGTCTCACAGCTCCAGTGACCTGGGTTCGGTTCTGTTTACTGCCACAGTCTCACAGCTCCAGTGACCCGGGTTCGGTTCTGTTTACTGCCACAGCCTCACAGCTCCAGTGTCCCGGGTTCGGTTCTGTTTACTGCCACAGTCTCACAGCTCCAGTGTCCCGGGTTCAGTTCTGTTTACTGCCACAGTCTCACAGCTCCAGTGACCTGGGTTCGGTTCTGTTTACTGCCACAGTCTCACAGCTCCAGTGACCCGGGTTCGTTTCTGTTTACTGCCACAGTCTCACAGCTCCAGTGTCCTGGGTTCGGTTCTGTTTACTGCCACAGCCTCACAGCTCCAGTGACCTGGGTTCGGTTCTGTTTACTGCCACAGCCTCACAGCTCCAGTGTCCCGGGTTCGGTTCTGTTTACTGCCACACTCTCACAGCTCCAGTGACCCGCGTTCAGTTCTGCGTACTGCCACAGTCTCACAGCTCCAGTGTCCCGGGTTCGGTTCTGTTTACTGCCACAGCCTCACAGCTCCAGTGACCCGGGTTCGGTTCTGTTTTTTGCCACAGTCTCACAGCTCCAGTGACCTGGGTTCGGTTCTGGGGACTGCCACAGTCTCACAGCTCCAGTGTCCCGGGTCCGGTTCTGTTTACTGCCACAGCCTCACAGCTCCAGTGACCTGGGTTCGGTTCTGTTTTTTGCCACAGTCTCACAGCACCAGTGACCTGGGTTCGGTTCTGGGGACTGCCACAGTCTCACAGCTCCAGTGTCCCGGGTTCGGTTCTGTTTACTGCCACAGTCTCACCGCTCCAGTGACCCGGGTTCGGTTCTGTTTACTGCCACAGTCTCACAGCTCCAGTGACCTGGGTTCGGTTCTGTTTACTGCCACAGTCTCACAGCTCCAGTGTCCCGGGTTCAGTTCTGTTTACTGCCACAGTCTCACAGCTCCAGTGACCCGGGTTCGGTTCTGTTTACTGCCACAGTCTCAGAGCTCCAGTGACCCGGGTTCGGCTCTGTTTACTGCCACAGTCTCACAGCTCCAGTGTCCTGGGTTCGGTTCTGTTTACTGCCACAGTCTCACAGCTCCAGTGACCCTGGTTCGGATCTGCGTACTGCCACAGTCTCACAGCTCCAGTGACCCGGGTTCGGTTCTGTTTACTGCCACAGTCTCACAGCTCCAGTGACCTGGGTTCGGTTCTGTTTACTGCCACAGTCTGACAGCTCCAGTGACCCGGGTTCAATTCTGTTTACTGCCACAGTCTCACAGCTCCAGTGACCCGGGTTCGCTTCTGTTTACTGCCACAGTCTCACAGCTCCAGTGACCCGGGTTCGGTTCTGTTTACTGCCACAGTCTCACAGCTCCAGTGACCCGGGTTCGGTTCTGTTTACTGCCACAGTCTCACAGCTCCAGTGACCTGGGTTCGGTTCTGTTTACTGCCACAGCCTCACATCTCCAGTGACCTGGGTTCGGTTCTGTTTACTGCCACAGTCTCACAGCTCCAGTGACCTGGGTTCGGTTCTGTTTACTGCCACAGTCTCACAGCTCCAGTGACATGGGTTCGGTTCTGTTTACTGCCACAATCTCACAGCTCCAGTGACCCGGGTTCGGTTCTGCGTACTGCCACAGTCTCACAGCTTCAGTGACCTGGGTTCAGTTCTGTTTACTGCGACAGCATCACAGCTCCAGTGACATGGGTTCGGTTCTGTTTACTGCCACAGTCTCACAGCTCCAGTGACCCGGGTTCGGTTCTGCGTACTGCCACAGTCTCACAGCTCCAGTGACATGGGTTCGGTTCTGTTCACTGCCACAGCCTCACAGCTTCAGTGACCCGGGTTCGGTTCTGTTCACTGCCACAGTCTCATAGCTCCAGTGACCTGGGTTCTGTTCTGTTCACTGCCACAGTCTCACAGCTCCAGTGTCCCGGGTTCGGTTCTGTTTACTGCCACAGTCTCACAGCTCCAGTGACCTGGGTTCGGTTCTGTTTACTGCCACAGTCTCACAGCTCCAGTGACCTGGGTTCGGTTCTGTTTACTGCCACAGTCTCACAGCTCCAGTGACCTGGGTTCGGTTCTGTTTACTGCCACAGTCTCACAGCTCCAGTGTCCCGGGTTCGGTTCTGTTTACTGCCACAGTCTCACAGCTCCAGTGACCTGGGTTCGGTTCTGTTCACTGCCACAGTCTCACAGCTCCAGTGTCCCGGGTTCGGTTCTGTTTACTGCCACAGTCTCACAGCTCCAGTGCCCCGGGTTCGGTTCTGTTTACTGCCACAGTCTCACAGCTCCAGTGACCCGGGTTCGGTTCTGTTTACTGCCACAGTCTCACAGCTCCAGTGACCCGGGTTCGGTTCTGTTTACTGCCACAGTCTCACAGCTCCAGTGTCCCGGGTTCGGTTCTGTTTACTGTCACAGTCTCACAGCTCCAGTGACCTGGGTTCGGTTCTGTTTACTGCCACAGTCTCACAGCTCCAGTGACCTGGGTTCTGTTCTGTTTACTGCCACAGTCTCACAGCTCCAGTGACCTGGGTTCGGTTCTGTTTACTGCCACAGTCTCACAGCTCCAGTGTCCTGGTTTCGGTTCTGTTTACTGCCACAGTCTCACAGCTCCAGTGACCCGGGTTCGGTTCTGTTTACTGCCACAGCCTCACAGCTCCAGTGTCCTGGGTTCGGTTCTGTTTACTGCCACAGTCTCACAGCTCCAGTGACCTGGGTTCGGTTCTGTTCACTGCCACAGTCTCACAGCTCCAGTGACCTGGGTTCGGTTCTGTTTACTGCCACAGTCTCACAGCTCCAGTGACCCGGGTTCGGTTCTGTTTACTGCCACAGCCTCACAGCTCCAGTGACCCGGGTTCGGTTCTGTTTACTGCCACAGTCTCACAGCTCCAGTGACCCGGGTTCGGTTCTGTTTACTGCCACAGTCTCACAGCTCCAGTGACCTGGGTTCGGTTCTGTTTACTGCCACAGTCTCACAGTTCCAGTGACCTGGGTTCGGTTCTGTTTACTGCCACAGTCTCACAGCTCCAGTGACCTGGGTTCGGTTCTGTTTACTGCCACACTCTCACAGCTCCAGTGACCTGGATTCGGTTCTGGGGACTGCCACAGTCTCACAGCTCCAGTGACCCGGGTTCGGTTCTGGGGACTGCCACAGTCTCACAGCTCCAGTGACCTGGGTTCGGTTCTGTTTACTGCCACAGTCTCACAGCTCCAGTGACCCGGGTTCAGTTCTGTTTACTGCCACAGTCTCACAGCTCCAGTGACCTGGGTTCGGTTCTGTTTACTGCCACAGTCTCACAGTTCCAGTGACCTGGGTTCGGTTCTGTTTACTGCCACAGTCTCACAGCTCCAGTGACCTGGGTTCGGTTCTGTTTACTGCCACACTCTCACAGCTCCAGTGACCTGGATTCGGTTCTGGGGACTGCCACAGTCTCACAGCTCCAGTGACCCGGGTTCGGTTCTGGGGACTGCCACAGTCTCACAGCTCCAGTGACCTGGGTTCGGTTCTGTTTACTGCCACAGTCTCACAGCTCCAGTGACCCGGGTTCAGTTCTGTTTACTGCCACAGTCTCACAGCTCCAGTGACCTGGGTTCGGTTCTGTTTACTGCCACAGCCTCACAGCTCCAGTGTCCCGGGTTCGGTTCTGTTTACTGCCACAGCCTCACAGCTTCAGTGACCTGGGTTCGGTTCTGCGTACTGCCACAGTCTCACAGCTCCAGTGTCCCGGGTTCGGTTCTGTTTACTGCCACAGTCTCACAGCTCCAGTGACCCGGGTTCAGTTCTGCGTACTGCCACAGTCTCACAGCTCCAGTGACCTGGATTCGGTTCTGTTTACTGCCACAGTCTCACAGCTCCAATGTCCCGGGTTCGGTTCTGTTTCCTGCCACACTCTCACAGCTCCAGTGACCTGGGTTCGGTTCTGGGGACTGCCACAGCCTCACAGCTCCAGTGACCTGGGTTCGGTTCTGTTTACTGCCACAGCCTCACAGCTCCAGTGACCCGGGTTCGGTTCTGTTTTTTGCCACAGTCTCACAGCTCCAGTGACCTGGGTTCGGTTCTGGGGACTGCCACAGTCTCACAGCTCCAGTGTCCCGGGTCCGGTTCTGTTTACTGCCACAGCCTCACAGCTCCAGTGACCCGGGTTCGGTTCTGTTTACTGCCACAGTCTCACAGCTCCAGTGTCCCGGGTTCGGTTCTGTTTACTGCCACAGTCTCACAGCTCCAGTGTCCCGGGTCCGGTTCTGTTTATTGCCACAGTCTCACAGCTCCAGTGACCTGGGTTCGGTTCTGTTTACTGCCACAGTCTCACAGCTCCAGTGACCTGGGTTCGGTTCTGTTTACTGCCACAGTCTCACAGCTCCAGTGACCCGGGTTCGGTTCTGTTTACTGCCACAGTCTCACAGCTCCAGTGACCCGGGTTCGCTTCTGTTTACTGCCACACTCTCACAGCTCCAGTGTCCCGGGTTCGGTTCTGTTTACTGCCACAGTCTCACAGCTCCAGTGACCTGGGTTCAGTTCTGTTTACTGCCACAGTCTCACTGCTCCAGTGACCCGGGTTCGGTTCTGTTTACTGCCACAGTCTCACAGCTCCAGTGTCCCGGGTTTGGTTCTGTTTACTGCCACAGTCTCACAGCTCCAGTGACCTGGGTTCGGTTCTGTTTACTGCCACAGTCTCACAGCTCCAGTGACCTGGGTTCAGTTCTGTTTACTGCCACAGCCTCACAGCTCCAGTGACCTGGGTTCGGTTCTGTTTACTGCCACAGTCTCACAGCTCCAGTGTCCTGAGTTCGGTTCTGTTTACTGCCACAGCCTCACAGCTCCAGTGTCCTGGGTTCGGTTCTGGGGACTGCCACAGTCTCACAGCTCCAGTGTCCCGGGTTCGGTTCTGTTTACTGCCACACTCTCACAGCTCCAGTGACCCGGGTTCAGTTCTGCGTACTGCCGCAGTCTCACAGCTCCAGTGTCCCGGGTTCGGTTCTGGGGACTGCCACAGCCTCACAGCTCCAGTGTCCCGGGTTCGGTTCTGTTTACTGCCACAGTCTCACAGCTCCAGTGACCTGGGTTCGGTTCTGTTTACTGCCACAGTCTCACAGCTCCAGTGACCCGGGTTCGGTTCTGTTTACTGCCACAGTCTCACAGCTCCAGTGACCCGGGTTCAGTTCTGTTTACTGCCACAGTCTCACAGCTCCAGTGACACAGGTTCGGTTCTGTTTACTGCCACAGTCTCACAGCTCCAGTGACCTGGGTTCGGTTCTGTTTACTGCCACAGTCTCACAGCTCCAGTGTCCCGGGTTCGTTTCTGTTTACTGCCACAGTCTCACAGCTCCAGTGACCTGGGTTCGGTTCTGTTTACTGCCACAGTCTCACAGCTCCAGTGACCTGGGTTCGGTTCTGTTTACTGCCACAGTCTCACAGCTCCAGTGACCCGGGTTCAGTTCTGTTTACTGCCACAGTCTCACAGCTCCAGTGACCTGGGTTCGGTTCTGTTTACAGCCACAGTCTCACAGCTCCAGTGACCCGGGTTCGGTTCTGTTTACTGTCACAGTCTCACAGCTCCAGTGACCCGGGTTCAGTTCTGTTTACTGCCACAGTCTCACAGCTCCAGTGACCTGGGTTCGGTTCTGTTTACTGCCACAGTCTCACAGCTCCAGTGACCCGGGTTCAGTTCTGTTTACTGCCACAGTCTCACAGCTCCAGTGACCCGGGTTCAGTTCTGTTTACTGCCACAGTCTCACAGCTCCAGTGACCCGGGTTCGGTTCTATTTACTGCCACAGTCTCACAGCTCCAGTGACCTGGGTTCGGTTCTGCGTACTGCCACAGTCTCACAGCTCCAGTGTCCCGGGTTCGGTTCTGGGGACTGCCAGAGCATCACAGCTCCAGTGTCCCGGGTTCAGTTCTGCGTACTGCCACAGTCTCACAGCTCCAGTGACCGGGGTTCGGTTCTGTTTACTGCCACAGTCTCACAGCTCCAGTGTCCCGAGTTCGGTTCTGTTTACTGCCACAGTCTCACAGCTCCAGTGACCCGGGTTCGGTTCTGTTTACTGCCACAGTCTCACAGCTCCAGTGACCTGGGTTCGGTTCTGTTTACTGCCACAGTCTCACAGCTCCAGTGACCCGGGTTCGGTTCTGTTTACTGCCACAGTCTCACAGCTCCAGTGACCTGGGTTCGGTTCTGTTTACTGCCACAGTCTCACAGCTTCAGTGACCCGGGTTCGGTTCTGTTTACTGCCACAGTCTCACAGCTCCAGTGACCCGGGTTCAGTTCTGTTTACTGCCACAGTCTCACAGCTCCAGTGACCCGGGTTCATTTCTGTTTACTGCCACAGTCTCACAGCTCCAGTGACCTGGGTTCGGTTCTGTTTACTGCCACAGTCTCACCGCTCCAGTGTCCCGGGTTCAGTTCTGTTTACTGCCACAGTCTCACAGCTCCAGTGACCTGGGTTCGGTTCTGTTTACTGCCACAGTCTCACAGCTACAGTGACCCGGGTTCGGTTCTGTTTACTGCCACAGTCTCACAGCTCCAGTGACCTGGGTTCGGTTCTGTTTACTGCCACAGTCTCACAGCTCCAGTGACCTGGGTTCGGTTCTGTTTACTGCCACAGTCTCACAGCTTCAGTGACCCGGGTTCGGTTCTGTTTACTGCCACAGTCTCACAGCTCCAGTGTCCCGGGTTCGGTTCTGTTTACTGCCACAGTCTCACAGCTCCAGTGTCCTGGGTTCGGTTCTGTTTACTGCCACAGTCTCACAGCTCCAGTGACCTGGGTTCAGTTCTGTTTACTGCCACAGCCTCACAGCTCCAGTGACCTGGGTTCGGTTCTGTTTACTGCCACAGTCTCACAGCTCCAGTGTCCTGGGTTCGGTTCTGTTTACTGCCACAGTCTCACAGCTCCAGTGACCTGGGTTCAGTTCTGTTTACTGCCACAGTCTCACAGCTCCAGTGACCTGGGTTCAGATCTGTTTACTGCCACAGTCTCACAGCTCCAGTGACCTGAGTTCGGTTCTGTTTACTGCCACAGCCTCACAGCTCCAGTGTCCTGGGTTCGGTTCTGGGGACTGCCACAGTCTCACAGCTCCAGTGTCCCGGGTTCGGTTCTGTTTACTGCCACACTCTCACAGCTCCAGTGACCCGGGTTCAGTTCTGCGTACTGCCGCAGTCTCACAGCTCCAGTGTCCCTGGTTCGGTTCTGGGGACTGCCACTGCCTCACAGCTCCAGTGTCCCGGGTTCGGTTCTGTTTACTGCCACAGTCTCACAGCTCCAGTGACCTGGGTTCGGTTCTGTTTACTGCCACAGTCTCACAGCTCCAGTGACCCGGGTTCGGTTCTGTTTACTGCCACAGTCTCACAGCTCCAGTGACCCGGGTTCAGTTCTGTTTACTGCCACAGTCTCACAGCTCCAGTGACACAGGTTCGGTTCTGTTTACTGCCACAGTCTCACAGCTCCAGTGACCCGGGTTCAGTTCTGTTTACTGCCACAGTCTCACAGCTCCAGTGACCCGGGTTCAGTTCTGTTTACTGCCACAGTCTCACAGCTCCAGTGACCTGGGTTCGGTTCTGTTTACTGCCACAGTCTCACAGCTCCAGTGACCCGGGTTCAGTTCTGTTTACTGCCACAGTCTCACAGCTCCAGTGACCCGGGTTCAGTTCTGTTTACTGCCACAGTCTCACAGCTCCAGTGACCCGGGTTCGGTTCTATTTACTGCCACAGTCTCACAGCTCCAGTGACCTGGGTTCGGTTCTGTTTACTGCCACAGTCTCACAGCTCCAGTGACCTGGGTTCGGTTCTGCGTACTGCCACAGTCTCACAGCTCCAGTGTCCCGGGTTCGGTTCTGGGGACTGCCACAGTCTCACAGCTCCAGTGTCCCGGGTTCAGTTCTGCGTACTGCCACAGTCTCACAGCTCCAGTGACCGGGGTTCGGTTCTGTTTACTGCCACAGTCTCACAGCTCCAGTGACCTGGGTTCAGTTCTGTTTACTGCCACAGTCTCACAGCTCCAGTGACCTGGGTTCAGATCTGTTTACTGCCACAGTCTCACAGCTCCAGTGACCTGAGTTCGGTTCTGTTTACTGCCACAGCCTCACAGCTCCAGTGTCCTGGGTTCGGTTCTGGGGACTGCCACAGTCTCACAGCTCCAGTGTCCCGGGTTCGGTTCTGTTTACTGCCACACTCTCACAGCTCCAGTGACCCGGGTTCAGTTCTGCGTACTGCCGCAGTCTCACAGCTCCTGTGTCCCGGGTTCGGTTCTGGGGACTGCCACAGCCTCACAGCTCCAGTGTCCCGGGTTCGGTTCTGTTTACTGCCACAGTCTCACAGCTCCAGTGACCTGGGTTCGGTTCTGTTTACTGCCACAGTCTCACAGCTCCAGTGTCCCGGGTTCGGTTCTGTTTACTGCCACACTCTCACAGCTCCAGTGACCCGGGTTCAGTTCTGCGTACTGCCGCAGTCTCACAGCTCCAGTGTCCCTGGTTCGGTTCTGGGGACTGCCACAGCCTCACAGCTCCAGTGTCCCGGGTTCGGTTCTGTTTACTGCCACAGTCTCACAGCTCCAGTGACCTGGGTTCGGTTCTGTTTACTGCCACAGTCTCACAGCTCCAGTGACCCGGGTTCGGTTCTGTTTACTGCCACAGTCTCACAGCTCCAGTGACCCGGGTTCAGTTCTGTTTACTGCCACAGTCTCACAGCTCCAGTGACACAGGTTCGGTTCTGTTTACTGCCACAGTCTCACAGCTCCAGTGACCCGGGTTCAGTTCTGTTTACTGCCACAGTCTCACAGCTCCAGTGACCCGGGTTCAGTTCTGTTTACTGCCACAGTCTCACAGCTCCAGTGACCTGGGTTCGGTTCTGTTTACTGCCACAGTCTCACAGCTCCAGTGACCCGGGTTCAGTTCTGTTTACTGCCACAGTCTCACAGCTCCAGTGACCCGGGTTCAGTTCTGTTTACTGCCACAGTCTCACAGCTCCAGTGACCTGGGTTCGGTTCTGTTTACTGCCACAGTCTCACAGCTCCAGTGACCCGGGTTCAGTTCTGTTTACTGCCACAGTCTCACAGCTCCAGTGACCCGGGTTCAGTTCTGTTTACTGCCACAGTCTCACAGCTCCAGTGACCCGGGTTCGGTTCTATTTACTGCCACAGTCTCACAGCTCCAGTGACCTGGGTTCGGTTCTGTTTACTGCCACAGTCTCACAGCTCCAGTGACCTGGGTTCGGTTCTGTTTACTGCCACAGTCTCACAGCTCCAGTGACCCGGGTTCGGTTCTGTTTACTGCCACAGTCTCACAGCTCCAGTGACCCGGGTTCAGTTCTGTTTACTGCCACAGTCTCACAGCTCCAGTGACACAGGTTCGGTTCTGTTTACTGCCACAGTCTCACAGCTCCAGTGACCCGGGTTCGGTTCTGTTTACTGCCACAGTCTCACAGCTCCAGTGACCCGGGTTCAGTTCTGTTTACTGCCACAGTCTCACAGCTCCAGTGACCGGGGTTCGGTTCTGTTTACTGCCACAGTCTCACAGCTCCAGTGACCTGGGTTCAGTTCTGTTTACTGCCACAGTCTCACAGCTCCAGTGACCTGGGTTCAGATCTGTTTACTGCCACAGTCTCACAGCTCCAGTGACCTGAGTTCGGTTCTGTTTACTGCCACAGCCTCACAGCTCCAGTGTCCTGGGTTCGGTTCTGGGGACTGCCACAGTCTCACAGCTCCAGTGTCCCGGGTTCGGTTCTGTTTACTGCCACACTCTCACAGCTCCAGTGACCCGGGTTCAGTTCTGCGTACTGCCGCAGTCTCACAGCTCCAGTGTCCCGGGTTCGGTTCTGGGGACTGCCACAGCCTCACAGCTCCAGTGTCCCGGGTTCGGTTCTGTTTACTGCCACAGTCTCACAGCTCCAGTGACCTGGGTTCGGTTCTGTTTACTGCCACAGTCTCACAGCTCCAGTGACCCGGGTTCGGTTCTGTTTACTGCCACAGTCTCACAGCTCCAGTGACCCGGGTTCAATTCTGTTTACTGCCACAGTCTCACAGCTCCAGTGACACAGGTTCGGTTCTGTTTACTGCCACAGTCTCACAGCTCCAGTGACCCGGGTTCAGTTCTGTTTACTGCCACAGTCTCACAGCTCCAGTGACCCGGGTTCAGTTCTGTTTACTGCCACAGTCTCACAGCTCCAGTGACCTGGGTTCGGTTCTGTTTACTGCCACAGTCTCACAGCTCCAGTGACCCGGGTTCAGTTCTGTTTACTGCCACAGTCTCACAGCTCCAGTGACCCGGGTTCAGTTCTGTTTACTGCCACAGTCTCACAGCTCCAGTGACCCGGGTTCGGTTCTATTTACTGCCACAGTCTCACAGCTCCAGTGACCTGGGTTCGGTTCTGTTTACTGCCACAGTCTCACAGCTCCAGTGACCTGGGTTCGGTTCTGCGTACTGCCACAGTCTCACAGCTCCAGTGTCCCGGGTTCGGTTCTGGGGACTGCCACAGCCTCACAGCTCCAGTGTCCCGGGTTCAGTTCTGCGTACTGCCACAGTCTCACAGCTCCAGTGACCGGGGTTCGGTTCTGTTTACTGCCACAGTCTCACAGCTCCAGTGTCCCGGGTTCGGTTCTGTTTACTGCCACAGTCTCACAGCTCCAGTGACCCGGGTTCGGTTCTGTTTACTGCCACAGTCTCACAGCTCCAGTGACCTGGGTTCGGTTCTGTTTACTGCCACAGTCTCACAGCCCCAGTGACCCGGGTTCGGTTCTGTTTACTGCCACAGTCTCACAGCTCCAGTGACCTGGGTTCGGTTCTGTTTACTGCCACAGTCTCACAGCTTCAGTGACCCGGGTTCGGTTCTGTTTACTGCCACAGTCTCACAGCTCCAGTGACCCGGGTTCAGTTCTGTTTACTGCCACAGTCTCACAGCTCCAGTGACCCGGGTTCAGTTCTGTTTACTGCCACATTCTCACAGCTCCAGTGACCTGGGTTCGGTTCTGTTTACTGCCACAGTCTCACCGCTCCAGTGTCCCGGGTTCAGTTCTGTTTACTGCCACAGTCTCACAGCTCCAGTGACCTGGGTTCGGTTCTGTTTACTGCCACAGTCTCACAGCTACAGTGACCCGGGTTCGGTTCTGTTTACTGCCACAGTCTCACAGCTCCAGTGACCTGGGTTCGGTTCTGTTTACTGCCACAGTCTCACAGCTCCAGTGACCTGGGTTCGGTTCTGTTTACTGCCACAGTCTCACAGCTCCAGTGACCCGGGTTCGGTTCTGTTTACTGCCACAGTCTCACAGCTCCAGTGACCTGGGTTCGGTTCTGTTTACTGCCACAGTCTCACAGCTCCAGTGACCTGGGTTCGGTTCTGCGTACTGCCACAGTCTCACAGCTCCAGTGTCCCGGGTTCGGTTCTGTTTACTGCCACAGCCTCACAGCTCCAGTGTCCCGGGTTCGGTTCTGCGTACTGCCACAGTCTCACAGCTCCAGTGTCCCGGGTTCGGTTCTGTTTACTGCCACAGTCTCACAGCTCCAGTGACCTGGGTTCGGTTCTGTTTACTGCCACAGTCTCACAGCTCCAGTGACCTGGGTTCGGTTCTGTTTACTGCCACAGTCTCACAGCTCCAGTGACCTGGGTTCGGTTCTGTTTACTGCCACAGTCTCACAGCTCCAGTGACCTGGGTTCGGTTCTGTTTACTGCCACAGTCTCACAGCTCCAGTGACCTGGGTTCGGTTCTGGGGACTGCCACAGCCTCACAGCTCCAGTGACCTGGGTTCGGTTCTGTTTACTGCCACAGTCTCACAGCTCCAGTGTCCCGGGTTCAGTTCTGTTTACTGCCACAGTCTCACAGCTCCAGTGACCCGGGTTCAGTTCTGTTTACTGCCACAGTCTCACCGCTCCAGTGTCCCGGGTTCAGTTCTGTTTACTGCCACAGTCTCACAGCTCCAGTGACCCGGGTTCGGTTCTGTTTACTGCCACAGTCTCACAGCTCCAGTGACCTGGGTTCGGTTCTGTTTACTGCCACAGTCTCACAGCTCCAGTGACCTGGGTTTGGTTCTGTTTACTGCCACAGTCTCACAGCTCCAGTGTCCCGGGTTCGGTTCTGTTTACTGCCACAGTCTCACAGCTCCAGTGACCCGGGTTCGGTTCTGTTTACTGCCACAGTCTCACAGCTCCAGTGACCCGGGTTCGGTTCTGTTTACTGCCACAGTCTCACAGCTCCAGTGTCCCGGGTTCGGTTCTGTTTTTTGCCACAGTCTCACAGCTCCAGTGACCTGGGTTCGGTTCTGTTTACTGCCACAGTCTCACAGCTCCAGTGACCCGGGTTCGGTTCTGTTCACTGCCACAGTCTCACAGCTCCAGTGACCGGGTTCGGTTCTATTTACTACCACAGTCTCACAGCTCCAGTGACCTGGGTTCGGTTCTGTTTACTGCCACAGTCTCACAGCTCCAGTGTCCCGGGTTCGGTTCTGTTTACTGCCACAGTCTCACAGCTCCAGTGACCTGGGTTCGGTTCTGTTTACTGCCACAGTCTCACAGCTCCAGTGACCCGGGTTCGGTTCTGTTCACTGCCACAGTCTCACAGCTCCAGTGACCTGGGTTCGGTTCTGTTTACTGCCACAGTCTCACTGCTCCAGTGACCCGGGTTCGGTTCTGTTTACTGCCACAGTCTCACAGCTCCAGTGACCCGGGTTCGGTTCTGTTCACTGCCACAGCCTCACAGCTCCAGTGTCCCGGGTTCGGTTCTGTTTACTGCCACAGTCTCACAGCTCCAGTGACCTGGGTTCGGTTCTGTTTACTGCCACAGTCTCACAGCTCCAGTGACCTGGGTTCGGTTCTGTTTACTGCCACAGCCTCACAGCTCCAGTGTCCCGGGTTCGGTTCTGTTTACTGCCACAGTCTCACAGCTCCAGTGACCCGGGTTCGGTTCTGTTTACTGCCACAGTCTCACAGCTCCAGTGACCTGGGTTCTGTTCTGTTTACTGCCACAGTCTCACAGCTCCAGTGACCTGGGTTTGGTTCTGTTTACTGCCACAGTCTCACAGCTCCAGTGTCCCGGGTTCGGTTCTGTTTACTGCCACAGTCTCACAGCTCCAGTGTCCCGGGTTCGGTTCTGTTTACTGCCACAGCCTCACAGCTCCAGTGTCCCGGGTTCGGTTCTGTTTACTGCCACAGTCTCACAGCTCCAGTGACCTGGGTTCGGTTGTGTTTACTGCCACAGTCTCACAGCTCCAGTGACCCGGGTTCGGTTCTGGGGACTGCCACAGTCTCACAGCTCCAGTGACCTGGGTTCGGTTCTGTTTACTGCCACAGCCTCACAGCTCCAGTGACCTGGGTTCGGTTCTGTTTACTGCCACAGTCTCACAGCTCCAGTGACCCGGGTTCTGTTCTGGGTGCTGCCTGTGTGGAGTTTGCAAGTTTTGCCTGTGACCATGTGGGTTTCTGCCGGGTGCTCTGGTTTCCTCCCACAGACAAAGACTTGCAGTTTGATTGATAAATTGGCCATTGTAAATGTCCCTAGTCTCGTTAGGTGGTTGGAGGATGGTGGGGATGTGGTAGGGAATATGGGATTAATTTCGGATATATAAATGGGTGGCTGTTGGTCAGCACAGACTCGATGGGCCAAAGGGTCGTTTCAGTGCAGTATCTCTCTATGATTCTCTTTGTGTAAAGACTTTTCATCCATTTTACACAGACAGATATTTGTCTTCATTGTTAGGATGTGTCTGTCACTAGACCAGCAGATATTGTCCATCCCCAGTTGTCCATTGAGAAGGTGATGCTGGTCCATTACCTTGAACCTCTGCAGTCTGTGTGGTGAAGGTCATCTCACAATGGTGTTGGAGAAGGAGTTACAGCATTTTCACCCAGTCATGATGAAGGAAAGGTGATATATGTCCAACACAACAACAACTTGTATTTATATAGCACCATTCATGTCAGTACATGTTCCAAGGCACTCCCCTCCACCACTCCCCTCCCCCACTCCCCTCCCCAACACTCCTCCCCCACTCCCCTCCCCAACACCCCTACCCCACTCCCCTCCCCCACTCCACTCCCCCACTCCCCTCCCCCACTCCCCTCCCCAACACCCCTACCCCACTCCCCTCCCCCACTCTCCTCCCCCACTCCCCTCCCCAACACCCCTACCCCACTCCCCTCCCCCACTCCCCTACCCCACTCCCCTCCCCAACACCCCTACCCCACTCCCCTCCCCCACTCCCCTCCCCCACTCCCCTCCCCCACTCCCCTCCCCAACACCCCTACCCCACTCCCCTCCCCCACTCCACTCCCCCACTCCACTCCCCCACTCCCCTCCCCAACACCCCTACCCCACTCCCCTCCCCCACTCCCCTCCCCCACTCCCCTCCCCCACTCCACTCCCCCACTCCTCTCCACCACTCCCCTCCCCCATTCCCCTCCCCAACACCCCTACCCCACTCCCCTCCCCCACTCCACTCCCCCACTCTACTCCTCCCACTCCACTTCCCCACTGCGCAATATCACTCCCCTCCCCCACTCCCATCCCCAACACCCCTACCCCACTCCCCTCCCCCACTCCAATCCCCCATTCCCCTCCACCACTCCCCTACCCCACAGCCCTCCCCCGCTCCCCTCCCCCACACCCCTCCCCAAACTCCCTCCCTCACACCCCTCCCCCACTCCCCTACTCCACCCCCCTCCCCCATTCCCCTCCCCAACACCCCTCCCCCACACCCCTATGTCAATCCCCTCCCCCACTCCCCGACACCACTCCCGTCCCCCACTCGCCTCCCAAACTTCCCTACTCCACTCCGCTCCCCAAACCCCCTCCCCTATTCCCCTACCCATATCCCCTCCCCAGCTCCCCTTACCCACTCCCCTCCCCCACTCCCCTGCCCCACTCACATCCCTAACTCCCCTCCCCCACTCCCCTCGCCCTCACCTCCCCAACTCCCCTCACTAAGTCCTCCCTCTCACCTCCCCCACTCCCCTCCCTAAATCCCCTCCCTGACTCCCCTACCCCACTCACGTCACCAACTTCCCTCCCCCACTCCCCTCCCCCACTCATCTCCCCAACTCCCCCCAACAACTCCCTCCCACTCACCTCCCCCACTCCCCTCCCCAACACCCCTACCCCACTCACCTCCCCCACTCCCCTCCCCCACTCCCCGCCCCCACTCCTCTCCCCCACTACCCTCCCCCACTCCACTTCCCCACATCACTATATCACTCCCCTCCCCCACTCCCATCCCCAACACCCCTACCCCACTCCCCTCCCCCACTCACCTCCCCCACTCCAATCCCTCATTCCCCTCCCCCACTCCCTTCCCCAACACCCCTCCCGCACTCCCCACCCCCACTCCCCGCCCCCACTCCTCTCCCCCACTACCCTCCCCCACTCCACTTCCCCACATCACTATATCACTCCCCTCCCCCACTCCCATCCCCAACACCCCTACCCCACTCCCCTCCCCCACTCACCTCCCCCACTCCAATCCCTCATTCCCCTCCCCCACTCCCTTCCCCAACACCCCTCCCGCACTCCCCACCCCCACTCCCCTGCACCATTCCCCTCCCCCACTCCCCTACCCCACTCCCCTCTCCAGCTCCCCTCCCCCACTCCCCTATGTCAATCCCCTCCCCCACTCCCCTACACCACTCCCTTCCCCCACTCGCCTCCCAAACTTCCCTACTCCACTCCGCTCCCCAAACCCCCTCCCCTATTCCCCTACCCATATCCCCTCCCCAGCTCCCCTTACCCACTCCCCTCCCCCACTCCCCTGCCCCACTCACATCCCTAACTCCCCTCCCCCACTCCCCTCCCCCTCACCTCCCCAACTCCCCTCACTAAGTCCTCCCACTCACCTCCCCCACTCCCCTCCCTAAATCCCCTCCCTCACTCCCCTACCCCACTCACGTCACCAACTTCCCTCCCCCACTCCCCTCCCCCACTCATCTCCCCAACTCCCCCCAACAACTCCCTCCCACTCACCTCCCCCACTCCCCTCCCTAACTCCCCTCCCCAACTCCCCGACGCCACTCACCTCCCTAACTCCGCACGCCAACTCCCCTCCCCAACTCACCTTCCCAACTCCCTCCCACTCACCTGCATAACTCCCCTCCCCCACTCCCCACCCCCTCACCTCCACAACTCCACTCACTAACTCCCTCCCACTCACCTCCCACACTCCCCTCCCTAACTCCCATCCCTCACTCCCCTCCCCCACATCTCCCCAACTCACCCCAACAACTCCCTCCTACTCACCTCCCCTACTCCCCTCCCTAACTGCCCTCCCCAACTCCCCTTACCCACTCACCTGCCCAACTCCCTCCCACTCACCTCCCCCACTCCCCTATCCCACTCCAATCCACCGCTCACCCCCACTCTCCACCCCCACTCCCCTACCCCACTGCACTCCCCAGCTCCCATTTCCCACTCCCTGCCCCAACTCCCCTACCACACTCCCCTCCCGCACTCCCCTATATCACACCCCTCCCCCACTCCACTACCCCACTCCCCTCACCAGATCCCTTCCCCCACTCCCCTCTGTCATTCTCCTCCCCCCTCCCCTACACCACTCCCATTCCCCACTCGCCTCCCAAACTTCAATACTCCACTCCGCTCCCCAAACCCACGCCCCCATTCCCCTACCCAAATCCCCTCCCCAGCACCCCTTACCCACTCCCCTCCCCCACTCCCCTACCCCAACTCCCCTCCCCCATTCACCTTCCCAACTCCCTCCCACTCACCTCCATAACTCCACTCACTAACTCCCTCCCACTCACCTCCCCCACTCCCCTCCCTATCTCCCCTCCCTCACTCCCCTACCCCTCTCAGATCACCAACCTCCCTCCCCCATTCCCCTCCCCCACTCATCTCCCCAACTCTCCCCACCAACTCCCTCCCACTCACCTCCCCCACTCCTCTCCCTAACTCCCCTCCCTCACACCCCTCCCCAACTCCCCTCACTCACTCCCCTGCCCAACTCCCTCCCACTCATGGTACCCACTCCCCTATCCCACTCCCCTCCCCCGCTCACCCCCATTCTCCACCCCCACTCCCCACCCCACTGCGCTCCCCAGCTCCCCTTGCCCACTCCCCGCCCCAACTCCCCTACCCCACTCCCCTCCCCCACCCGCATATATCACACCCCTCCCCCACTCCCCGACACCACTCCCATCCCCCACTCGCCTCCCAAACTTCCCTACTCCACTCCGCTCCCCAAACACCCTCCCCCATTCCCCTACCCAAATCCCATCCCCAGCTCCCCTTACCCACTCCACTCCCCCACACCCCAACCCCACTCACATCCCTAACTCCGCAAGCCCACACCCCTCCACTACTCACCTCCCCAACTCCCCTCACCAACTCCCTCCCACTCACCTCCTTAACTCCCCTCCCTAACTCGCCTCCCCCACTCCCCTCCCCCTCACCTCCCCAACTCCCCTCACTAACTCCCTCCCACTCACCTCCCCCACTCCCCTCCCTAACTCCCCTCCCTCACCCCACTCCCCTCCCTAACTCCCCTCCCTCACTCCCCCACCCCACTTACCTCCCCAATCCCCCTCACCAACTCCCTCCCCCTCACCTCACCAACTCCCCTCACTAACTCCCTCTCACTCACCTCCCCCACTCCCCTCCTCTCCACTCCTCTCCACTCCCCTCCCACACTCGCCTCCCAAACTGCCCTCCTCCATTCCGCTCCCCAACCCCACTCCCCTACCCCACCCACCTCCCTAACTCCGCACCCCCACTCCCCTCCCCCATTCAACTCCCCAACTCCCCTCACTAACTCCCTCCCACTCACCTCCCTAACTCCCCTCCCTAACTCCCCTCCCCCACTCCCCTCCCCCCTCACCTCCCCAACTCCCCTCACTAACTCCCTCCCACTCAACTCCCCACTCCCCTCCCTAACTCCCTTCCCTCACACCCCAACCCCAGTCACTTCCCCAACTTCCCTCCCCCACTTATCTCCCCAAATCCCCCCACCAACTTCCTCCCACTCACCTCCCCCACTCCCCAAAACCACTCCCCTCCCCCGCTCACTCCCACTCTCCACCCCCACTCCTCTACCCCACTGCGCTCCCCAGCTCCCCTTGCCCACTCCCCGCACCACCTCCCCTACCCCACTCCCCTCCCCCACCCCCCTATATCACTCCCCTCCCCCACTCAGCTCCCCCACTCGCCTCCCAAACTTCCCTACTCCACTCCGCTCCCCCACCCCGTTCTCCAATACCCCTCCCCTTCCCCTATCCCACTCCTCTCCCCCAAACCCCTACTCCACACTCCTCCCTCATTCCCCTCCCCCAATCTCCTCCCCCACTCCCCTCCCCCAATCTCCTCCCCCACTCCACTCCCCTCCCCCACTCCCCTCCCCTACTCTGCTCCCCAACACCCTCCCCCATTCTCCTACCCAAATCCCCTCCCCAAACTCTCCCCTCCACTCCACTCCCCCATGCCCCTCCCCCACTCCCCAACCCCACTCACCTCCCCATCTGCCCTCCCCCAAATCCCTCCCCCACTCCCCTCCCGCACTCACCTCCCCCACTCCCCTCCACACACCCACTCCCTTCCTCCACACTCCACTCCCACTCCCCTACCCCACTCCCCTCCACACACCCAATCCCCTGCACCACTCCCCACACCCACTCCCCTACCCCAGTCCTCTCTCCTTCTCTCCTCCCACAATCTCCTCCCCCACTTCCCTCCACCACTCCCACTCTCTACCCCTCTCCTCTCCCCCTCATCTCTCCTCCCCACTCCCCTTCCCAATCCCCTCCCCCACTCCCCTCCTCTCCACTCCTCTCCACTCCCCTCCCCCACTTGCCTCCCAAACTTCCCTCCTCCATTCCGCTCCCCAACCCCCCTCCCCATTCCCCTACCCCACTCCCCTCCCCAACTCCCCTCCCCAACCCCCCTCCACCACTACCCGACATCACACCCCTCCCCCACTCCCCTCCTCTCCACTCCTCTCCACTCCCCTCCCCCACTCGCCTCATAAACTTCCCTCCTCCATTCCGCTCCCCAACCCCCCTCCCCATTCCCCTACCCCACTCCCCTCCCCAACTCCCCTCCCCAGCCCCCTCCAACACTACTCTACATCACACCCCTCCCCCACTCCCCAACCCCACTCCCGTCCCCAAATCTCCTCCTCCACTCCCCTCCCCTACTCCCCATACCCACACCCCTCCCCCACCCCCTACCCCACTCCATTTCCACTCCCCTTCCCTCTCCCCTTCCAACTCCCCTCCCCCACTCTCCTTCCCACTCCCCTCCCCCACTCCCCTTCCACTCCCCACCCGCACTCCCCTCCCCCACTCCCCTCCCCACATCCCCTCCCCCACTCCCCTCCTCCACACCATTTCCACTCCCCTCCCCCACATTCCTTCTACGCCCCTCCCCCACACCCCACCCACTCCCCTTCCAACTCCCCCCACCAACTCCCTCCCACTCACCTCCCCCACTCCCCTCCCTAACTCCCATCCCCCACTCCCCTCCCCAACTTCCCACACCCATTCCCCTGCCCAACTCCCTCCCACACACATCCCCCACTCCCCTATCCCTCTCCTCTCCCCCGCTCACCCCCACTCTCCACCCCCACGTCCCTACCGCACTCCCCTCCCCAAACTCACTCCCCGACTCCCCTACACCACTGCGCTCCCCAGCTCCCCTTGCCCACTCCCCGCCCCAATTCCCCTACCCCACACCCCTCCACCACTCCCCTAAATCACTCCCCTCCCCCACTCCCCTCCCAAACGTCCTTACTCCACTCCGCTCCCCAACCCCCCTCCCCCATTCCCCTACCCCACTACCCTCCACCACTCCCCTACTCCACGCTCCTCCCCCACTCCCCTCCCCCACTCCCCTCCCCAATCTCCTCCCCCACTCCCCTCCTCCACACCCCACACCCACTCCCCGACCCCACTCCCCTACACACACCCACTCCCTTCCTCCACACCCCTCACCAACTCCCCTACCCCACTCCCCCCACACACCCACGCCCCTGCACCACACCCCACCCCCACTCCACTTCTCCACACCCCACTCCCACTCCCCTACCCCAGTACCCTTCCCTTCTCTCCTCCCACACTCTCCTCCCCCACTTCCCTCCACCACTCCCACTCTCTACCCCTCTCCTCTCCCCCTCCTCTCTCCTCCCCACTCCCCTTCCCAATCCCCTCCCCAACTCCACGACCCCACTCTCCTCCTCTGCACTCCTCTCCTCTCCACTACTCCACTCCCCGCCCCCACTGCCCTTCCACTCCCCTCCCCCACTCCCATTCCCACTCCCCTCCCTCACTCCCCTTCCCACACCCCTACGCACTCCCCTCCCCCACTCTCCTTCGCATTCCCCTCCCCCACTCTCCTTCGCACTCCCCTCCCCCACTCTCCTTCCCACTTCGCTCCCCCACTTCCCCACTCCCCTCCCCCACTCCCCTTCCAACTCCCCTCCCCCACTCCCCTTCCAACTCCCCTCCCCCACTCCCCTTCCCACACCCCTCCCCCACTCTCCTTCCCACTTCGCTCACCCACTCCCCTTCCACTCCCCTCCCCACTCGCCTCCCAAACTTCGCTCCTCCATTCCGCTCCCCAAACCCCCTCCCCATTCCCCTAACACACGACCCTCCCCAACTCCCCTGCCCCAACCACCCTCCACCACTACCCTACATCACTCCCCTCCCACACTCCTCAACCCCACTCCAGTCCCCAAAATCCCACCTCCACTCCCCTCCCCCACTCTCCTTCCCACTTTGCTCGCCCACTCCCCTTCCACTCCCCTCCCCCACTCCCCTCCCCCACTCCCCTTCCATTCCCCTCCCCCCCCAATCCCCTTCCACTCCCCTCCCCAAATCCCCTTCCACTCCCCTCCCCACTCCTCTTCCACTCCCCTCCCCCACTACCCTTTCCCACTCCCCTTCCACTCTGCTGTCCCACTCCCCTCACCCACTCTCCTTTCCACTTCGCTCCCCCAGTCCCCTCCCCACGCCCCTCCCACACTCCCCTCCCCCACACCCCCACTCCCCCACTCCCCTCCACCACCCCACTCCCCCACACCCCCTCCCCCACTCCCCCTCCTCCACTCCCATTCCCCCCTTCCACTCCCTCCCCACTCCGCTTCCACTCCCCTCCCCCACTACCCTTTCCCACTCCCTTTCCACTCCCCTGTCCCACTCCCCTCACCCACTCACCGTCCCCCACATCCCTCCTCCACTCCGCTCACCTTCAACCCTCCCACACTCCCATCAAACACTTCCCTCCGCCACTCCCACTTGCTACCCCTCTCCTCCTTCCGCTCCCCTCCACCTTCCCCTCCCTTCCCCCACTCCCCTTCCACTCCCCTCTCCCACTCCCCTCCCCTTCCAACTCCCCTCAAACTCCCCTCCCACAGTCCTTCCAACTTTGCTCGCCCACTCCACTTCCACTCCCCTCCCCCACTCCCCTCCCCCACTCCCCTTCCACTCCACTCCCCCCCACTCCCCTTCCACTCACCTCCCCCACTCCCCTTCCACTCCACTCCCCACTCCCCTTCCACTCACCTCCCCCACTCCCCTTCCACTCCCCTCCCCACTCCGCTTCCACTCCCCTCCCCCACTACCCTATCCCACTCCCTTTCCAATCCCCTGTCCCACTCACCCTCAGCCACTCACCGTCCCCCACATCCCTCCTCCACTCCGCTCCCCTTCAACCCTCCCACACTCCCTTCACACACTTCCCTCTGCCACTCCCACTCGCTACCCCTCTCCTCCCTCCGCTCCCCTCCACCTTCCGCTTACCACGCCCCTCTCCCACAGCCTCCCCATTCCCATCTTCTCCCCTCCACACTCCCCTTGCCATTCCCCTCTCTCACAGCCTCCTCTCCCCACCTCTTACCTCCCCCACTATCCTTCCCACTCCAATCTCCCACAGCCTACCCGACTCCCCTCCTCTCCCCTCCACCACTCCTCTTCCCACTCTCCTCTCCCATCCCCTCCACCCTACTCCCCTCCTCTCCCCTCCTCCCCTACTCTACCCTCCTCCCCTCCTCTCCCCTCCTCCACTCCCATTCCCACTCCCCTCTCCCACAGCCACCCCTACTCCCCTCCTCTACCCTCCTCCCCCCTCCTCCCCTACTCTACCCTCCTACCCTCCTCTCCCCTACCCAACTCCCCTTCCCACTCCCCTCTCCCACTGCCACCCCTACTCCCGTCCTCTCCCCTCCCCCACTCCCCTTCCCAATCAATTCCCCCCCTCCCCACCCGCACACCCCTCCCCCAGACCCCTCCCCCAATCACCTTCCCAACCCCTCCCCCACCCCCTTCCCACTCCGATCCCCCACTTCCCTCCCCCTCTCCCCTCTCCGAATCCCCTCCTGCATACCCCTCCACCACTCCCCTCCCGAACAACCCGCCCCCACTCCCCTCCCCCAATCACCTTCCCAGCCCCTCCCCCACCCCTTCCCCACTCCCCTCCCCCACCCCCTTCCCCACTCCCCTCCCCCACAAACCTTCCCAACCTCTCCAACACCCCCTTCCCACTCCCCTCCCCCACTCCCCTCCCCCACTCACCTTCCCAACCCCGCCTCCACTCACTTCCCACACCCGTCCGCCACCCATCTCCCACTCCCACTCCCCTACCCCTGCCACTTCCCCACTCCCCTCCCTCACTCCCTCACTCCCCTCTCCCACTCTCCTTAACGCTCACCTACCCCCTCCCATCGCAATCCCCTCACGCTCACCCTTCCCCTTCCCCCCTCCCCTCCTCCTCTCCCCTACCTCCTCCCCTCCCACTACCCCTCCCACTCCCCCTCCCACTCGCCTCCCACTCCCCCTCCCAGCCGCCTCCCACTGCACTCCCCCACTCCCCTCCCACTCCATTCCCCCACTCCACTCCCACTCCACTCCCCCACTGCCCTCCCCCACTCCCATCCCGTCAGTATTAAACAATCAGGGGAACACAATCTCCTCACTTATACTCTTCACCTGGTAACATGTCCCGTGTGTATGAAACCATCAGGGGAACACACTCTCCTCACTTATACTGTTCACCTGGTAACATGTCCCGTGTATATTAAACCATCAGGGGAACACACTCTCCTCACTTATACTGTTCACCAGGTAACATGTCCCGTCAGTATTAAACAATCAGGGGAACAAACTCTCCTCACTTCTACTGTTCACCTGGTAACATGTCCCGTGTATATTAAACCATCAGAGGAACACACTCTCCTCACTTATACTGTTCACCTGGTAAAATGTCCCGTGTATATTAAACCATCAGGGGAACACACTCTCCTCACATATACTGTTCACCTAGTGAAATGTCCCGCGTGCATTAAAAAATCAGGGGAACACACTCTCCTCACTTAAACTGTTTGCCTGATAACATGTCCCGTGTGTATTAAACAATCAGGGGAACACACTCTCCTCACTTATACTGTTAACCTGGTAATATGTCCCGTGTCTATTAAAACATTAGGGGAACACACTCTCCTCACTTATACTGTTCATCTGGTCACATGCCCCGTGTGTATTAAATCATCAGGGGAACACCCTCTCCGCACTTATACTGTTCACATGGTAACATGTCCCGTGTATATTAAACAATCAGGGGAACACACTCTCCTCACTTATACTGTTCACCTGGTAACATGTCCCATGTGTATTAAAACATGAGGGGAGCACCCTCTCCTCACTTATACTGTTCACCTGGTAACATGTCCCGTGTGTATTAAACAATCTGGGGAACACACTCTCCTCACTTATACTGTTCACCTGGCAACATGTCCCGTGTGTATTAAAACATCAGGGGAACACACTCAGCTCACTTATCCTGTTCACCTGGTAACATGTCCTGTGTGTATTAAACAATCTGGGGAATACACTCTCCTCACTTATACTGTTCACCTGGTAACATGTCTCGTGTATATTAAACCATCAGGGCAACACACTCTGCTCACTTATACTGTTCACCTGGTAACATGTCCCGTGTGTATTAAACAAACAGGGGAACACACTCTCCTCACTTATACGGTTCACCTGGTAACATGTCCCGTGTATATTAAACAATCTGGGGAACACGCTCGCCTCACTTATACTGTTCACCTGGTAACATGTCCCGTGTGTATTAAAACATCAGCGAAACACACTCTCTTCACTTAAACTGTTCACCTGGTAACATGTCCCGTGTGTATTAAAACATCAGCGAAACACACTCTCCTCACTTATACTGTTCACCTGGCAACATGTCCCGTGTATATTAAACAATCAGAGGAACACACTCTCCTCACTTATACTGCTCACCTGGGAACATGTCCTGTGTATATTAAACAATCTGGGGAACACACTCGCCTCACTTATACTGTTCACCTGGTAACATGTCCCGTGTATATTAAACCCTCAGGGGAACACACTCTCCTCACTTATACTGTTCACCTGGTAACATGTCCCGTGTGTATTAAACAATCAGGGGAACACACTCTCCTCACTTATACTGTTCACCTGGTAACATGTCTCGTGTATATTAAACCATCAGGGGAACACACTCTCCTCACTTACACTGTTCACCAGGTAACATGTCCCGTGTGTATTAAAACATCAGCGAAACACACTCTCCTCACTTAAACTGTTCACCTGGTAACATGTCCCGTGTATATTAAATAATCAGAGGAACACACTCTCCTCACTTATACTGTTCACCTGGTAACATGTCTCGTGTATATTAAACCATCAGGGGAACACACTCTCCTCACTTACACTGTTAACCTGGTAACATGTCCCGTGTGTATTAAAACATCAGCGAAACACACTCTCCTCAATTATACTGTTCACCTGTTAACTTGTCCCGTGTCTATTAAAACATTAGGGGAACACAGTCTCCTCACTTATACTGTTCACCTGGCAACATGTCCCGTGTGTATTAAAACATCAGGGGAACACACTCAGCTCACTTATACTGTTCACCTGGTAACATGTCCCGTGTCTATTAAACAATCTGGGGAACACACTCTCCTCACTTATACTGTTGACCTGGTAAAATGTCTCGTGTATATTAAACCATCAGGGGAACACACTCAGCTCACTTACACTGTTCACCTGGTAACATGTCCCGTGTGTATTAAACAAACAGGGGAACACACTCTCCTCACTTATACGGTTCACCTGGTAACATGTCCCGTGTATATTAAACAATCTGGGGAACACACTCGCCTCACTCATACTGTTCACCTGGTAACATGTCCCGTGTGTATTAAAACATCAGCGAAACACACTCTCCTCACTTAAACTGTTCACCTGGTAACATGTCCCGTGTGTATTAAAACATCAGCGAAACACACTCTCCTCACTTATACTGTTCACCTGGTAACTTGTCCCGTGTCTATTAAAACATTAGGGGAACACACTCTCCTCACTTATACTGTTCATCTGCTAACATGTCCCGTGTGTATTAAAACATCAGGGGAACACCCTCTCCTCACTTATACTGTTCACCTGGTAACATGTCTCGTGTATATTAAACCATCAGGGGAACACACTCTCCTCACTTAAACTGTTCACCTGGTAACATGTCCCGTGTGTATTAAAACATCAGCGAAACACACTCTCCTCACTTACACTGTTCACCTGGTAACATGTCCCGTGTGTATGAAACAATCAGGGGAAACCCCTCTCCTCACTTATACTGTTCACCTGCTAACATGTCCCGTGTGTATTAAAACATCAGGGGAACACCCTCTCCTCACTTAAACTGTTCACCTGGTAACATGTCCCGTGTGTATTAAAACATCAGCGAAACACACTCTCCTCACTTACACTGTTCACCTGGTAACATGTCCCGTGTGTATGAAACAATCAGGGGAAACCCCTCTCCTCACTTATACTGTTCACCTGCTAACATGTCCCGTGTGTATTAAAACATCAGGGGAACACCCTCTCCTCACTTATACTGTTCACCTGGTAACATGTCTCGTGTATATTAAACAATCAGGGGAACACACTGTCCTCACTTATTCTGTTCACCTGGTAACATGTCTCGTGTATATTAAACCATCAGGGGAACACACTCTCCTCACTTACACTGTTCACCTGGTAACATGTCCCGTGCTTATTAAACAATCAGGGGAACACACTCTCCTCACTTATTCTGTTCACCTGGCAACATGTCCCGTGTGTATTAAACAATCAGGGGAACACACTCTCCTCACTTATACTGTTCACCTGGTAACATGTCCTGTGTGAATTAAACAATCAGGGGAACACACTCTCCTCACTTATACTGTTCGCCTGGTAACATGTCCCGCGTATATTAAACCATCAGGGGAACACAATCTCCTCACTTATACTGTTCGCCTGGTGACATGTCCCATGTGTTTGAAACCATCAGGGGAACACAATCACCTCACTGATACTGTTCACCTGGTAACATGTTCCGTGTGTATTAAACAATCAGGGGAACACACTCTCCTCACTTATACTGTTCACGTGGTAAAACGTCCCGTGTAAATTGAACAATCAGGGGAACACACTCTCCCCGCCTTCCTGTTCACCTGGTAACATGTCCCGTGTATATTAAACCATCAGGGGAACACAGTCTCCTCACTAAAACTGTTCTCCTGGAAGCATGTCCTGAGTATATTAAACAATCAGGGGAACACACTCTCCTCACTTATACTCTTCACCTGGTGACATGTCCTGTGTGTATTAAACAATCAGGGGAACTCACTCTCCTCACTTATACTGTTCACCTGGTAACATGTCCCGTGAATATTAAACCATCAGGGGAAAGCACTCTCCTCACTTATTCTCTTCACCTGGTAACATGTCCCGTGTGCATTAAACCAACAGAGGAAAACACTCTCCTCACTTATACTGTTCACCTGGTAACATGTCCTGTGTTCCTTAAACCATCAGGGGAACACACTCTCCTCAATTCTACTCTTCACCTGGTGACATGTCCCGGGTATATTAAACAATCAGGGGAACACACTCTCCTCACTTATACTGTTCACCTGGTAACATGTCCCGTGCGTGTTAAACCATCAGGGGAACATACTCTCCTCACTTATACTGTTCACCTGGTAACATGTCCCGTGAGTATTAATCAATCAGGGGAACACACTCTCCTCACTTATACAGTTCAGCTGGTAACATGTCCCGTGTATATTAAACCATCAGGGGAACACACTCTCCTCACTTATACTGTTCACCTGGTAACATGTCCCGTGAGTATTAATCAATCAGGGGAACACACTCTCCTCACTTATACTGTTCACCTGGTAACATGTCCCGTGTGTATTAAACAATCAGGGGAACACTCTCTCCTCACTTATACTATTCACCTGGTAACATGTCCCGTGCGTGTTAAACCATCAGGGGAACACACTCTCCTCACTTATACTATTCACCTGGTAACATGTCCCGTGAGTAATAAACAATCAGGGGAACACACTCTCCTCACTTATATTGTTCACCTGGTAACATGTCCAGTGCATATTAAACCATCAGGGGAACACATTCTCCTCACTTATACTGTTCACCTGGTAACATGTCCCGTGCGTGTTAAACCATCAGGGGAACACAATCTCCTCACTTATACTGTTCACCTGGTAACATGTTCCGTGAGTATTAAACAATCAGGGGAACACACTCTCCTCACTTATACTGTTCACCTGGTAACATTTCCCTCGTATATTAAACCATCAGGGGAACACACTCTCCTCACTTTTCCTGTTCACCTGGTAACATTTCCCTCGTATATTAAACCATCAGGGGAACACACTCTCCTCACTTATACTGTTCACCTGGTAACATGTCCCGTGCGTGTTAAACCATCAGGGGAACATACTCTCCTCACTTATACTGTTCACCTGGTGACATGTCCCGTCTGTATAAACCCATCAGGTGAACACACTCGCCTCACTTATACTGTTCATCTGGTAACATGTCCCGTGTATATTAAACCATCAGGGGAACACTCTCTCCTCACTTATACTGTTCACCTGGCAACATGTCCCGTGAGTATAAAACAATCAGGGGAACACACTCTCCTCACTTATACTGTTCACCTGGTGACATGTCCCGTCTGTATTAACCCATCAGGTGAACACACTCGCCTCACTTATACTGTTCATCTGGTAACATGTCCCGTGTATATTAAACAATCAGGGGAACACACTCTCCTCACTTATACTGTTCACCTGGTAACATGTCCCGTGTATATTAAACCATCAGGGGAACACATTCTCCTCACTTATACTGTTCACCTGGTAACATGTCCCGTGTATATTAAACAATCAGGGGAACACACTCTCCTCACTTATACTGTTCACCTGGTAACATGTCCCGTGTATATTAAACCATCAGGGGAACACATTCTTCTCACTTACACTGTTCACCTGGTAACATGTCCCGTGAGTATTAAACAATCAGGGGAACACACTCTCCTCACTTATACTGTTCACCTGGTTACATGTCCAGTGTATATTAAACAATCAGGGGAAAGCACTCTCCTCACTTATACTTTTCACCTGGTAACATGTCCCGTGCGTGTTAAACCATCAGGGGAACACACTCTCCTCACTTATCCTGTTCACCTGGTAAAATGTTCCGTGAGTACTAAACAATCAGGGGAACACACTCTCCTCACTTATACTGTTCACCTGGTAACATTTCCCTCGTATATTAAACCATCAGTGGAACACACTCTCCTCACTTATACCGTTCACCTGGTAACATGTCCGGTGCGTATTAAACAATCAGGGGAAGACACTCTCCTCACTTATACTGTTCACCTGGTAACATGTCCAGTGTATATTAAACAATCAGGGGAAAGCAGTCTCCTCACTTATACTGTTCATCTGGTAACATGTCTCGTCAGTATTAAACCATCAGGAGAACACAGTCTCCTCACTTATACTGTTCACCTGGTAACATGTCCTTTGCATATTTAACCATCAGGGGAAAACATTCTGCTCACTGATACTGTTCACCCGATGACATGTCCCGTGTGTATTCAACAATCAGGGGAACACACTCTCCTCACTTATACTGTTCACCTGGTGACATGTCCCGTGTGTATTAAACAATCAAGGGAACACACTCTCCTCACTTATACTGTTCACCAGATAATATGTCCAGTGTATATTAAACCATCAGGGGAACACATTCTCCTCACTTATACTGTTCACCTGGTAACATGTCCCGTGAATATTAAACCATCAGGGGAAAGCACTCCCCTCACTTATACTGTTCTCCTGGTAACATGTCCCGTGCGTGTTAAACCATCAGGGGAACACACTCTCCTCACTTATACTGTTCACCTGGTAACATGTCCCGTGAGTATTAAACAATCAAGGGAACACACTCTCCTCACTTATACTGTTCACCAGATAATATGTCCAGTGTATATTAAACCATCAGGGGAACACATTCTCCTCACTTATACTGTTCACCTGGTAACATGTCCTGTTTGTATTAAACAATCAGGGGAACACATTCTCCTCACTTATACTGTTCACCTGGTAACATGTCCCGTGAATATTAAACCATCAGGGGAACACACTCTCCTCACTTATACTGTTCTCCTGGTAACATGTCCCGTGCGTGTTAAACCATCAGGGGAACACACTCTCCTCACTTATACTGTTCACCTGGTAACATGTCCCGTGAGTATTAAACAATCAAGGGAACACACTCTCCTCACTTATACTGTTCACCAGATAATATGTCCAGTGTATATTAAACCATCAGGGGAACACATTCTCCTTACTTATACAGTTCACCTGGTAACATGTCCCGTGAATATTAAACCATCAGGGGAAAGCACTCCCCTCACTTATACTGTTCTCCTGGTAACATGTCCCGTGTATATGAAACCTTCAGGGGAACACACTCTCCTCACTTATACTGTTCACCTGGTAACATGTCCCGTGTGTATTAAACAATCAGGGGAACACACTCTCCTCACTTATACTGTTCACCTGGTAACATGTCCCGTGAGTATTAAACAATCAGGGGAACACACTCTCCTCACTTATACTGTTCACCTGGTAACATGTTCCGTGTGTATTAAACAATCTGGGGAACACACTCTCCTCACTTATACCGTTCACCTGGTAACATGTCCGGTGTGTATTAAACAATCAGGGGAAGACACTCTCCTCACTTATACTGTTCACCTGGTAACATGTCCTGTGTGCATTAAACCATCAGAGGAACACACTCTCCTCACTTATACTGTTCATCTGGTAACATGTCCCGTCAGTATTAAACCATCAGGAGAACACAGTCTCCTCACTTATACTGTTCACCTGGTAACATGTCCTTTGCATATTTAACCATCAGGGGAAAACATTCTGCTCACTTATACTGTTCACCCGATGACATGTCCCGTGTGTATTAAACAATCAGGGGAACACACTCTCCTCACTTATACTGTTCACCTGGTGACATGTCCCGTGTGTACTAAACAATCAGGGGAACACACTCTCCTCACTTATACTGTTCACCCGATGACATGTCCCGTGTGTATTAAACAATCAGGGGAACACACTCTCCTCACTTATACTGTTCAGCTGGTAACATGTCCTGTGTATATTAAACCATCAGGGGAACACACTCTCCTCACTTATACTGTTCAGCTGGTGACATGTCCCGTCAGTATTAAACAATCAGGGGAACACACTCTCGTCAATTATACTGTTCACCTGGTAACATGTCCCGTGCGTGTTAAACCATCAGGGGAACACACTCTCCTCACTTATACTGTTCACCTGGTAACATGTCCCCTGAGTATTAAACAATCAGGGGAACACACTCTCCTCACTTATACTGTTCACCAGATAATATGTCCAGTGTATATTAAAACATCAGGGGAACACATTCTCCTCACTTATACTGTTCACCTGGTAACATGTCCCCTGAGTATTAAACCATCAGGGGAACACACTCTCCTCACATACACTGTTCACCTGGTAACATGTCCCGTGTCTATTAAACCATCAGGGGAACACACTCTCCTCACTTATACTGTTCACCTGGTAACATGTCCTGTTTGTATTAAACAATCAGGGGAACACACTCTCCTCACTTATACTGTTCACCTGGTAACATGTCCTGTGTATATTAAACCATCAGGGGAACACACTCTCCTTACTTATACTGTTCACCTGGTAACTTGTCCCGTGTATATGAAACCTTCAGGGGAACACACTCTCCTCACTTATACTGTTCTCCTGGTCACATGTCCCGTGTATATGAAACCTTCAGGGGAACACACTCTCCTCACTTATACTGTTCTCCTGGTCACATGTCCCGTGTATATGAAACCTTCAGGGGAACACACTCTCCTCACTTATACTGTTCACCTGGTAACATGTCCCGTGTGTATTAAACAATCAGGGGAACACACTCTCCTCACTTATACTGTTCACCTGGTAACATGTCCTGTTTGTATTAAACAATCAGGGGAACACACTCTCCTCACTTATACTGTTCATCTGGTAACATGCCCCGTGTGTATTAAAACATGAGGGGAGCACCCTCTCCTCACTTCTACTGTTCACCTGGTAACATGTCCCGTGTGTATATAAAACATCAGGGGAACACACTCTCCTGACTTATACTGTTCACCTGGTAACATGTCCCGTGTGTATTAAACAATCTGGGGAACACACTCTCCTCACTTATACCGTTCACCTGGTAACATGTCCGGTGTGTATTAAACAATCAGGGGAAGACACTCTCCTCACTTATACTGTTCACCTGGTAACATGTCCTGTGTGCATTAAACCATCAGAGGAACACACTCTCCTCACTTATACTGTTCATCTGGTAACATGTCCCGTCAGTATTAAACCATCAGGAGAACACAGTCTCCTCACTTATACTGTTCACCTGGTAACATGTCCTTTGCATATTTAACCATCAGGGGAAAACATTCTGCTCACTTATACTGTTCACCCGATGACATGTCCCGTGTGTATTAAACAATCAGGGGAACACACTCTCCTCACTTATACTGTTCACCTGGTGACATGTCCCGTGTGTACTAAACAATCAGGGGAACACACTCTCCTCACTTATACTGTTCACCCGATGACATGTCCCGTGTGTATTAAACAATCAGGGGAACACACTCTCCTCACTTATACTGTTCAGCTGGTAACATGTCCTGTGTATATTAAACCATCAGGGGAACACACTCTCCTCACTTATACTGTTCAGCTGGTGACATGTCCCGTCAGTATTAAACAATCAGGGGAACACACTCTCGTCAATTATACTGTTCACCTGGTAACATGTCCCGTGCGTGTTAAACCATCAGGGGAACACACTCTCCTCACTTATACTGTTCACCTGGTAACATGTCCCCTGAGTATTAAACAATCAGGGGAACACACTCTCCTCACTTATACTGTTCACCAGATAATATGTCCAGTGTATATTAAAACATCAGGGGAACACATTCTCCTCACTTATACTGTTCACCTGGTAACATGTCCCCTGAGTATTAAACCATCAGGGGAACACACTCTCCTCACATACACTGTTCACCTGGTAACATGTCCCGTGTCTATTAAACCATCAGGGGAACACACTCTCCTCACTTATACTGTTCACCTGGTAACATGTCCTGTTTGTATTAAACAATCAGGGGAACACACTCTCCTCACTTATACTGTTCACCTGGTAACATGTCCTGTGTATATTAAACCATCAGGGGAACACACTCTCCTTACTTATACTGTTCACCTGGTAACTTGTCCCGTGTATATGAAACCTTCAGGGGAACACACTCTCCTCACTTATACTGTTCTCCTGGTCACATGTCCCGTGTATATGAAACCTTCAGGGGAACACACTCTCCTCACTTATACTGTTCTCCTGGTCACATGTCCCGTGTATATGAAACCTTCAGGGGAACACACTCTCCTCACTTATACTGTTCACCTGGTAACATGTCCCGTGTGTATTAAACAATCAGGGGAACACACTCTCCTCACTTATACTGTTCACCTGGTAACATGTCCTGTTTGTATTAAACAATCAGGGGAACACACTCTCCTCACTTATACTGTTCTCCTGGTCACATGTCCCGTGTATATGAAACCTTCAGGGGAACACACTCTCCTCACTTATACTGTTCACCTGGTAACATGTCCCGTGTGTATTAAACAATCAGGGGAACACACTCTCCTCACTTATACTGTTCACCTGGTAACATGTCCTGTTTGTATTAAACAATCAGGGGAACACACTCTCCTTACTTATACTGTTCACCTGGTAACTTGTCCCGTGAATATTAAACCATCAGGGGAAAGCACTCTCCTCACTGATACTGTTCACCTGGTAACATGTCCCGTGTATATTAAACCATCAAGGGAAAGCACTCTCCTCACTTATACTGTTCAACTGGTAACATGTCCCGTGTATATTAAACCATCAGGGGAACACAGTCTCCTCACCTATACTGTTCATCTGGTAACATGTTCCGTGTGTATTAAAACATGAGGGGAGCACCCTCTCCTCACTTCTACTGTTCACCTGGTAACATGTCCCGTGTGTACTAAAACATCAGGGAAACACACTCTCCTCACTTATACTGTTCATCTGGTAACATGTCCCGCGTGTATTAAAACATGAGGGGAGCACCCTCTCCTGACTTATACTGTTCACCTGGTAACATGTCCCGTGTCTATTAAACCATCAGGGGAACACAGTCTCGTCACCTATACTGTTCACCTGGTAACATGTCCCGTGTGTATTAAACAATCTGGGGAACACACTCTCCTCACTTATAGTGTTCACATGGCAACATGTCCCGTGTGTATTAAAACATCAGGGGAACACACTCAGCTCACTTATCCTGTTCACCTGGTAACATGTCCCGTGTGTATTAAACAATCTGGGGAACACACTCTCCTCACTTATACTGTTCACCTGGTAACATGTCTCGTGTATATTAAACCATCAGGGGAACACACTCTGCTCACTTATACTGTTCACCTGGTAACATGTCCCGTGTGTATTAAACAAACAGGGGAACACACTCTCCTCACTTATACGGTTCACCTGGTAACATGTCCCGTGTATATTAAACAATCTGGGGAACACGCTCGCCTCACTTCTACTGTTCACCTGGTAACATGTCCCGTGTGTATTAAAACATCAGCGAAACACACTCTCTTCACTTAAACTGTTCACCTGGTAACATGTCCCGTGTGTATTAAAACATCAGCGAAACACACTCTCCTCACTTATACTGTTCACCTGGTAACATGTCCCGTGTATATTAAACAATCAGAGGAACACACTCTCCTCACTTATACTGCTCACCTGGGAACATGTCCTGTGTATATTAAACAATCTGGGGAACACACTCGCCTCACTTATACTGTTCACCTGGTAACATGTCCCATGTGTATTAAAACATCAGCGAAACATACTCTCCTCACTTAAACTGTTCACCTGGTAACATGTCCCGTGTATATTAAACCCTCAGGGGAACACACTCTCCTCACTTATACTGTTCACCTGGTAACATGTCCTGTGTATATTAAACAATCAGAGGAACACACTCTCCTCACTTATACTGTTCACCTGGTAACATGTCTCGTGTATATTAAACCATCGGGGGAACACACTCTCCTCACTTACACTGTTCACCAGGTAACATGTCCCGTGTGTATTAAAACATCAGCGAAACACACTCTCTTCACTTATACTGCTCACCTGGGAACATGTCCTGTGTATATTAAACCATCAGGGGAACACACTCTCCTCACTTATACTGTTCACCTGTTAACTTGTCCCGTGTCTATTAAAACATTAGGGGAACACAGTCTCCTCACTTATACTGTTCACCTGGCAACATGTCCCGTGTGTATTAAAACATCAGGGGAACACACTCAGCTCACTTATACTGTTCACCTGGTAACATGTCCCGTGTCTATTAAACAATCTGGGGAACACACTCTCCTCACTTATACTGTTCACCTGGTAAAATGTCTCATGTATATTAAACCATCAGGGGAACACACTCTCCTCACTTATACTGTTCAGCTGGTAACATGTCCCGTGTGTATTAAACAAACAGGGGAACACACTCTCCTCACTTATACGGTTCACCTGGTAACATGTCCCGTGTATATTAAACAATCTGGGGAACACACTCGCCTCACTTATACTGTTCACCTGGTAACATGTCCCGTGTGCATTAAAACATCAGCGAAACACACTCTCCTCACTTAAACTGTTCACCTGGTAACATGTCCCGTGTGTATTAAAACATCAGCGAAACACACTCTCCTCACTTATACTGTTCACCTGGTAACATGTCCTGTGTATATTAAACAATCTGGGGAACACACTCGCCTCACTTATACTGTTCACCTGGTAACTTGTCCCGTGTCTATTAAAACATTAGGGGAACACACTCTCCTCACTTATACTGTTCATCTGCTAACATGTCCCGTGTGTATTAAAACATCAGGGGAACACCCTCTCCTCACTTATACTGTTCACCTGGTAACATGTCCTGTGTATATTAAACAATCTGGGGAACACACTCGCCTCACTTATACTGTTCACCTGGTAACTTGTCCCGTGTCTATTAAAACATTAGGGGAACACACTCGCCTCACTTATACTGTTCACCTGGTAACATGCCCCGTGTGTATTAAAACATCAGCGAAACACACTCTCCTCACTTATACTGTTCACCTGGCAACATGTCCCGTGTGTATTAAACAATCAGGGGAACACACTCTGCTCACTTATACTGTTCACCTGGTAACATGTCCCGTGTGTATTAAAACATCAGCGAAACACACTCTCCTCACTTATACTGTTCACCTGGTAACATGTCCTGTGTATATTAACCAATCTGGGGAACACACTCGCCTCACTTATACTGATCACCTGGTAACATGTCCCGTGTGTATTAAAACATCAGATGAACACCCTCACCTCACTTATACTGTTCACCTGGTAACATGTCCCGTGAGTATTAAACAATCAGGGGAACACACTCTCCTCACTTATACTGTTCACCTGGTAACATGTCCCGTGTGTATTAAACAATCAGGGGAACACACTCTCCTCACTTATACTGTTCACCTGGCAACATGTCCCGTGTGTATTAAAACATCAGGGGAACACACTCAGCTCACTTATCCTGTTCACCTGGTAACATGTCCCGTGTGTATTAAACAATCTGGGGAACACACTCTCCTCACTTATACTGTTCTCCTGGTAACATGTCTCGTGTATATTAAACCATCAGGGGAACACACTCTGCTCACTTATACTGTTCACCTGGTAACATGTCCCGTGTGTATTAAACAAACAGGGGAACACACTCTCCTCACTTATACGGTTCACCTGGTAACATGTCCCGTGTATATTAAACAATCTGGGGAACACGCTCGCCTCACTTCTACTGTTCACCTGGTAACATGTCCCGTGTGTATTAAAACATCAGCGAAACACACTCTCTTCACTTAAACTGTTCACCTGGTAACATGTCCCGTGTGTATTAAAACATCAGCGAAACACACTCTCCTCACTTATACTGTTCACCTGGTAACATGTCCCGTGTATATTAAACAATCAGAGGAACACACTCTCCTCACTTATACTGCTCACCTGGGAACATGTCCTGTGTATATTAAACAATCTGGGGAACACACTCGCCTCACTTATACTGTTCACCTGGTAACATGTCCCGTGTGTATTAAAACATCAGCGAAACATACTCTCCTCACTTAAACTGTTCACCTGGTAACATGTCCCGTGTATATTAAACCCTCAGGGGAACACACTCTCCTCACTTATACTGTTCACCTGGTAACATGTCCTGTGTATATTAAACAATCAGAGGAACACACTCTCCTCACTTATACTGTTCACCTGGTAACATGTCTCGTGTATATTAAACCATCAGGGGAACACACTCTCCTCACTTACACTGTTCACCAGGTAACATGTCCCGTATGTATTAAAACATCAGCGAAACACACTCTCTTCACTTATACTGTTCACCTGGTAACATGTCCCGTATGTATTAAAACATCAGCGAAACACACTCTCTTCACTTATACTGTTCACCTGGGAACATGTCCTGTGTATATTAAACCATCAGGGGAACACACTCTCCTCACTTATACTGTTCACCTGTTAACTTGTCCCGTGTCTATTAAAACATTAGGGGAACACAGTCTCCTCACTTATACTGTTCACCTGGCAACATGTCCCGTGTCTATTAAACAATCTGGGGAACACACTCTCCTCACTTATACGGTTCACCTGGTAACATGTCCCGTGTATATTAAACAATCTGGGGAACACACTCGCCTCACTTATACTGTTCACCTGGTAACATGTCCCGTGTGTATTAAAACATCAGCGAAACACACTCTCCTCACTTAAACTGTTCACCTGGTAACATGTCCCGTGTGTATTAAAACATCAGCGAAACACACTCTCCTCACTTATACTGTTCACCTGGTAACATGTCCTGTGTATATTAAACAATCTGGGGAACACACTCGCCTCACTTATACTGTTCACCTGGTAACTTGTCCCGTGTCTATTAAAACATCAGGGGAACACACTCTCCTCACTTATACTGTTCACCTGGTAACATGTCTCGTGTATATTAAACCATCAGGGGAACACACTCTCCTCACTTAAACTGTTCACCTGGTCACATGTCCCGCGTATATTAAACAATCTGGGGAACACACTCGCCTCACTTATACTGTTCACCTGGTAACATGTCCCGTGTGTATTAAAACATCAGCGAAACACACTCTCCTCACTTATACTGTTCACCTGGTAACATGTCCTGTGTATATTAACCAATCTGGGGAACACAATCTCCTCACTTATACTGATCACCTGGTAACATGTCCCGTGTGTATTAAAACATCAGATGAACACCCTCACCTCACTTATACTGTTCACCTGGTAACATGTCCCGTGAGTATTAAACAATCAGGGGAACACACTCTCCTCACTTATACTGTTCACCTGGTAACATGTCCCGTGTGTATTAAACAATCAGGGGAACACACTTTCCTCACTTATACTGTTCACCTGGTAACATGTCTCGTGTATATTAAACCATCAGGGGAACACACTTTCCTCACTTATACTGTTCACC
This sequence comes from Heterodontus francisci, assembly GCF_036365525.1. Lineage (NCBI taxonomy): Eukaryota > Metazoa > Chordata > Chondrichthyes > Heterodontiformes > Heterodontidae > Heterodontus > Heterodontus francisci. The sequence continues at coordinate 431,048 of NW_027141588.1, forward strand.
TGGTAACATGTCTCGTGTATATTAAACTATCAGGGGAACACAATCTCCTCACTTATACTGATCGCCTGGTGACATGTTCCGTGTATATTAAACCATCAGGGGAACACACTCTCCTCACTTATACTGTTCACCTGGTAAAACGTCCCGTGTAAATTGAACAATCAGGGGAACACACTCTCCTCGCCTTCCTGTTCACCTGGTAACATGTCCCGTGTATATTAAACCATCAGGGGAACACAGTCTCCTCACTAAAACTGTTCTCCTGGAAGCATGTCCTGAGTATATTAAACCATCAGGGGAACACACTCTCCTCACTCATACTGTTCACCTGGTAACATGTCCTGTGTGTATTAAACAATCAGGGGAACACACTCCCCTCACTTATACTCTTCACCTGGTGACATGTCCTGTGTGTATTAAACAATCAGGGGAACTCACTCTCCTCACTTATAATGTTCACCTGGTGACATGTCCCGTGTATATTAAACCATCAGGGGAACACACTCTCCTCACTTATACTGTTCATCTGGTAACATGTCCCGTGAATATTAAACCATCAGGGGAAAGCACTCTCCTCACTTATACTCTTCACCTGGTAACATGTCCCGTGTGCATTAAACCATCAGAGGAACACACTCTCCTCACTTATACTGCTCACCTGGTAGCATGTCCCGTGCGTGTTAAACCATCAGGGGAACACACTCTCCTCAATTCTACTCTTCACCTGGTGACATGTCCCGGGTATATTAAACAATCAGGGGAAAGCACTCTCCTCACTTATACTCTTCACCTGGTAACATGTCCCGTGTGCATTAAACCATCAGAGGAACACACTCTCCTCACTTATACTGTTCACCTGGTAACATGTCCCGTGAGTGTTAAACCATCAGGGGAACACACTCTCCTCACTTATACTGTTCACCTGGTAACATGTCCCGTGAGTATTAAACAATCAGGGGAACACACTCTCCTCAATTCTACTCTTCACCTGGTGACATGTCCCGGGTATATTAAACAATCAGGGGAACGCACTCTCCTCACTTATACTGTTCACCTGGCAACATGTCCCGTGCGTGTTAAACCATCAGGGGAACACACTCTCCTCACTTATACTGTTCACCTGGTAACATGTCCCGTGAGTATTAAACAATCAGGGGAACACACTCTCCTCACTTATACTGTTCACCTGGTAACATGTCCCGTGTGTATTAAACCATCAGGGAAACACACACTCCTCACTTATACTGTTCACCTGGTAACATGTCCCGTGTATATTAAACCATCAGGGGAACACACTCTCCTCACTTATACTGTTTACCTGGTAACATGTCCCGTGTGTATTAATCAATCAGGGGAACACACTCTCCTCACTTATACTGTTCACCTGTTAACATTTCCCTCGTATATTAAACCATCAGGGGAACATACTCGCCTCACTTATACTGTTCACCTGGTAACATGTCCCGTGTGTACTAAACAATCAGGGGAACACTCTCTCCTCACTTATACTATTCACCTGGTAACATGTCCCGTGCTTGTTAAACCATCAGGGGAACACACTCTCCTCACTTATACTATTCACCTGGTAACATGTCCCGTGAGTAATAAACAATCAGGGGAACACACTCTCCTCACTTATATTGTTCACCTGTTAACATGTCCAGTGCATATTAAACCATCAGGGGAACACATTCTCCTCACTTATACTGTTCACCTGGTAACATGTCCCGTGCGTGTTAAACCATCAGGGGAACACAATCTCCTCACTTATACTGTTCACCTGGTAACATGTTCCGTGAGTATTAAACAATCAGGGGAACACACTCTCCTCACTCATACTGTTCACCTGGTAACATTTCCCTCGTATATTAAACCATCAGGGGAACACAATCTCCTCACTTATACTGTTCACCTGGTAACATGTTCCGTGAGTATTAAACAATCAGGGGAACACACTCTCCTCACTCATACTGTTCACCTGGTAACATTTCCCTCGTATATTAAACAATCAGGGGAACACACTCTCCTCACTTATATTGTTCACCTGGTAACATGTCCAGTGCATATTAAACCATCAGGGGAACACATTCTCCTCACTTATACTGTTCACCTGGTAACATGTCCCGTGCGTGTTAAACCATCAGGGGAACACAATCTCCTCACTTATACTGTTCACCTGGTAACATGTTCCGTGAGTATTAAACAATCAGGGGAACACACTCTCCTCACTCATACTGTTCACCTGGTAACATTTCCCTCGTATATTAAACCATCAGGGGAACACTCTCTCCTCACTTATACTGTTCACCTGGTGACATGTCTCGTCTGTATAAACCCATCAGGTGAACACACTCGCCTCACTTATACTGTTCATCTGGGAACATGTCCCGTGTATATTAAACCATCAGGGGAACACTCTCTCCTCACTTATACTGTTCACCTGGCAACATGTCCCGTGAGTATAAAACAATCAGGGGAACATACTCTCCTCACTTATACTGTTCACCTGGTGACATGTCCCGTCTGTATTAACCCATCAGGTGAACACACTCGCCTCACTTATACTGTTCATCTGGTAACATGTCCCGTGTATATTAAACCATCAGGGGAACACACTCTCCTCGCTTATACTGTTCACCTGGTAACATGTCCCGTGGATATTAAACCATCAGGGGAACACATTCTTCTCACTTATACTGTTCACCTGGTAACATGTCCCGTGAGTATTAAACAATCAGGGGAACACACTCTCCTCACTTATACTGTTCACCTGGTAACATGTCCAGTGTATATTAAACAATCAGGGGAAAGCACTCTCCTCACTTATACTGTTCACCTGGTAACATGTCCCGTGCGTGTTAAACCATCAGGGGAACACACTCTCCTCACTTATACTGTTCACCTGGTAACATTTCCCTCGTATATTAAACCATCAGTGGAACACACTCTCCTCACTTATACCGTTCACCTGGTAACATGTCCGGTTTTTATTAAACAATCAGGGGAAGACACTCTCCTCACTTATACTGTTCACCTGGTAACATGTCCCGTGTGTATTAAACAATCAGGGGAACACACTCTCCTCACTTATACTGTTCACCCGATGACATGTCCAGTGTGTATTAAACAATCAGGGGAACACACTCTCCTCACTTATACTGTTCACCTGGTAACATGTCCTGTGTATATTAAACCATCAGGGGAACACACTCTCCTCACTTATACTGTTCACCTGGTGACATGTCCCGTCAGTATTAAACAATCAGGGGAACACACTCTCCTCACTTATACTGTTCACCAGATAATATGTCCAGTGTATATTAAACCATCAGGGGAACACATTCTCCTCACTTATACTGTTCACCTGGTAACATGTCCTGTTTGTATTAAACAATCTGGGGAACACACTCTCCTCACTTATACTGTTCACCTGGTAACATGTCCTGTGTATATTAAACCATCAGGGGAACACACTCTCCTTACTTATACTGTTCACCTGGGAACATGTCCCGTGAATATTAAACCATCAGGGGAACACACTCTCCTCACTTATACTGTTCACCTGGTAACATGTCCCGTGTGTATTAAACAATCAGGGGAACACACTCTCCTCACTTATACTGTTCACCTGGTAACATGTCCTGTTTGTATTAAACAATCAGGGGAACACACTCTCCTCACTTATACTGTTCACCTGGTAACATGTCCTGTGTATATTAAACCATCAGGGGAACACACTCCCCTCACTTATATTGTTCTCCTGGTAACATGTCCCGTGTATATGAAACCTTCAGGGGAACACACTCTCCTCACTTATACTGTTCACCTGGTAACATGTCCAGTGTGTATTAAACAAACAGGGGAACACACTCTCCTTACTTATATTGTTCTCCTGGTAACATGTCCCGTGTATATGAAACCTTCAGGGGAACACACTCTCCTCACTTATACTGTTCACCTGGTAACATGTCCCGTGTGTATTAAACAATCAGGGGAACACACTCTCCTCACTTATACTGTTCACCTGGTAACATGTCCTGTGTATATTAAACCATCAGGGGAAAGCACTCCCCTCACTTATATTGTTCTCCTGGTAACATGTCCCGTGTATATGAAACCTTCAGGGGAACACACTCTCCTCACTTATACTGTTCACCTGGTAACATGTCCAGTGTGTATTAAACAATCAGGGGAACACACTCTCCTCACTTATACTGTTCACCTGGTAACATGTCCCGTGTGTATTAAACCATCAGGGGAACACACTCTCCTCACTTATACTGTTCACCTGGTAACATGTCCTGTTTGTATTAAACAATCAGGGGAACACACTCTCCTTACTTATACTGTTCACCTGGTAACATGTCCCGTGAATATTAAACCATCAGGGGAAAGCACTCTCCTCACATAGACTGTTCACCTGGTAACATGTTCCGTGTGTATTAAACAATCAGGGGAACACACTCTCCTCACTTATACTGTTCACCTGGTGACATGTCCCGTGTGTATTAAACCATCAGGGGAACACACTCTCCTCACTTATACTGTTCACATGGTAACATGTTCCGTGTGTATTAAACAATCAGGGGAACAGACTCTCCTCACTTATACTGTTCACCTGGTGACATGTCCCGTGTGTATTAAACAATCAGTGGAACACACTCTCCTCACTTATACTTTTCACCTGGTGACATGTCCCGTGTGTATTGAACAATCAGGGGAACACACTCTCCTCACTTATACTGTTCACCTGGTGAAATGTCCCGTCAGTATTAAACAATCAGGGGAACACACTCTCCTCACTTATACTGTTCACCTGGTAACATGTCCCGTCAGTATTAAACAATCAGGGGAACACACTCTCCTCACTTATACTGTTCACCTGGTGAAATGTCCCGTCAGTATTAAACAATCAGGGGAACACACTCTCCTCACTTACACTGTTCACCTGGTGAAATGTCCCGTCAGTATTAAACAATCAGGGGAACAGACTCTCCTCACTTATACTGTTCACCTGGTAACATGTCCCGTGTGCATTAAACCATCAGGGGAACACACTCTCCTCACTTATACTGTTCACCTGGTAACATTTCCCGTGTGTATTGAACAATCAGGGGAACACACTCTCCTCACTTACACTGTTCACCTGGTAACATGTCCCATGTATATTAAACAATCAGGGGAACACACTCTCCTCATTTATACTGTTCACCTGGTGACATGTCCCGTGTGTATTAAACAATCAGGGGAACACACTCTCCTCACTTATACTATTCGCCTGGTAACATGTCCCGTGCGTGTTAAACCATCAGGGGAACACATTCTCCTCACTTATTCTGTTCACCTGGTAACATGTCCCGTGAGTATTAAACAATCAGGGGAACACACTCTCCTCACTTATACTGTTCACCTGGTAATATGTCCAGTGCATATTAAACCCTCAGGGGAACACATTCTCCTCACTTATACTGTTCACCTGGTAACATGTCCCGTGCGTGTTAAACCATCAGGGGAACACACTCTCCTCACTTATACTGTTCAACTGGTAACATTTCCCTCGTATATTAAACCATCAGGGGAACACACTCTCCTCACTTATACTGTTCACCTGGTAACATGTCCCGTGCGTGTTAAACCATCAGGGGAACACTCTCTCCTCACTTATACTGTTCACCTGGTAACATGTCCCGTGAGTATAAAACAATCAGGGGAACATACTCTCCTCACTTATACTGTTCACCTGGTGACATGTCCCGTCTGTATTAACCCATCAGGTGAACACAATCTCCTCATTTATACTGTTCACCTGGTAACATGTCCCGTGCGTGTTAAACCATCAGGGGAACACTCTCTCCTCACTTATACTGTTCACCTGGTAACATGTCCTGTGAGTATAAAACAATCAGGGGAACATACTCTCCTCACTTATACTGTTCACCTGGTGACATGTCCCGTCTGTATTAACCCATCAGGGGAACACACTCTCCTCACTTATACTGTTCACCTGGTAACATGTCCCGTGCGTGTTAAACCATCAGGGGAACACACTCTCCTCACATATACTGTTCATCTGGTAACATGTTCCGTGAGTATTAAACAATCAGGGGAACACACTCTCCTCACTTATACTGTTCACCTGGTAACATTTCCCTCGTATATTAAACCATCAGGGGAACACACTCTCCTCACTTATCCTGTTCACCTGGTAACATGTTCCGTGAGTATTAAACAATCAGGGGAACACACTCTCCTCACTTATACTGTTCACCTGGTAACATTTCCCTCGTATATTAAACCATCAGGGGAACACACTCTCCTCACTTATACTGTTCACCTGGTAACATGTCCGGTGTGCATTAAACCATCAGGGGAACACACTCTCCTCACTTATACTGTTCACCTGGTAACATGTCCCGTGAGTATAAAACAATCAGGGGAACACACTCTCCTCACTTATCCTGTTCACCTGGTGACATGTCCCGTGTATATTAAACCATCAGGGGAACACACTCTCCTCGCTTATACTGTTCACCTGGTAACATGTCCCGTGTATATTAAACCATCAGGGGAACACACTCTCCTCACTTATACTGTTCACCTGGTAACATGTCCTGTGTGCATGAAACCATCAGAGGAACACACTCTCCTCACTTATACTGTTCATCTGGTAACATGTCCCGTCAGTATTAAACCATCAGGGGAACACACTCTCCTCACTTATACTGTTCACCTGGTAACATGTCCAGTGTATATTAAACCATCAGGGGAACACACTCTCCTCACTTATACTGTTCACCTGGTGACATGTCCCGTCAGTATTTAACAATCAGGGGAACACACTCTCGTCAATTATACTGTTCACCTGGTAACATGTCCCGTGCGTGTTAAACCATCAGGGGAACACACTCTCCTCACTTATACTGTTCACCTGGTAACATGTCCCGTGTGCATTAAACCATCAGGGGAACACACTCTCCTCACTTATACTGTTCACCTGGTAACATGTCCTGTGTGCATGAAACCATCAGAGGAACACACTCTCCTCACTTATACTGTTCATCTGGTAACATGTCCCGTCAGTATTAAACCATCAGGAGAACACAGTCTCCTCACTTATACTGTTCACCTGGTGACATGTCCCGTGGGTATTAAACAATCAGGGGAAAACACTCTCCTCACTTATACTGTTCACCCGATGACATGTCCCGTGTGTATTAAACCATCAGGGGAACACACTCTCCTCACTTATACTGTTCACCTGGTGACATGTCCCGTGTGTATTAAACAATCAGGGGAACACACTCTGCTCACTTATACTGTTCACCTGGTGACATGTCCCGTGTGTATTAAACCATCAGGGGAACACAATCTCCTCACTTATACTGTTCACCAGATAATATGTCCAGCGTATATTAAACCATCAGGGGAACACATTCTCCTCACTTATACTGTTCACCTGGTAACATGTCCTGTTTGTATTAAACAATCAGGGGAATACACTCTCCTCACTTATACTGTTCACCTGGTAACATGTCCTGTGTATATTAAACCATCAGGGGAACACACTCTCCTTACTTATACTGTTCACCTGGGAACATGTCCCGTGAATATTAAACCATCAGGGGAAAGCACTCCCCTCACTTATACTGTTCTCCTGGTAACATGTCCCGTGTATATGAAACCATCAGGGGAACACACTCTCCTCACTTATACTGTTCACCTGGTAACATGTCCCGTGTGCATTAAACCATCAGGGGAACACACTCTCCTCACTTGTACTTTTCACCTGGTAACATGTCCCGTTTGTATTGAACAATCAGGGGAACACACTCTCCTCACTTACACTGTTCACCTGGTGAAATGTCCCGTGTGTATTAAAGAATCAGGGGAACAGACTCTCCTCACTTATACTGTTCACCTGGTGACATGTCCCGTCAGTATTAAACAATCAGGGGAACAGACTCTCCTCACTTATACTGTACACCTGGTAACATGTCCCGTGTGTATTAAACAATCAGGGGAACACACTCTCCTCACTTATACTGTTCACCTGGTAACATGTCTCGTCAGTATTAAACAATCAGGGGAACAGACTCTCCTCACTTATACTGTACACCTGGTAACATGTCCCGTGTGTATTAAACAATCAGGGGATCACACTCTCCTCAATTATACTGTTCACCTGGTGATATGTCCCGTGTGTATTATACAATCAGGGGAACACACTCTCCTCACTTATACTGTTCACCTGGTAACATGTCCCGTGTGCATTACACCATCAGGGGAACAGACTCTCCTCACTTATACTGTTCACCTGGTGACATGTCCCGTGTGTATTAAACAATCAGGGGGATCACACTCTCCTCACTTATACTGTTCACCTGGTAACATGTCCTGTGTGTATTAAACCATCAGGGGAACTCACTCTCCTCACTTATACTGTTCACCTGGTGACATGTCCCGTGTGTATTAAACAATCAGGGGAACACACTCTCCTCACTTATACTGTTCACCTGGTGACATGTCCCGTGTGTATTAAACAATCAGGGGATCACACTCTCCTCACTTATACTGTTCACCTGGTAACATGTCCTGTGTATATTAAACCATCAGGGGAACTCACTCTCCTCACTTATACTGTTCACCTGGTAACATGTCCCGTGTATATTAAACCATCAGGGGAACTCACTCTCCTCACTTATACTGTTCATCTGGTAACATGTCCAGTGAATATTAAACCATCAGGGGAACACACTCTCCTCACTTATACTGTTCACCTGGTAACATGTCCAGTGAATATTAAACCATCAGGGGAACACATTCTCCTCACTTATACTGTTCATCTGGTAACATGTCCAGTGAATATTAAACCATCAGGGGAACACACTCTCATCACTTATACTGTTCATCTGGTAACATGTCGAGTGCATATTAAACCATCAGGGGAACACACTCTCCTCACTTATACTGTTCACCTGGTAACATGTCCAGTGAATATTAAACCATCAGTGGAACACACTCTCATCACTTATACTGTTCATCTGGTAACATGTCCCATGCATATTAAACCATCAGGGGAACACATTCTCCTCACTTATACTGTTCACCTGGTAACATGTCCAGTGAATATTAAACCAACAAGGGAACACACTCTCCTCACTTATACTGTTCACCTGGTAACATGTCCCGTGCATATTAAAGCATCAGGGGAACACACTCTCCTCACTTATACTGTTCATCTGGTAACATGTCCAGTGAATATTAAACCATCAAGGGAACATATTCTACTCACTTATCCTGTTCACCTGGTGACATGTCCCGTGTGTATTAAACCATCAGGGGAACACACTCTCCTAACTTATACTGTTCACCTGGTAACATGTCCCGTGCATATTAAACCATCAGGGGAACACTCTCTCCTCAATTATACTGTTCAGCTGGTAACATATCCTGTGTGTATTAAACCATCAGGGGAACACACTCTCCTCACTTACACTGTTCATCTGGTAACATGTCTCGTCAGTATTAAACCATCAGGGGAACACACTCTCCTCACTTATACAGTTCACCTGGTAACATGTCCCGTGAATATTAAACCATCAGGGGAACACACTCTCCTCACTTAGACTTTTCACTTGGTAACATATCCCGTGTATATTAAACCATCAGGAGAACACACTCTCCTCACTTACACTGTTCACTTGGAAACATGTCCCGTGAATATTAAACCATCAGGGCAAAGCACTCTCCTCACTTAGACTTTTCTCCTGGTAACATGTCCCGTGCGTATTAAACAATCAGGGGAAGACACTCTCCTCACTTATACTGTTCACCTGGTAACATGTCCCGTGTGTATTAAACAATCAGGGGAACACACTCTCCTCACTTATACTGTTCACCCGATGACATGTCCCGTGTGTATTAAACAATCAGGGGAACACACTCTCCTCACTTATACTGTTCACCTGGTAACATGTCCTGTGTATATTAAACCATCAGGGGAACACACTCTCCTCACTTATACTGTTCACCTGGTGACATGTCCCGTCAGTATTAAACAATCAGGGGAACACACTCTCCTCACTTATACTGTTCACGAGATAATATGTCCAGTGTATATTAAACCATCAGGGGAACACATTCTCCTCACTTATACTGTTCACCTGGTAACATGTCCTGTTTGTATTAAACAATCTGGGGAACACACTCTCCTCACTTATACTGTTCACCTGGTAACATGTCCTGTGTATATTAAACCATCAGGGGAACACACTCTCCTTACTTATACTGTTCACCTGGTAACATGTCCTGTTTGTATTAAACAATCTGGGGAACACACTCTCCTCACTTATATTGTTCTCCTGGTAACATGTCCCGTGTATATGAAACCTTCAGGGGAACACACTCTCCTCACTTATACTGTTCACCTGGTAACATGTCCCGTGTGTATTAAACAATCAGGGGAACACACTCTCCTCACTTATACTGTTCACCTGGTAACATGTCCCGTGTATATGAAACCTTCAGGGGAACACACTCTCCTCACTTATACTGTTCACCTGGTAACATGTCCCGTGTGTATTAAACAATCAGGGGAACACACTCTCCTCACTTATACTGTTCACCTGGTAACATGTCCTGTTTGTATTAAACAATCAGGGGAACACACTCTCCTTACTTATACTGTTCACCTGGTAACATGTCCCGTGAATATTAAACCATCAGGGGAACACACTCTCCTCACTTATACTGTTCTCCTGGTAACATGTCCCGTGTATATGAAACCTTCAGGGGAACACACTCTCCTCACTTATACTGTTCACATGGTAACATGTTCCGTGTGTATTAAACAATCAGGGGAACACACTCTCCTCACTTATACTGTTCACCTGGTGACATGTCCCGTGTGTATTAAACAATCAGTGGAACACACTCTCCTCACTTACACTGTTCACCTGGTGAAATGTCCCGTCAGTATTAAACAATCAGGGGAACAGACTCTCCTCACTTATACTGTTCACCTGGTAACATGTCCCGTGTGCATTAAACCATCAGGGGAACACACTCTCCTCACTTATACTGTTCACCTGGTAACATTTCCCGTGTGTATTGAACAATCAGGGGAACACACTCTCCTCACTTACACTGTTCACCTGGTAACATGTCCCATGTATATTAAACAATCAGGGGAACACACTCTCCTCATTTATACTGTTCACCTGGTGACATGTCCCGTGTGTATTAAACAATCAGGGGAACACACTCTCCTCACTTATACTATTCGCCTGGTAACATGTCCCGTGCGTGTTAAACCATCAGGGGAACACATTCTCCTCACTTATTCTGTTCACCTGGTAACATGTCCCGTGAGTATTAAACAATCAGGGGAACACACTCTCCTCACTTATACTGTTCACCTGGTAATATGTCCAGTGCATATTAAACCCTCAGGGGAACACATTCTCCTCACTTATACTGTTCACCTGGTAACATGTCCCGTGCGTGTTAAACCATCAGGGGAACACACTCTCCTCACTTATACTGTTCAACTGGTAACATTTCCCTCGTATATTAAACCATCAGGGGAACACACTCTCCTCACTTATACTGTTCACCTGGTAACATGTCCCGTGCGTGTTAAACCATCAGGGGAACACTCTCTCCTCACTTATACTGTTCACCTGGTAACATGTCCCGTGAGTATAAAACAATCAGGGGAACATACTCTCCTCACTTATACTGTTCACCTGGTGACATGTCCCGTCTGTATTAACCCATCAGGTGAACACAATCTCCTCATTTATACTGTTCACCTGGTAACATGTCCCGTGCGTGTTAAACCATCAGGGGAACACTCTCTCCTCACTTATACTGTTCACCTGGTAACATGTCCTGTGAGTATAAAACAATCAGGGGAACATACTCTCCTCACTTATACTGTTCACCTGGTGACATGTCCCGTCTGTATTAACCCATCAGGGGAACACACTCTCCTCACTTATACTGTTCACCTGGTAACATGTCCCGTGCGTGTTAAACCATCAGGGGAACACACTCTCCTCACATATACTGTTCATCTGGTAACATGTTCCGTGAGTATTAAACAATCAGGGGAACACACTCTCCTCACTTATACTGTTCACCTGGTAACATTTCCCTCGTATATTAAACCATCAGGGGAACACACTCTCCTCACTTATCCTGTTCACCTGGTAACATGTTCCGTGAGTATTAAACAATCAGGGGAACACACTCTCCTCACTTATACTGTTCACCTGGTAACATTTCCCTCGTATATTAAACCATCAGGGGAACACACTCTCCTCACTTATACTGTTCACCTGGTAACATGTCCGGTGTGCATTAAACCATCAGGGGAACACACTCTCCTCACTTATACTGTTCACCTGGTAACATGTCCCGTGAGTATAAAACAATCAGGGGAACACACTCTCCTCACTTATCCTGTTCACCTGGTGACATGTCCCGTGTATATTAAACCATCAGGGGAACACACTCTCCTCGCTTATACTGTTCACCTGGTAACATGTCCCGTGTATATTAAACCATCAGGGGAACACACTCTCCTCACTTATACTGTTCACCTGGTAACATGTCCTGTGTGCATGAAACCATCAGAGGAACACACTCTCCTCACTTATACTGTTCATCTGGTAACATGTCCCGTCAGTATTAAACCATCAGGGGAACACACTCTCCTCACTTATACTGTTCACCTGGTAACATGTCCAGTGTATATTAAACCATCAGGGGAACACACTCTCCTCACTTATACTGTTCACCTGGTGACATGTCCCGTCAGTATTTAACAATCAGGGGAACACACTCTCGTCAATTATACTGTTCACCTGGTAACATGTCCCGTGCGTGTTAAACCATCAGGGGAACACACTCTCCTCACTTATACTGTTCACCTGGTAACATGTCCCGTGTGCATTAAACCATCAGGGGAACACACTCTCCTCACTTATACTGTTCACCTGGTAACATGTCCTGTGTGCATGAAACCATCAGAGGAACACACTCTCCTCACTTATACTGTTCATCTGGTAACATGTCCCGTCAGTATTAAACCATCAGGAGAACACAGTCTCCTCACTTATACTGTTCACCTGGTGACATGTCCCGTGGGTATTAAACAATCAGGGGAAAACACTCTCCTCACTTATACTGTTCACCCGATGACATGTCCCGTGTGTATTAAACCATCAGGGGAACACACTCTCCTCACTTATACTGTTCACCTGGTGACATGTCCCGTGTGTATTAAACAATCAGGGGAACACACTCTGCTCACTTATACTGTTCACCTGGTGACATGTCCCGTGTGTATTAAACCATCAGGGGAACACAATCTCCTCACTTATACTGTTCACCAGATAATATGTCCAGCGTATATTAAACCATCAGGGGAACACATTCTCCTCACTTATACTGTTCACCTGGTAACATGTCCTGTTTGTATTAAACAATCAGGGGAATACACTCTCCTCACTTATACTGTTCACCTGGTAACATGTCCTGTGTATATTAAACCATCAGGGGAACACACTCTCCTTACTTATACTGTTCACCTGGGAACATGTCCCGTGAATATTAAACCATCAGGGGAAAGCACTCCCCTCACTTATACTGTTCACCTGGTAACATGTCCTGTGTATATTAAACCATCAGGGGAACACACTCTCCTTACTTATACTGTTCACCTGGTAACATGTCCCGTGTGCATTAAACCATCAGGGGAACACACTCTCCTCACTTGTACTTTTCACCTGGTAACATGTCCCGTTTGTATTGAACAATCAGGGGAACACACTCTCCTCACTTACACTGTTCACCTGGTGAAATGTCCCGTGTGTATTAAAGAATCAGGGGAACAGACTCTCCTCACTTATACTGTTCACCTGGTGACATGTCCCGTCAGTATTAAACAATCAGGGGAACAGACTCTCCTCACTTATACTGTTCACCTGGTAACATGTCCCGTGTGTATTAAACAATCAGGGGATCACACTCTCCTCAATTATACTGTTCACCTGGTGATATGTCCCGTGTGTATTATACAATCAGGGGAACACACTCTCCTCACTTATACTGTTCACCTGGTAACATGTCCCGTGTGCATTACACCATCAGGGGAACAGACTCTCCTCACTTATACTGTTCACCTGGTGACATGTCCCGTGTGTATTAAACAATCAGGGGGATCACACTCTCCTCACTTATACTGTTCACCTGGTAACATGTCCTGTGTATATTAAACCATCAGGGGAACTCACTCTCCTCACTTATACTGTTCACCTGGTGACATGTCCCGTGTGTATTAAACAATCAGGGGAACACACTCTCCTCACTTATACTGTTCACCTGGTGACATGTCCCGTGTGTATTAAACAATCAGGGGATCACACTCTCCTCACTTATACTGTTCACCTGGTAACATGTCCTGTGTATATTAAACCATCAGGGGAACTCACTCTCCTCACTTATACTGTTCACCTGGTAACATGTCCCGTGTATATTAAACCATCAGGGGAACTCACTCTCCTCACTTATACTGTTCATCTGGTAACATGTCCAGTGAATATTAAACCATCAGGGGAACACACTCTCCTCACTTATACTGTTCACCTGGTAACATGTCCAGTGAATATTAAACCATCAGGGGAACACATTCTCCTCACTTATACTGTTCATCTGGTAACATGTCCAGTGAATATTAAACCATCAGGGGAACACACTCTCATCACTTATACTGTTCATCTGGTAACATGTCGAGTGCATATTAAACCATCAGGGGAACACACTCTCCTCACTTATACTGTTCACCTGGTAACATGTCCAGTGAATATTAAACCATCAGTGGAACACACTCTCATCACTTATACTGTTCATCTGGTAACATGTCCCATGCATATTAAACCATCAGGGGAACACATTCTCCTCACTTATACTGTTCACCTGGTAACATGTCCAGTGAATATTAAACCAACAAGGGAACACACTCTCCTCACTTATACTGTTCACCTGGTAACATGTCCCGTGCATATTAAAGCATCAGGGGAACACACTCTCCTCACTTATACTGTTCATCTGGTAACATGTCCAGTGAATATTAAACCATCAAGGGAACATATTCTACTCACTTATCCTGTTCACCTGGTGACATGTCCCGTGTGTATTAAACCATCAGGGGAACACACTCTCCTAACTTATACTGTTCACCTGGTAACATGTCCCGTGCATATTAAACCATCAGGGGAACACTCTCTCCTCAATTATACTGTTCAGCTGGTAACATATCCTGTGTGTATTAAACCATCAGGGGAACACACTCTCCTCACTTACACTGTTCATCTGGTAACATGTCTCGTCAGTATTAAACCATCAGGGGAACACACTCTCCTCACTTATACAGTTCACCTGGTAACATGTCCCGTGAATATTAAACCATCAGGGGAACACACTCTCCTCACTTAGACTTTTCACTTGGTAACATATCCCGTGTATATTAAACCATCAGGAGAACACACTCTCCTCACTTACACTGTTCACTTGGAAACATGTCCCGTGAATATTAAACCATCAGGGCAAAGCACTCTCCTCACTTAGACTTTTCTCCTGGTAACATGTCCCGTGCGTATTAAACCATCAGGGGAACACACTCTCCTCACTTATACTGTTCATCTGGTAACATGTCCCGTCAGTATTAAACCATCAGTGGAACACTCTCTCCTCACTTATACTGTTCACTTGATGAAATGTCCCGTGTATATTAAACCATCAGGGGAACACACTCTCCTCACTTATACTGTTCACCGAGTCACCTGTCCCGTGTATATTAAACAATCAGGGGAACACATTCTCCTCACTTCTACTGTTCACCTGGTAACATGTCCCGTGTATATTAAACCATCAGGGGAACACAATCTCCTCACTTATACTGTTCACCTGGTAACATATCCCGTGAATATTAAACCATCTGGGGAACACACTCTCCTCACTTACACAGTTCACCTGGTAAAATGTCCTGTGTGCATTAAACCATCAGGGGAACACACTCTCCTGACTTATACAGTTCACCTGGTAACATGTCCCGTGTATATTAAACCATCAGGTGAACACACTCGACTCATTTATACTGTTCATCTGGTAACATGTCCCGTGTATATTAAACCATCAGGGGAACACATTCTCCTCACTGAAACTGTTCACCTGGTAACATGTCCCGTGTTTATTAAACAATCATGGGAACAGACTCTCCTCACTTATACTGTTCACCTGGTAACATGTCCCGTGTATATTAAACCATCAGGGGAACACATTCTCCTCACTGAAACTGTTCACCTGGTAACATGTCCTGTGTGCATTAAACCATCAGGGGAACACACTCTCCTCACTTATACTGTTCACCTGCTAACATGTCCTTTGCATATTTAACCATCAGGGTAAAACATTCTGCTCACTTATACTGTTCACCTGGTGACATGTCCCGTGTGTATTAAACAATCAGGGGAACACACTCTCCTCACTTATACTGTTCACCTTGTAACATGTCCCGTGTGTATTAAACCATCAGGGGAACACACTCTCCTCACTTATACTGTTCACCTGGTGACATGTCCTTTGCATTTTTAACCATCAGGGGATAACATTCTGCTCACTTATACTGTTCACCTGGTGACATGTCCCGTGTGTATTAAACAATCAGGGGAACACACTCTCCTCACTTATACTGTTCACCTGGTAACATGTCCCGTGTGTATTAAACAATCAGGGGAACACACTCTCCTCACTTATACTGTTGACCTGGTAACATGTCCTGTGTATATTAAACCATCAGGGGAACACACTCTCCTCACTTATACTGTTCACCTGGTGCCATGTCCCGGGTATATTAAACCATCAGGGGAACACACTCTCCTCACTTATACTGTTCACCTGGAAACATGTCCCGTGTATATTAAACCATCAGGGGAACACATTCTCCTCACTTATACTGTTCACCTGGTAACATTTTCCGTGTGTATTAAATCATCAGGGGAATACAATCTCCTCACTTATACTGTTCACCAGGTAACATGTCCTGTGTATATTAAAACATCAGGGGAACACACTCTCCTCACTTACGCTGTTCACCTGGTAACATGTCCCGTGTGCATTAAACCATCAGGGGAACACACTCTCCTCACTTATACCATTCACCTGATAACATGTCCTGTGTATATTAAACCATCAGGGGAACACACTCTCCTCACTTATACTGCTAACCTGGTAACATGTCCCGTGTATATTAAACCATCAGGGGAACACACTCTCCTCACATATACTGTTCACCTAGTCACCTGTCCCGTGTATATTAAACCATCAGGGGAACACACTCTCCTCACTTATGCTGTTCACCTGGTAACATATCCTGTGCATATTAAACCATCAGGGGAACACACTCTCATCACTTACACTGTTCACCTGGTAAAATGTCCTGTGTGCATTAAACCATCAGGGGAACACACTCTCCTGACTTATACAGTTCACTTGGTGACATGTCCCGTGCGTGTTAAACCATCAGGGGAACACACTCTCCTCACTTATACTGTTCACCTGGTAACATGTTCCGTGTATATTAAACCATCAGGGGAAAACACTCTCCTCACTTATACTGTTCACCTGGTAACATGTCCCGTGCGTGTTAAACCATCAGGGGAACACACTCTCCTCACTTATACTGTTCAGCTGGTAACATGTCCCGTGAGTATTAAACAATCAGGGGAACACACTCTCCTCACTTATACTGTTCACCTGGTAACATGTCCCGTGTATATTAAACCATCAGGGGAACACACTCTCCTCAATTATACTGTTCAACTGGTAACATGTCCCGTGAATATTAAACCATCAGGGGAACACACTCTCCTCACTTATACTGTTCAGCTGGTAACATGTCCCGTGTGCATTAAACAATCAGGGGAACACACTCTCCTCACTTATACTGTTCACCTGATAACATGTCACGGGTGTATTAAACCACAAGGGGAACACACTCTCCTCACTTATACTGTTCACCTGGGAACATGTCCCGTGTATATTAAACCATCAGGGGAACACACTCTCCTCACTTATACTATTCATCTGGTAACATGTTCCGTGTATATTAAACCATCAGGGGAACACACTCTCCTCACTTATACTGTTCACCTGGTAACATGTACCGTGTATATTAAACCATCAGGGGAACACACTCTCCTCAATTATACATTTCACTTGGTGACATGTGCCGTGTGTATTGAACAATCAGGGGAACACACTGTCCTCACCTATACTGTTCACCTGGTAACATGTCCCGTGCGTATTAAACAATCAGGGGAACACATTCTCCTCACTTATACTGTTCACTTGGTAAAATGTCCCGTCCGTATTAAACCAACAGGGGAACACATTCTCCTCACTTATACTGTTCACCTGGTAACATGTCCCGTGTGTATTAAACAATCAGGGGAACACATTCTCCTCACTTATACTGTTCACTTGGTAACATGTCCCGTGTGCATTAAACAATCAGGGGAACACATTCTCCTCACTTATACTGTTCACTTGGTAACATGTCCCGTGTATATTAAACCATCAGGGGAACACACTCTCCTCACTTATACTGTTCACCTGGTAACATGTCCCGTGTGTATTAAACAATCAGGGGAACACATTCTCCTCACTTATACTGTTCACTTGGTAACATGTCCCGTGTGCATTAAACAATCAGGGGAACACATTCTCCTCACTTATACTGTTCACCTGGAAACATGTCCCGTGTGTATTAAACAAACAGGGGAACACATTCTCCTCACTTATACTGTTCACCTGGTAACATGTCCCGTGTGCATTAAACAATCAGGGGAACACATTCTCCTCACTTATACTGATCACCTGGTAACATGTCCCGTGTGCATTAAACAATCAGGGGAACACATTCTCCTCACTTATACTGTTCACTTGGTAACATGTGCTGTGTATATTAAACAATCAGGGGAACACACTCTCCTCCCTTATACTGCTCACCTGATAACATGCCCCGTGTGTATTAAACCACAAGGGGAACACACTCTCCTCACTTATACTGTTAACCTGGGAACATGTCCCGTGTATATTAAACCATCAGGGGAACACACTCTCCTCACTTATACTGTTCACCTGGTAACATGTTCCGTGTATATTAAACTATCAGGGGAACACACTCTCCTCACTTATACTGTTCACCTGGTAACATGTCCCGTGTGTATTGAACAATCAGGGGAACACACTCTCCTCACTTATACTGTTCACCTGGTAACATGTCCCGTGCGTATTAAACAATCAGGGGAACACATTCTCCTCACTTATACTGTTCACCTGGTAACATGTCCCGTGTGTATTGAACAATCAGGGGAACACACTCTCCTCACTTATACTGTTCACCTGGTAACATGTCCCGTGTGTATTGAACAATCAGGGGAACACACTCTCCTCACTTATACTGTTCACCTGGTAACATGTCCTGTGCGTATTAAACAATCAGGGGAACACATTCTCCTCACTTATACTGTTCACTTGGTAACATGTCCCATGCGTATTAAACCAACAGGGGAACACATTCTCCTCACTTATACTGTTCACCTGGTAACATGTCCCGTGAGTATTAAACAATCAGGGGAACGCACTCTCCTCACTTATACTGTTCACTTGGTAACATGTCCCGTGCGTATTAAACAAACAGGGGAACACATTTTCCTCACTTATACTGTTCACCTGGTAACATGTCCCGTGTGTATTAAACAATCAGGGGAACACATTCTCCTCACTTATACTGTTCACTTGGTAACATGTCCCGTGCGTATTAAACAATCAGGGGAACACATTCTCCTCACTTATACTGTTCACCTGGTAACATGTCCCGTGTGTATTAAACAATCAGGGGAACACATTCTCCTCACTTATACTGTTCACTTGGTAACATGTCCCGTGCGTATTAAACAATCAGGGGAACACATTCTCCTCACTTATACTGTTCACCTGGTAACATGTCCCGTGCGTATTAAACAAACAGGGGAACACACTCTCCTCACTTATACTGTTCACTTGGTAACATGTCCCGTGTGTATTAAACCATAAGGGGAACACACTCTCCTCACTTATACTGTTCACCTGGTAATATGTCCCGTGTGTATTAAACCATAAGGGGAACACACTCTCCTCACTTATACTGTTCACCTGGTAATATGCCCAGTGTATATTAAACCATCAGGGGAACACACTCTCCTCACTTATACTGTTCACCTGGGAACATGTCCCGTGTATATTAAACCATCAGGGGAACACACTCTCCTCACTTATACTTTTCACTTGGTAACATATCCCGTGTATATTAAACCATCAGGAGAACACACTCTCCTCACTTACACTGTTCACTTGGAAACATGTCCCGTGAATATTAAACCATCAGGGGAAAGCACTCTCCTCACTTAGACATTTCTCCTGGTAACATGTCCCGTGCGTATTAAACCATCAGGGGAACACACTCTCCTCACTTATACTGTTCATCTGGTAACATGTCCCGTCAGTATTAAACCATCAGTGGAACACTCTCTCCTCACTTGTACTGTTCACTTGATGAAATGTCCCGTGTATATTAAACCATCAGGGGAACACACTCTCCTCACTTATACTGTTCACCGAGTCACCTGTCCCGTGTATATTAAACCATCAGGGGAACACATTCTCCTCACTGAAACTGTTCACCTGGTAACATGTCCCGTGTATATTAAACCATCAGGGGAACACAATCTCCTCACTTATACTGTTCACCTGGTAACATATCCCGTGAATATTAAACCATCAGGGGAACACACTCTCCTCACTTATACTGTTCACCTGCTAACATGCCCTTTGCATATTTAACCATCAGGGTAAAACATTCTGCTCACTTATACTGTTCAACTGGTGACAAGTCCCCTGTGTATTAAACAATCAGGGAACACACTCTCCTCACTTATACTGTACATCTGGTAACATGTCCTTTGCATTTTTAACCATCAGGGGATAACATTCTGCTCACTTATACTGTTCACCTGGTGACATGTCCCGTGTGTATTAAACAATCAGGGGAACACACTCTCCTCACTTATACTGTTCACCTTGTAACATGTCCCGTGTGTATTAAACAATCAGGGGAACACACTCTCCTCACTTATACTGTTCACCTGGTAACATGTCCCGTGTGTATTAAACCATCAGGGGAACACACTCTCCTCACTTATACTGTTCACCTGGTGACATGTCCCGTGTGTATTAAACCACAAGGGGAACACACTCTCCTCACTTATACTGTTCACCTGGGAACATGTCCCGTGTATATTAAACCATCAGGGGAACACACTCTCCTCACTTATACTATTCATCTGGTAACATGTTCCGTGTATATTAAACCATCAGGGGAACACACTCTCCTCACTTATACTGTTCACCTGGTAACATGTACCGTGTATATTAAACCATCAGGGGAACACACTCTCCTCAATTATACATTTCACTTGGTGACATGTGCCGTGTGTATTGAACAATCAGGGGAACACACTGTCCTCACCTATACTGTTCACCTGGTAACATGTCCCGTGCGTATTAAACAATCAGGGGAACACATTCTCCTCACTTATACTGTTCACTTGGTAAAATGTCCCGTCCGTATTAAACCAACAGGGGAACACATTCTCCTCACTTATACTGTTCACCTGGTAACATGTCCCGTGTGTATTAAACAATCAGGGGAACACATTCTCCTCACTTATACTGTTCACTTGGTAACATGTCCCGTGTGCATTAAACAATCAGGGGAACACATTCTCCTCACTTATACTGTTCACTTGGTAACATGTCCCGTGCGTATTAAACCATCAGGGGAACACACTCTCCTCACTTATACTGTTCACTTGGTAAAATGTCCCGTCCGTATTAAACCAACAGGGGAACACATTCTCCTCACTTATACTGTTCACCTGGTAACATGTCCCGTGTGTATTAAACAATCAGGGGAACACATTCTCCTCACTTATACTGTTCACTTGGTAACATGTCCCGTGTGCATTAAACAATCAGGGGAACACATTCTCCTCACTTATACTGTTCACCTGGAAACATGTCCCGTGTGTATTAAACAAACAGGGGAACACATTCTCCTCACTTATACTGTTCACCTGGTAACATGTCCCGTGTGCATTAAACAATCAGGGGAACACATTCTCCTCACTTATACTGTTCACCTGGTAACATGTCCCGTGTGCATTAAACAATCAGGGGAACACACTCTCCTCACTTATACTTTTCACTTGGTAACATGTCCCGTGCGTATTAAACAATCAGGGAAACACACTCTCCTCACTTATACTGTTCACCTGGTAACATGTGCTGTGTATATTAAACAATCAGGGGAACACACTCTCCTCACTTATACTGTTCACCTGGTAACATGTCCCGTGTGCATTAAACAATCAGGGGAACACATTCTCCTCACTTATACTTTTCACTTGGTAACATGTCCCGTGCGTATTAAACAATCAGGGAAACACACTCTCCTCACTTATACTGTTCACCTGGTAACATGTGCTGTGTATATTAAACAATCAGGGGAACACACTCTCCTCCCTTATACTGCTCACCTGATAACATGCCCCGTGTGTATTAAACCACAAGGGGAACACACTCTCCTCACTTATACTGTTAACCTGGGAACATGTCCCGTGTATATTAAACCATCAGGGGAACACACTCTCCTCACTTATACTGTTCACCTGGTAACATGTTCCGTGTATATTAAACTATCAGGGGAACACACTCTCCTCACTTATACTGTTCACCTGGTAACATGTCCCGTGTGTATTGAACAATCAGGGGAACACACTCTCCTCACTTATACTGTTCACCTGGTAACATGTCCCGTGCGTATTAAACAATCAGGGGAACACATTCTCCTCACTTATACTGTTCACCTGGTAACATGTCCCGTGTGTATTGAACAATCAGGGGAACACACTCTCCTCACTTATACTGTTCACCTGGTAACATGTCCCGTGTGTATTGAACAATCAGGGGAACACAATCTCCTCACTTATACTGTTCACCTGGTAACATGTCCCGTGTGTATTGAACAATCAGGGGAACACACTCTCCTCACTTATACTGTTCACCTGGTAACATGTCCCGTGTGTATTGAACAATCAGGGGAACACACTCTCCTCACTTATACTGTTCACCTGGTAACATGTCCCGTGCGTATTAAACAATCAGGGGAACACATTCTCCTCACTTATACTGTTCACTTGGTAACATGTCCCATGCGTATTAAACCAACAGGGGAACACATTCTCCTCACTTATACTGTTCACCTGGTAACATGTCCCGTGAGTATTAAACAATCAGGGGAACGCACTCTCCTCACTTATACTGTTCACTTGGTAACATGTCCCGTGCGTATTAAACAAACAGGGGAACACATTTTCCTCACTTATACTGTTCACCTGGAAACATGTCCCGTGTGTATTAAACAAACAGGGGAACACATTCTCCTCACTTATACTGTTCACCTGGTAACATGTCCCGTGTGTATTAAACAATCAGGGGAACACATTCTCCTCACTTATACTGTTCACTTGGTAACATGTCCCGTGCGTATTAAACAATCAGGGGAACACATTCTCCTCACTTATACTGTTCACCTGGTAACATGTCCCGTGCGTATTAAACAATAAGGGGAACACACTCTCCTCACTTATACTGTTCTCCTGGTAACATGTCCCGTGTGTATTAAACCATAAGGGGAACACACTCTCCTCACTTATACTGTTCACCTGGTAATATGTCCCGTGTGTATTAAACCATAAGGGGAACACACTCTCCTCACTTATACTGTTCACCTGGTAATATGCCCAGTGTATATTAAACCATCAGGGGAACACACTCTCCTCACTTATACTGTTCACCTGGGAACATGTCCCGTGTATATTAAACCATCAGGGGAACACACTCTCCTCACTTATACTTTTCACTTGGTAACATATCCCGTGTATATTAAACCATCAGGAGAACACACTCTCCTCACTTATACTGTTCACTTGGAAACATGTCCCGTGAATATTAAACCATCAGGGGAAAGCACTCTCCTCACTTAGACATTTCTCCTGGTAACATGTCCCGTGCGTATTAAACCATCAGGGGAACACACTCTCCTCACTTATACTGTTCATCTGGTAACATGTCCCGTCAGTATTAAACCATCAGTGGAACACTCTCTCCTCACTTGTACTGTTCACTTGATGAAATGTCCCGTGTATATTAAACCATCAGGGGAACACACTCTCCTCACTTATACTGTTCACCGAGTCACCTGTCCCGTGTATATTAAACCATCAGGGGAACACATTCTCCTCACTGAAACTGTTCACCTGGTAACATGTCCCGTGTATATTAAACCATCAGGGGAACACAATCTCCTCACTTATACTGTTCACCTGGTAACATATCCCGTGAATATTAAACCATCAGGGGAACACACTCTCCTCACTTATACTGTTCACCTGCTAACATGTCCTTTGCATATTTAACCATCAGGGTAAAACATTCTGCTCACTTATACTGTTCAACTGGTGACAAGTCCCCTGTGTATTAAACAATCAGGGAACACACTCTCCTCACTTATACTGTACATCTGGTAACATGTCCTTTGCATTTTTAACCATCAGGGGATAACATTCTGCTCACTTATACTGTTCACCT
The DNA here is from genome assembly GCF_036365525.1 of Heterodontus francisci. Classification (NCBI taxonomy): domain Eukaryota; kingdom Metazoa; phylum Chordata; class Chondrichthyes; order Heterodontiformes; family Heterodontidae; genus Heterodontus; species Heterodontus francisci. Next base: position 455,864 of record NW_027141588.1, read on the forward strand.
GGTGACATGTCCCGTGTGTATTAAACAATCAGGGGAACACACTCTCCTCACTTATACTGTTCACCTTGTAACATGTCCCGTGTGTATTAAACAATCAGGGGAACACACTCTCCTCACTTATACTGTTCACCTGGTAACATGTCCCGTGTGTATTAAACAATCAGGGGAACACACTCTCCTCACTTATACTGTTCACCTTGTAACATATCCCGTGAATATTAAACCATCAGGGGAACACACTCTCCTCACTTATACTGTTCACCTGGTGACATGTCCCGTGTGTATTAAACAATCAGGGGAACACACTCTCCTCACTTATACTGTTCACCTTGTAACATATCCCGTGAATATTAAACCATCAGGGGAACACACTCTCCTCACTTATACTGTTCACCTGCTAACATGTCCTTTGCATATTTAACCATCAGGGTAAAACATTCTGCTCACTTATACTGTTCAACTGGTGACAAGTCCCCTGTGTATTAAACAATCAGGGAACACACTCTCCTCACTTATACTGTACATCTGCTAACATGTCCTTTGCATTTTTAACCATCAGGGGATAACATTCTGCTCACTTATACTGTTCACCTGGTGACATGTCCCGTGTGTATTAAACAATCAGGGGAACACACTCTCCTCACTTATACTGTTCACCTGGTAACATGTCCCGTGTGTATTAAACAATCAGGGGAACACACTCTCCTCACTTATACTGTTCACCTGGTAACATGTCCTGTGTATATTAAACCATCAGGGGAACACACTCTCCTCACTTATACTGTTCACCTGGTGCCATGTCCCGGGTATATTAAACCATCAGGGGAACACACTCTCCTCACTTATACTGTTCACCTGGAAACATGTCCCGTGTATATTAAACCATCAGGGGAACACATTCTCCTCACTTATACTGTTCACCTGGTAACATTTTCCGTGTGTATTAAATCATCAGGGGAATACAATCTCCTCACTTATACTGTTCACCTGGTAACATGTCCTGTGTATATTAAAACATCAGGGGAACACACTCTCCTCACTTATGCTGTTCACCTGGTAACATGTCCCGTGTGCATTAAACAATCAGGGGAACACACTCTCCTCACTTATACCATTCACCTGATAACATGTCCTGTGTATATTAAACCATCAGGGGAACACACTCTCCTCACTTATACTGCTAACCTGGTAACATGTCCCGTGTATATTAAACCATCAGGGGAACACACTCTCCTCACATATACTGTTCACCTAGTCACCTGTCCCGTGTATATTAAACCATCAGGGGAACACACTCTCCTCACTTATGCTGTTCACCTGGTAACATATCCTGTGCATATTAAACCATCAGGGGAACACACTCTCGTCACTTACACTGTTCACCTGGTAAAATGTCCTGTGTGCATTAAACCATCAGGGGAACACACTCTCCTGACTTATACAGTTCACTTGGTGACATGTCCCGTGCGTGTTAAACCATCAGGGGAACACACTCTCCTCACTTATACTGTTCACCTGGTAACATGTTCCGTGTATATTAAACCATCAGGGGAAAACACTCTCCTCACTTATACTGTTCACCTGGTAACATGTCCCGTGCGTGTTAAACCATCAGGGGAACACACTCTCCTCACTTATACTGTTCAGCTGGTAACATGTCCCGTGAGTATTAAACAATCAGGGGAACACACTCTCCTCACTTATACTGTTCACCTGGTAACATGTCCCGTGTATATTAAACCATCAGGGGAACACACTCTCCTCAATTATACTGTTCAACTGGTAACATGTTTCGTGTATATTAAACCATCAGGGGAACACACTCTCCTCACTTATACTATTCATCTGGTAACATGTTCCGTGTATATTAAACCATCAGGGGAACACACTCTCCTCACTTATACTGTTCACCTGGTAACATGTACCGTGTATATTAAACCATCAGGGGAACACACTCTCCTCAATTATACATTTCACTTGGTGACATGTCCCGTGTGTATTGAACAATCAGGGGAACACACTCTCCTCACTTATACTGTTCACCTGGTAACATGTCCCGTGTGTATTGAACAATCAGGGGAACACACTGTCCTCACCTATACTGTTCACCTGGTAACATGTCCCGTGCGTATTAAACAATCAGGGGAACACATTCTCCTCACTTATACTGTTCACTTGGTAAAATGTCCCGTCCGTATTAAACCAACAGGGGAACACATTCTCCTCACTTATACTGTTCACCTGGTAACATGTCCCGTGTGTATTAAACAATCAGGGGAACACATTCTCCTCACTTATACTGTTCACTTGGTAACATATCCCGTGTGCATTAAACAATCAGGGGAACACATTCTCCTCACTTATACTGTTCACTTGGTAACATGTCCCGTGCGTATTAAACAATCAGGGGAACACACTCTCCTCACTTATACTGTTCACTTGGTAAAATGTCCCGTCCGTATTAAACCAACAGGGGAACACATTCTCCTCACTTATACTGTTCACCTGGTAACATGTGCCGTGTGTATTAAACAATCAGGGGAACACATTCTCCTCACTTTTACTGTTCACTTGGTAACATGTCCCGTGTGCATTAAACAATCAGGGGAACACATTCTCCTCACTTATACTGTTCACCTGGAAACATGTCCCGTGTGTATTAAACAAACAGGGGAACACATTCTCCTCACTTATACTGTTCACCTGGTAACATGTCCCGTGTGCATTAAACAATCAGGGGAACACATTCTCCTCACTTATACTGTTCACCTGGTAACATGTCCCGTATGCATTAAACAATCAGGTGAACACATTCTCCTCACTTATACTGTTCACTTGGTAACATGTCCCGTGCGTATTAAACAATCAGGGAAACACACTCTCCTCACTTATACTATTCACCTGGTAACATGTCCTGTGTATATTAAACAATCAGGGGAACACACTCTCCTCCCTTATACTGCTCACCTGATAACATGCCCCGTGTGTATTAAACCACAAGGGGAACACACTCTCCTCACTTATACTGTTCACCTGGGAACATGTCCCGTGTATATTAAACCATCAGGGGAACACACTCTCCTCACTTATACTGTTCACCTGGTAACATGTTCCGTGTATATTAAACTATCAGGGGAACACACTCTCCTCACTTATACTGTTCACCTGGTAACATGTACCGTGTATATTAAACCATCAGGGCAACACACTCTCCTCAATTATACATTTCACTTGGTGACATGTCCCGTGTGTATTGAACAATCAGGGGAACACACTCTTCTCACTTATACTGTTCACCTGGTAACATGTCCCGTGTGTATTGAACAATCAGGGGAACACACTCTCCTCACTTATACTGTTCACCTGGTAACATGTCCCGTGTGTATTGAACAATCAGGGGAACACACTCTCCTCACTTATACTGTTCACCTGGTAACATGTCCCGTGCGTATTAAACAATCAGGGGAACACATTCTCCTCACTTATACTGTTCACTTGGTAACATGTCCCGTGCGTATTAAACCAACAGGGGAACACATTCTCCTCACTTATACTGTTCACCTGGTAACATGTCCCGTGAGTATTAAACAATCAGGGGAACGCACTCTCCTCACTTATACTGTTCACTTGGTAACATGTCCCGTGCGTATTAAACAAACAGGGGAACACATTTTCCTCACTTATACTGTTCACCTGGAAACATGTCCCGTGTGTATTAAACAAACAGGGGAACACATTCTCCTCACTTATACTGTTCACCTGGTAACATGTCCCGTGTGTATTAAACAATCAGGGGAACACATTCTCCTCACTTATACTGTTCTCTTGGTAACATGTCCCGTGCGTATTAAACAATCAGGGGAACACATTCTCCTCACTTCTACTGTTCACCTGGTAACATGTCCCGTGCGTATTAAACAATAAGGGGAACACACTCTCCTCACTTATACTGTTCTCCTGGTAACATGTCCCGTGTGTATTAAACCATAAGGGGAACACACTCTCCTCACTTATACTGTTCACCTGGTAATATGTCCCGTGTGTATTAAACCATAAGGGGAACACACTCTCCTCACTTATACTGTTCACCTGGTAATATGCCCAGTGTATATTAAACCATCAGGGGAACACACTCTCCTCACTTATACTGTTCACCTGGGAACATGTCCCGTGTATATTAAACCATCAGGGGAACACACTCTCCTCACTTATACTGTCCACCTGGTATCATGTTTGTGTATATTAAACCATCAGGGGAACACAATCTCCACACTTATACTGTTCACCTGGTAACATGCCCTGTGTATATTAAACCATCAGGGGAACACACTCTCCTCACTTATACTGTTTACCTGGAAACATGTCCCGTGTATATTAAACCATCAGGGGAACACATTCTCCTCACCTATACTGTTCACCTGGTAACATTTTCCGTGTGTATTAAATCATCAGGGGAATACAATCTCCTCACTTATACTGTTCACATGGTAACATATCCTGTGTATATTAAAACATCAGGGGAACACACTCTCCTCACTTATGCTGTTCACCTGGTAACATGTCCCGTGTGCATTAAACCATCAGGGGAACACACTCTCCTCACTTATACCATTCACCTGATAACATGTCCCATGTGTATTAAAACATCAGGGGATCACAATCTCCTCACTTATACTGTTCACCTGGTAACATGCCCTGTGTATATTAAACCATCAGGGGAACACACTCTCCTCACTTATACTGCTAACCTGGTAACATGTCCCGTGTATATTAAACCATCAGGGGAACACACTCTCCTCACATATACTGTTCACCTAGTCACCTGTCCCGTGTATATTAAACCATCAGGGGAACACATTCTCCTCACTTATACTGTTCACCTGGTAACATGTCCCGTGTAAATTAAACCATCAGGGGAACACACTCTCCTCACTTATACTGTTCACCTGGTAACATATCCTGTGCATATTAAACCATCAGGGGAACACACTCTCATCACTTACACTGTTCACCTGGTAAAATGTCCTGTGTGCATTAAACCATCAGGGGAACACACTCTCCTGACTTATACAGTTCACTTGGTGACATGTCCCGTGCGTATTAAACCATCAGGTGAACACACTCGCCTCACTTATACTGTTCACCTGGTAACATGTCCCGTGCGTGTTAAACCATCAGGGGAACACACTCTCCTCACTTATACTGTTCACCTGGTAACATGTTCCGTGTATATTAAACCATCAGGGGAAAACACTCTCCTCACTTATACTGTTCACCTGGTAACATGTCCCGTGCGTGTTAAAACATCAGGGGAACACACTCTCCTCACTTATACTGTTCAGCTGGTAACATGTCCCGTGTGTATTAAACAATCAGGGGAACACACTCTCCTCACTTATACTGTTCACCTGGTAACATGTCCCGTGTATATTAAACCATCAGGGGAACACACTCTCCTCAATTATACTGTTCAACTGGTAACATGTCCCGTGAATATTAAACCATCAGGGGAAAGCACTCCCTTCACTTATACTGATCATCTGGTAACATGTTCCGTGTATATGAAACCATCAGGGGAATACACTCTCCTCACTTATACTGTTCAGCTGGTAACATGTCCCGTGTGCATTAAACAATCAGGGGAACACACTCTCCTCACTTATACTGTTCACCTGATAACATGTCCCGTGTGTATTAAACCACAAGGGGAACACACTCTCCTCACTTATACTGTTCACCTGGGAACATGTCCCGTGTATATTAAACCATCAGGGGAACACACTCTCCTCACTTATACTATTCATCTGGTAACATGTTCCGTGTATATTAAACCATCAGGGGAACACACTCTCCTCACTTATACTGTTCACCTGGTAACATGTACCGTGTATATTAAACCATCAGGGGAACACACTCTCCTCAATTATACATTTCACTTGGTGACATGTCCCGTGTGTATTGAACAAACAGGGGAACACATTTTCCTCACTTATACTGTTCACCTGGAAACATGTCCCGTGTGTATTAAACAAACAGGGGAACACATTCTCCTCACTTATACTGTTCACCTGGTAACATGTCCCGTGTGTATTAAACAATCAGGGGAACACATTCTCCTCACTTATACTGTTCACTTGGTAACATGTCCCGTGCGTATTAAACAATCAGGGGAACACATTCTCCTCACTTCTACTGTTCACCTGGTAACATGTCCCGTGCGTATTAAACAATAAGGGGAACACACTCTCCTCACTTATACTGTTCACCTGGTAACATGTCCTGTGTATATTAAAACATCAGGGGAATACACCTTCCTCACTTATACTGTTCACCTGGTAACATGTCCCGTGTGCATTAAACAATCAGGGGAACACACTCTCCTCACTTATACCGTTCACCTGATAACATGTCCCGTGTGTATTAAACCATCAGGGGAACACACTCTCCTCACTTATACTGTTTACCTGGTAACATGTCCCGTGTATATTAAATCATCAGGGGAACACACTCTCCTCACTTATACTGTTCACCTAGTCACATGTCCCGTGTATATTAAACAATCTGGGGAACACACTCTCCTGACTTATACTGTTCACCTGGTAACATGTCCCGTGTATATTAAACCATCAGGGGAACACACTCTCCTCACTTATACTGTTCACCTGGTAACATATCCAGTGTATATTAAACCATCAGGGGAACACACTCTCCTCACTTACACTGTTCACCTGGTAAAATGTCTTGTGTGCATTAAACCATCAGGGGAACACACTCTCCTCACTTATACTGTTCACCTGGTAACATGTCCTGTATGCATTAAACCATCAGGGGAACACACTCTCCTCACTTACACTGTTGCCCTGGTAAAATGTCTTGTGTGCATTAAACCATCAGGGGAACACACTCTCCTCACTTATACTGTTCACCTGGTAACATGTCCTGTATGCATTAAACCATCAGGGGAACACACTCTCCTCACTTATAGTGTTCACCTGGTAACATGTCCCGTATGTATTAAACCATCAGGTGAACACACTCGCCTCACTTATACTGTTCATCTGGTAACATGTCCGTGTATATTAAACCATCAGGGGAACACACTGTCCTCACTTATACTGTTCCCCTGGTAACATGTCCCGTGTATATTAAACCATCAGGGGAACACATTCTCCTCACTTATACTGTTCACCTGGTAACATGTCCCGTGTATATTAAACCATCAGGGGAACACACTCTCCTCACTTATACTGTTCACCTGGTAACATGTCCCGTCAGTATTAAACCATCAGGGGAACACACTCTCCTCACTTATACTGTTCATCTGGTAACATGTCCCGTCAGTATTAAACCATCAGGGGAACACACTCTCCTCACTTATACTGTTCACCTGGTAACATGTCCTTTGCATATTTAACCATCAGGGGAAAACATTCTGCTCACTTCTACTGTTCACCTGGTGACATGTCCCGTGTATATTAAACCATCAGGGGAACACACTCTCCTCACTTATACTGTTCACCTGGTAACATGTCCCGTGTATATGAAACCATCAGGGGAACACACTCTCCTCACTTATAGTGTTCAGCTGGTAACATGTCCCGTGTGCATTAAACAATCAGGGGAACACACTATCCTCACTTATACTGTTCACCTGATAACATGTCCCGTCCGTATTAAACCATAAGGGGAACACACTCTCCTCACTTATACTGTTCACCCGGGAACATGTCCCGTGTATATTAAACCATCAGGGGAACACACTCTCCTCACTTATACTGTTCACCTGGTAACATGTTTCGTGTATATTAAACCATCAGGGGAACACACTCTCCTCAATTCTACTGTTCACCTGGTAACATGTCCCGTGCGTATTAAACAATCAGGGGAACACACTCTCCTCACTTATCCTGTTCACCTGGTAACATGTCCTGTGTATATTAAAACATCAGGGGAATACACTCTCCTCACTTATACTGTTCACCTGGTAACATGTCCCGTGTGCATTAAACAATCAGGGGAACACACTCTCCTCACTTATACCGTTCACCTGATAACATGTCCCGTGTGTATTAAACCATCAGGGGAACACACTCTCCTCACTTATACTGTTTACCTGGTAACATGTCCCGTGTATATTAAATCATCAGGGGAACACACTCTCCTCACTTATACTGTTCACCTAGTCACATGTCCCGTGTATATTAAACAATCTGGGGAACACACTCTCCTGACTTATAATGTTCACCTGGTAACATGTCCCGTGTATTTTAAACCATCAGGGGAACACACTCTCCTCACTTATACTGTTCACCTGGTAACATATCCCGTGTATATTAAACCATCAGGGGAACACACTCTCCTCACTTACACTGTTCACCTGGTAAAATGTCTTGTGTGCATTAAACCATCAGGGGAACACACTCTCCTCACTTATACTGTTCACCTGGTAACATGTCCTGTGTGCATTAAACCATCAGGGGAACACACTCTCCTCACTTACACTATTCACCTGGTAAAATGTCTTCTGTGCATTAAACAATCAGGGGAACACATTCTCCTCACTTCTACTGTTCACCTGGTAACATGTCCCGTGCGTATTAAACAATAAGGGGAACACACTCTCCTCACTTATACTGTTCACCTGGTAACATGTCCTGTGTATATTAAAACATCAGGGGAATACACCTTCCTCACTTATACTGTTCACCTGGTAACATGTCCCGTGTGCATTAAACAATCAGGGGAACACACTCTCCTCACTTATACCGTTCACCTGATAACATGTCCCGTGTGTATTAAACCATCAGGGGAACACACTCTCCTCACTTATACTGTTTACCTGGTAACAAGTCCCGTGTATATTAAATCATCAGGGGAACACACTCTCCTCACTTATACTGTTCACCTGGTAACATGTCCCGTGTATATTAAACCATCAGGGGAACACACTCTCCTCACTTATACTGTTCACCTGGTAACATATCCCGTGTATATTAAACCATCAGGGGAACACACTCTCCTCACTTACACTGTTCACCTGGTAAAATGTCTTGTGTGCATTAAACCATCAGGGGAACACACTCTCCTCAAATATACTGTTCACCTGGTAACATGTCCTGTATGCATTAAACCATCAGGGGAACACACTCTCCTCACTTACACTGTTCACCTGGTAAAATGTCTTGTGTGCATTAAACCATCAGGGAACACACTCTCCTCACTTATACTGTTCACCTGGTAACATGTCCCGTATGTATTAAACCATCAGGTGAACACACTCGCCTCACTTATACTGTTCATCTGGTAACATGTCCCGTGTATATTAAACCATCAGGGGAACACACTGTCCTCACTTATACTGTTCCCCTGGTAACATGTCCCGTGTATATTAAACCATCAGGGGAACACATTCTCCTCACTTATACTGTTCACCTGGTAACTTGTCCCGTGTATATTAAACCATCAGGGGAACACACTCTCCTCACTTATACTGTTCACCTGGTAACATGTCCCGTCAGTATTAAACCATCAGGGGAACACACTCTCCTCACTTATACTGTTCATCTGGTAACATGTCCCGTCAGTATTAAACCATCAGGGGAACACACTCTCCTCACTTATACTGTTCACCTGGTAACATGTCCTTTGCATATTTAACCATCAGGGGAAAACATTCTGCTCACTTCTACTGTTCACCTGGTGACATGTCCCGTGTATATTAAACCATCAGGGGAACACACTCTCCTCACTTATACTGTTCACCTGGTAACATGTCCCGTGTATATGAAACCATCAGGGGAACACACTCTCCTCACTTATAGTGTTCAGCTGGTAACATGTCCCGTGTGCATTAAACAATCAGGGGAACACACTATCCTCACTTATACTGTTCACCTGATAACATGTCCCGTGTGTATTAAACCATAAGGGGAACACACTCTCCTCACTTATACTATTCACCCGGGAACATGTCCCGTGTATATTAAACCATCAGGGGAACACACTCTCCTCACTTATACTGTTCACCTGGTAACATGTTTCGTGTATATTAAACCATCAGGGGAACACACTCTCCTCAATTCTACTGTTCACCTGGTAAAATGTCTTGTGTGCATTAAACCATCAGGGGAACACACTCTCCTCACTTATACTGTTCACCTGGTAACATGTCCTGTGTATATTAAAACATCAGGGGAATACACTCTCCTCACTTATACTGTTCACCTGGTAACATGTCCCGTGTGCATTAAACAATCAGGGGAACACACTCTCCTCACTTATACCGTTCACCTGATAACATGTCCCGTGTGTATTAAACCATCAGGGGAACACACTCTCCTCACTTATACTGTTTACCTGGTAACATGTCCCGTGTATATTAAATCATCAGGGGAACACACTCTCCTCACTTATACTGTTCACCTAGTCACATGTCCCGTGTATATTAAACAATCTGGGGAACACACTCTCCTGACTTATAATGTTCACCTGGTAACATGTCCCGTGTATTTTAAACCATCAGGGGAACACACTCTCCTCACTTATACTGTTCACCTGGTAACATATCCCGTGTATATTAAACCATCAGGGGAACACACTCTCCTCACTTATACTGTTCACCTGGTAACATATCCCGTGTATATTAAACCATCAGGGGAACACACTCTCCTCACTTATACTATTCACCTGGTAAAATGTCTTCTGTGCATTAAACCATCAGGGGAACACACTCTCCTCACTGATACTGTTCACCTGGTAACATGTCCCGTGCGTATTAAACCATCAGGTGAACACACTCGCCTCACTTATAATGTTCATCTGGTAACATGTCCCGTGTATATTAAACCATCAGGGGAACACACTCTCCTCACTTATACTGTTCCCCTGGTAACATGTCCCGTTTATATTAAACCATCAGGGGAACACATTCTCCTCACTTATACTGTTCACCTGGTGACATGTCCCGTGTATATTAAACCATCAGGGGAACACACTCTCCTCACTTATACTGTTCACCTGGTAACATGTCCTGTGTGCATTAAACCATCAGGGGAACACACTCTCCTCACTTATACTGTTCATCTGGTAACATGTCCCGTGTATATTAAACCATCAGGGGAACACACTCTCCTCACTTATACTGTTCACCTGGTAACATGTCCCGTGTATATTAAACCATCAGGGGAACACACTCTCCTCACTTATACTGTTCACCTGGTAACATGTCCTGTGTGCATTAAACCATCAGGGGAACACACTCTCCTCACTTATACTGTTCATCTGGTAACATGTCCCGTCAGTATTAAACCATCAGGGGAACACACTCTCCTCTCTTATACTGTTCACCTGGTAACATGTCCTTTGCATATTTAACCATCAGGGGAAAACATTCTGCTCACTTCTACTGTTCACCTGGTGACATGTCCCGTGTGCATTAAACCATCAGGGGAACACACTCTCCTCACTTATACTGTTCACCTGGTAACATGTCCCGTGTGCATTAAACAATCAGGGGAACACACTATCCTCACTTATACTGTTCACCTGGTAACATGTCCCGTGTATATGAAACCATCAGGGGAACACACTCTCCTCACTTATACTGTTCAGCTGGTAACATGTCCCGTGTGCATTAAACAATCAGGGGAACACACTATCCTCACTTATACTGTTCACCTGATAACATGTCCCGTGTGTATTAAACCATAAGGGGAACACACTCTCCTCACTTATACTGTTCACCTGGGAACATGTCCCGTGTCTATTAAACCATCAGGGGAACACACTCTCCTCACTTATACTGTTCACCTGGTAACATGTTTCGTGTATGTTAAACCATCAGGGGAACACACTCTCCTCACTTATACTGTTCACCTGGTAACATGTCCCGTGTATATGAAACCATCAGGGGAACACACTCTGCTCACTTATACTGTTCAGCTGGTAACATGTCCCGTGTGCATTAAACAATCAGGGGAACACACTATCCTCACTTATACTGTTCACCTGATAACATGTCCTGTGTATATTAAACCATCAGGGGAACACACTCTCCTCACTTATACTGTTCACCTGGGAACATGTCCCGTGTCTATTAAACCATCAGGGGAACACACTCTCCTCACTTATACTGTTCACCTGGTAACATGTTTCGTGTATATTAAACCATCAGGGGAACACACTCTCCTCACTTATACTGTTCACCTGGTAACATGTAACGTGTATATTAAACCATCAGGGGAACACACTCTCCTCAATTATACATTTCACTTGATGACATGTCCCGTGTGTATTGAACAATCAGGGGAACACATTCTCCTCACTTATACTGTTCACCTGGTAACATGTCCCGTGTGTATTAAACAAACAGGGGAACTCATTCTTCTCACTTATACTGTTCACCTGGTAACATGTCCCGTGTGTATTAAACAATCAGGGGAACACATTCTCCTCACTTATACTGTTCACCGGGTAACATGTCCCGTGTGTATTAAACAAACAGGGGAACTCATTCTTCTCACTTATACTGTTCCCCTGGTGACATGTCCTGTGTGTATTAAAACATCAGGGGAACACACTCTCCTCACTTATACTGTTCACCTGGTAACATGTCCTGTGTGTATTAAACCATTAGGGGAACACAATCTCCTCACTTATACTGTTCACCTGGTAACATGCCCTCTGTATATTAAACCATCAGGGGAACACACTCTCCTCACATATACTGTTTACCTGGTAACATGTCCCGTGTATATTAAACCATCAGGGGAACACACTCTCCTCACTTATACTGTTCACCTGGTAACATGTCCCATGACTATTGAACAATCAGGGGAACACACTCTCCTCACTTATACTGTTCACCTGGTAACATGTCCCGTCAGTATTAAACCATCAGGGGAACACACTCTCCTCACTTATACTGTTCACTTGGTAAAATGTCCAGTGCGTATTAAACAAACAGGGGAACACATTCTCCTCACTTATACTGTTCACTTGGCAACATGTCCAGTGCGTATTAAACAAACAGGGGAACACATTCTCCTCACTTATACTGTTCACCTGGTAACATGTCCCGTGTGTATTAAACAATCAGGGGAACACATTCTCCTCACTTCTACTGTTCACCTGGTAACATGTCCCGTGCGTATTAAACAATCAGGGGAACACACTCTCCTCACTTATCCTGTTCACCTGGTAACATGTCCCGTGTGCATTAAACAATCAGGGGAACACACTCTCCTCACTTATACCGTTCACCTGATAACATGTCCCATCTGTATTACACCATCAGGGGAACACAATCTCCTCACTTATACTGTTCACCTGGTAACATGCCCTGTGTATATTAAACCATCAGGGGAACACACTCTCCTCACTTATACTGTTTACCTGGTAACATGTCCCTTGTATATTAAACCATCAGGGGAACACACTCTCCTCACTTATACTGTTCACCTAGTCACATGTCCCGTGCATATTAAACAATCTGGGGAAAACACTCTCCTCACTTATACTGTTCACCTGGTAACATGTCCCGTGTATATTAAACCATCAGGGGAACACACTCTCCTCACTTATACTGTTCACCTGGTAACATATCCCGTGTATATTAAACCATCAGGGGAACACACTCTCCTCACTTACACAGTTCACCTGGTAAAATGTCTTGTGTGCATTAAACCATCAGGGGAACACACTCTCCTCACTTATACAGTTCACTTGGTGACATGTCCCGTGCGTATTAAACCATCAGGTGAACACACTCGCCTCACTTATACTGTTCATCTGGTAACATGTCCCGTGTATATTAAACCATCAGGGGAACACACTCTCCTCACTTATACTGTTCACCTGGTAACATGTCCCGTGTATATTAAACCATCAGGGGAACACATTCTCCTCACTTATACTGTTCACCTGGTAACATGTCCCGTGTATATTAAACCATCAGGGGAACACATTCTCCTCACTTATACTGTTCACCTGGTAACATGTCCCGTGTATATTAAACCATCAGGGGAACACACTCTCCTCACATATACTGTTCACCTGGTAACATGTCCCGTGAGTATTAAACAATCAGGGGAACACACTCTCCTCACTTACACTGTTCACCTGGTAACATGTCCCGTGAATATTAAACCATCAGGGGAAAGCAATCTCCTCACTTATACTGTTCACCTGGTAACATGTCCTGTGTGTATTAAACCATCAGGGGAACACACTCTCCTCACTTATACTGTTCACCTGGTAACATGTCCCGTGAATATTAAACCATCAGGGGAACACTCTCTGCTCACTTATACTGTTCACCTGCTAACATGTCCTGTGTGCATTAAATCATCAGGGGAACACACTCTCCTCACTTAGACTGTTCATCTGGTAACATGTCCAGTGAATATTAAACCATCAGGGGAACACATTCTCCTCACTTATACTGTTCACCTGGTGACATGTCCTGTGTGTATTAAACAATCAGGGGAACACACTCTCCTCACTTATACTGTTCACCTGGTAACATGTCCCGTGCGTGTTAAACCATCAGGGGAACACAATCTCCTCACTTATACAGTTCTCCTGGCAACATGTCCCGTGTATATTAAACAATCAGGGGAACACACTCTCCTCACTTATACTGTTCACCTGGTGACATGTCCCGTGTGTATTAAAGAATCAGGGGAACACACTCTCCTCACTTCTACTGTTCACTTGGTGACATGTCCCGTGTGTATTGAACAATCAGGGGAACACACTGTCCTCACCTATACTGTTCACCTGGTAACATGTCCCGTGCGTATTAAACAATCAGGGGAACACATTCTCCTCACTTATACTGTTCACTTGGTAAAATGTCCCGTCCGTATTAAACCAACAGGGGAACACATTCTCCTCACTTATACTGTTCACCTGGTAAAATGTCCCGTGTGTATTAAACAATCAGGGGAACTCTCTCTCCTCACTTATACTGTTCACTTGGTAACATGTCCCGTGCGTATTAAACAAACAGGGGAACACATTCTCCTCACTTATACTGTTCACCTGGAAACATGTCCCGTGTGTATTAAACAAACAAGGGAGCACATTCTCCTCACTTATACTGTTCACCTGGTAACATGTCCCGTGTGCATTAAACAATCAGGGGAACACATTCTCCTCACTTATACTGTTCACCTGGTAACATGTCCCGTGTGCATTAAACAATCAGGGGAACACATTCTCCTCACTTATACTGTTCACTTGGTAACATGTCCCGTGCGTATTAAACAATCAGGGAAACACACTCTCCTCACTTATACTATTCACCTGGTAACATGTCCTGTGTATATTTAACAATCAGGGGAACACACTCTCCTCCCTTATACTGTTCACCTGATAACATGTCCCGTGTGTATTAAACCACAAGGGGAACACACTCTCCTCACTTATACTGTTCACCTGGGAACATGTCCCGTGTATATTAAACCATCAGTGGAACACACTCTCCTCACTTATACTGTTCACCTGGTAACATGTTCCGTGTATATTAAACCATCAGGGGAACACACTCTCCTCACTTATACTGTTCACCTGGTAACATGTAACGTGTATATTAAACCATCAGGGCAACACACTCTCCTCAATTATACATTTCACTTGGTGACATGTCCCGTGTGTATTGAACAATCAGGGGAACACACTCTTCTCACTTATACTGTTCACCTGGTAACATGTCCCGTGTGTATTGAACAATCAGGGGAACACATTCTCCTCACTTATACTGTTCACCTGGTGACATGTCCCGTGTGTATTAAACAATCAGGGGAACACATTCTCCTCACTTATACTGTTCACTTGGTAACATGTCCCGTGCGTATTAAACAAACAGGGGAACACATTTTCCTCACTTATACTGTTCACCTGGAAACATGTCCCGTGTGTATTAAACAATCAGGGGAACACATTCTCCTCACTTATACTGTTCACTTGGTAACATGTCCTGTGTGAATTAAACAATCAGGGGAACACACTCTCCTCACTTATACTGTTCACCTAGTCACATGTCACGTGTATATTAAACCATCAGGGGAACACACTCTCCTCACTTATACTGTTCACCTGGTGACATGTCCCGTGTGTATTAAACAATCAGGGGAACACATTCTCCTCACTTCTACTGTTCACCTGGTAACATGTCCCGTGCGTATTAAACAATCAGGGGAACACACTCTCCTCACTTATACTGTTCACCTAGTCACATGTCACGTGTATATTAAACCATCAGGGGAACACACTCTCCTCACTTATACTGTTCACCTGGTAACATGTCCCATGACTATTGAACAATCAGGGGAACACACTCTCCTCACTTATACTGTTCACCTGGTAACATGTCCCGTCAGTATTAAACTATCAGGGGAACACACTCTCCTCACTTATACTGTTCACTTGGTAAAATGTCCCGTGTGTATTAAACAATCAGGGGAACGCACTCTCCTCACTTATACTGTTCACTTGGTAACATGTCCCGTGTATATTAAACAATCAGGGGAACACATTCTCCTCACTTATACTGTTCACTTGGCAACATGTCCAGTGCGTATTAAACAAACAGGGGAACACATTCTCCTCACTTATACTGTTCACCTGGTAACATGTCCCATGTGTATTAAACAAACAGGGGAACACATTCTCCTCACTTATACTGTTCACCTGGTAACATGTCCCGTGTGTATTAAACAATCAGGGGAACACATTCTCCTCACTTATACTGTTCACTTGGTAACATGTCCTGTGCGTATTAAACAAACAGGGGAACACATTCTCCTCACTTATACTGTTCACCTGGTAACATGTCCTGTGTATATTAAACAATCAGGTGAACACATTCTCCTCACTTATACTGTTCACCTGGTAACATGTCCCGTGTGTATTAAACAATCAGGGGAACACACTCTCCTCACTTATACAGTTCATTTGGTAACATGTCCCGTGCGTATTAAACAATCAGGGGAACACACTCTCCTCACTTATCCTGTTCACCTGGTAACATGTCCCATGTGCATTAAACAATCAGGGGAACACACTCTCCTCACTTATCCTGTTCACCTGGTAACATGTCCCGTGCGTATTAAACAATCAGGGGAACACACTCTCCTCACTTATACCGTTCACCTGATAACATGTCCCGTCTGTATTACACCATCAGGGGAACACAATCTCCTCACTTATACTGTTCACCTGGTAACATGCCCTGTGTATATTAAACCATCAGGGGAACACACTCTCCTCACTTATACTGTTTACCTGGTAACATGTCCCTTGTATATTAAACCATCAGGGGAACACACTCTCCTCACTTATACTGTTCACCTAGTCACATGTCCCGTGCATATTAAACAATCTGGGGAACACACTCTCCTCACTTATACTGTTCACCTGGTAACATGTCCCGTGTATATTAAACCATCAGGGGAACACACTCTCCTCACTTATACTGTTCACCTGGTAACATATCCCGTGTATATTAAACCATCAGGGGAACACACTCTCCTCACTTACACTGTTCACCTGGTAAACTGTCTTGTGTGCATTAAACCATCAGGGGAACACACTCTCCTCACTTATACAGTTCACTTGGTGACATGTCCCGTGCGTATTAAACCATCAGGTGAACACACTCGCCTCACTTATACTGTTCATCTGGTAACATGTCCCGTGTATATTAAACCATCAGGGGAACACACTCTCCTCACTTATACTGTTCACCTGGTATCATGTCCCGTGAGTATTAAACAATCAGGGGAACACACTCTCCTCACTTACACTGTTCACCTGGTAACATGTCCCGTGAATATTAAACCATCAGGGGAAAGCAATCTCCTCACTTTTACTCTTCACCTGGTAACATGTCCTGTGTGTATTAAACCATCAGGGGAACACACTCTCCTCACTTATACTGTTCACCTGGTAACATGTCCCGTGAATATTAAACCATCAGGGGAACACTCTCTGCTCACTTATACTGTTCACCTGCTAACATGTCCTGTGTGCATTAAATCATCAGGGGAACACACTCTCCTCACTTATACTGTTCACTTGGTGATATGTCCCGTGTGTATTGAACAATCAGGGGAACACACTGTCCTCACCTATACTGTTCACCTGGTGACATGTCCCGTGTGTATTAAAGAATCAGGGGAACACACTCTCCTCACTTATACTGTTCACTTGGTGATATGTCCCGTGTGTATTGAACAATCAGGGGAACACACTGTCCTCACCTATACTGTTCACCTGGTAACATGTCCCGTGCATATTAAACAATCAGGGGAACTCATTCTCCTCACTTATACTGTTCACTTGGTAAAATGTCCCGTCCGTATTAAACCAACAGGGGAACACATTCTCCTCACTTATACCGTTCACCTGGTAACATGTCCCGTGTGTATTAAACAATCAGGGGAACACACTCTCCTCACTTATACTGTTCACCTGGTAACATGTCCCGTGTGTATTAAACCATAAGGGGAACAGACTCTCCTCACTTATACTGTTCACCTGGTAACATGTCCCGTGCGTATTAAACAATCAGGGGAACACACTCTCCTCACTTATACTGTTCACTTGGTAACATGTCCCGTGCGTATTAAACAATCAGGGGAACACATTCTCCTCACTTATACTGTTCACCTGGAAACATGTCCCGTGTGTATTAAACAAACAGGGGAACACATTCTCCTCACTTATACTGTTCACCTGGTAACATGTCCCGTGTGCATTAAACAATCAGGGGAAAACATTCTCCTCACTTATACTGTTCACCTGGTAACATGTCCCGTGTGCATTAAACAATCAGGGGAACACATTCTCCTCACTTATACTGTTCACTTGGTAACATGTCCCGTGCGTATTAAACAATCAGGGAAACACACTCTCCTCACTTATACTATTCACCTGGTAACATGTCCTGTGTATATTAAACAATCAGGGGAACACACTCTCCTCCCTTATACTGTTCACCTGGTAACATGCCCTCTGTATATTAAACCATCAGGGGAACACACTCTCCTCACATATACTGTTTACCTGGTAACATGTCCCGTGTATATTAAACCATCAGGGGAACACACTCTCCTCACTTATACTGTTCACCTAGTCACATGTCACGTGTATATTAAACCATCAGGGGAACACACTCTCCTCACTTATACTGTTCACCTGGTAACATGTCCCGTGTGTATTAAACAATCAGGGGAACACACTCTCCTCACTTATACTGTTCACCTGGTAACATGTCCCATGACTATTGAACAATCAGGGGAACACACTCTCCTCACTTATACTGTTCACCTGGTAACATGTCCCGTCAGTATTAAACCATCAGGGGAACACACTCTCCTCACTTATACTGTTCACTTGGTAAAATGTCCCGTGAATATTAAACCATCAGGGGAACACTCTCTGCTCACTTATACTGTTCACCTGCTAACATGTCCTGTGTGCATTAAATCATCAGGGGAACACACTCTCCTCACTTACACTGTTCACCTGGTAAAATGTCTTGTGTGCATTAAACCATCAGGGGAACACACTCTCCTCACTTATACAGTTCAGTTGGTGACATGTCCCGTGCGTATTAAACCATCAGGTGAACACACTCGCCTCACTTATACTGTTCACCTGGTAAAATGTCTTGTGTGCATTAAATCATCAGGGGAACACACTCTCCTCACTTACACTGTTCACCTGGTAAAATGTCTTGTGTGCATTAAATCATCAGGGGAACACACTCTCCTCACTTACACTGTTCACCTGGTAAAATGTCTTGTGTGCATTAAACCATCAGGGGAACACACTCTCCTCACTTATACTGTTCATCTGGTAACATGTCCCGTGTATATTAAACCATCAGGGGAACACACTCTCCTCACTTATACTGTTCACCTGGTACCATGTCCCGTGAATATTAAACCATCAGGGGAAAGCAATCTCCTCACTTATACTGTTCACCTGGTAACATGTCCTGTGTGTATTAAACCATCAGGGGAACACACTCTCCTCACTTATACTGTTCACCTGGTAACATGTCCTGTGTATATTAAACCATCAGGGGAACACACTCTCCTCACTTATACTGTTCATCTGGTAACATGTCCCGTGTATATTAAACAATCAGGGGAACACACTCTCCTCACTTACACTGTTCACCTGGTAACATGTCCCGTGAATATTAAACCATCAGGGGAAAGCAATCTCCTCACTTATACTGTTCACCTGGTAACATGTCCTGTGTGTATTAAACCATCAGGGGAACACACTCTCCTCACTTATACTGTTCACCTGGTAACATGTCCCGTGAATATTAAACCATCAGGGGAACACTCTCTGCTCACTTATACTGTTCACCTGCTAACATGTCCTGTGTGCATTAAATCATCAAGGGAACACACTCTCCTCACTTAGACTGTTCATCTGGTAACATGTCCAGTGAATATTAAACCATCAGGGGAACACACTCTCCTCACTTATACTGTTCACCTGGTGACATGTCCCGTGTGTATTAAAGAATCAGGGGAACACACTCTCCTCACTTATACTGTTCACTTGGTGACATGTCCCGTGTGTATTGAACAATCAGGGGAACACACTGTCCTCAAGTATACTGTTCACCTGGTAACATGTCCCGTGCATATTAAACAATCAGGGGAACTCATTCTCCTCACTTATACTGTTCACTTGGTAAAATGTCCCGTCCGTATTAAACCAACAGGGGAACACATTCTCCTCACTTATACCGTTCACCTGGTAACATGTCCCGTGTGTATTAAACAATCAGGGGAACTCACTCTCCTCACTTATACTGTTCACCTGGTAACATGTCCCGTGTGTATTAAACCATAAGGGGAACAGACTCTCCTCACTTATACTGTTCACCTGGTAACATGTCCCGTGCGTATTAAACAATCAGGGGAACACACTCTCCTCACTTATACTGTTCACTTGGTAACATGTCCCGTGCGTATTAAACAATCAGGGGAACACATTCTCCTCACTTATACTGTTCACCTGGTAACATGTCCCGTGTGTATTAAACAATCAGGGGAACACATTCTCCTCACTTATACTGTTCACTTGGTAACATGTCCCGTGCGTATTAAACAAACAGGGGAACACATTCTCCTCACTTATACTGTTCACCTGGAAACATGTCCCGTGTGTATTAAACAAACAGGGGAACACATTCTCCTCACTTATACTGTTCACCTGGTAACATGTCCCGTGTGCATTAAACAATCAGGGGAAAACATTCTCCTCACTTATACTGTTCACCTGGTAACATGTCCCGTGTGCATTAAACAATCAGGGGAACACATTCTCCTCACTTATACTGTTCACTTGGTAACATGTCCCGTGCGTATTAAACAATCAGGGAAACACACTCTCCTCACTTATACTATTCACCTGGTAACATGTCCTGTGTATATTAAACAATCAGGGGAACACACTCTCCTCCCTTATACTGTTCACCTGGTAACATGCCCTCTGTATATTAAACCATCAGGGGAACACACTCTCCTCACATATACTGTTTACCTGGTAACATGTCCCGTGTATATTAAACCATCAGGGGAACACACTCTCCTCACTTATACTGTTCACCTAGTCACATGTCACGTGTATATTAAACCATCAGGGGAACACACTCTCCTCACTTATACTGTTCACCTGGTAACATGTCCCATGACTATTGAACAATCAGGGGAACACACTCTCCTCACTTATACTGTTCACCTGGTAACATGTCCCATGACTATTGAACAATCAGGGGAACACACTCTCCTCACTTATACTGTTCACCTGGTAACATGTCCCGTCAGTATTAAACCATCAGGGGAACACACTCTCCTCACTTATACTGTTCACCTGGTAACATGTCCCATGACTATTGAACAATCAGGGGAACACACTCTCCTCACTTATACTGTTCACCTGGTAACATGTCCCGTGTGTATTAAACAATCAGGGGAACGCACTCTCCTCACTTATACTGTTCACCTGGTAACATGTCCCGTGTGTATTAAACAATCAGGGGAACACACTCTCCTCACTTATACTGTTCACCTGGTAACATGTCCCGTGTGTATTAAACAATCAGGGGAACACATTCTCCTCACTTATACTGTTCACTTGGCAACATGTCCAGTGCGTATTAAACAATCAGGGGAACGCACTCTCCTCACTTATACTGTTCACTTGGTAACATGTCCCGTGTATATTAAACAATCAGGGGAACACATTCTCCTCACTTATACTGTTCACTTGGCAACATGTCCAGTGCGTATTAAACAAACAGGGGAACACATTCTCCTCACTTATACTGTTCAGCTGGTAACATGTCCCATGTGTATTAAACAAACAGGGGAACACATTCTCCTCACTTATACTGTTCACCTGGTAACATGTCCCGTGTGTATTAAACAATCAGGGGAACACATTCTCCTCACTTATACTGTTCACTTGGTAACATGTCCTGTGCGTATTAAACAAACAGGGGAACACATTCTCCTCACTTCTACTGTTCAACTGGTAACATGTCCCGTGCGTATTAAACAATCAGGGGAACACACTCTCCTCACTTATCCTGTTCACCTGGTAACATGTCCCGTGTGCATTAAACAATCAGGGGAACACACTCTCCTCACTTATACCGTTCACCTGATAACATGTCCCGTCTGTATTACACCATCAGGGGAACACAATCTCCTCACTTATACTGTTCACCTGGTAACATGCCCTGTGTATATTAAACCATCAGGGGAACACACTCTCCTCACTTATACTGTTTACCTGGTAACATGTCCCTTGTACATTAAACCATCAGGGGAACACACTCTCCTCACTTATACTGTTCACCTAGTCACATGTCCCGTGCATATTAAACAATCTGGGGAACACACTCTCCTCACTTATACTGTTCACCTGGTAACATGTCCCGTGTATATTAAACCATCAGGGGAACACACTCTCCTCACTTATACTGTTCACCTGGTAACATATCCCGTGTATATTAAACCATCAGGGGAACACACTCTCCTCACTTACACTGTTCACCTGGTAAAATGTCTTGTGTGCATTAAACCATCAGGGGAACACACTCTCCTCACTTATACAGTTCACTTGGTGACATGTCCCGTGCGTATTAAACCATCAGGTGAACACACTCGCCTCACTTATACTGTTCATCTGGTAACATGTCCCGTGTATATTAAACCATCAGGGGAACACACTCTCCTCACTTATACTGTTCACCTGGTAACATGTCCCGTGTATATTAAACCATCAGGGGAACACATTCTCCTCACTTATACTGTTCACCTGGTAACATGTCCCGTGTATATTAAACCATCAGGGGAACACATTCTCCTCACTTATACTGTTCACCTGGTAACATGTCCCGTGTATATTAAACCATCAGGGGAACACACTCTCCTCACATATACTGTTCACCTGGTAACATGTCCCGTGAGTATTAAACAATCAGGGGAACACACTCTCCTCACTTACACTGTTCACCTGGTAACATGTCCCGTGAATATTAAACCATCAGGGGAAAGCAATCTCCTCACTTATACTGTTCACCTGGTAACATGTCCTGTGTGTATTAAACCATCAGGGGAACACACTCTCCTCACTTATACTGTTCACCTGGTAACATGTCCCGTGAATATTAAACCATCAGGGGAACACTCTCTGCTCACTTATACTGTTCACCTGCTAACATGTCCTGTGTGCATTAAATCATCAGGGGAACACACTCTCCTCACTTAGACTGTTCATCTGGTAACATGTCCAGTGAATATTAAACCATCAGGGGAACACATTCTCCTCACTTATACTGTTCACCTGGTGACATGTCCTGTGTGTATTAAACAATCAGGGGAATTCACTCTCCTCACTTATACTGTTCACCTGGTATCATGTCCTGTGTATATTAAACCATCAGGGGAACACACTCTCCTCACTTATACTGTTCACCTGGTAACATGTCCCGTGCGTGTTAAACCATCAGGGGAACACAATCTCCTCACTTATACAGTTCTCCTGGCAACATGTCCCGTGTATATTAAACAATCAGGGGAACACACTCTCCTCACTTATACTGTTCACCTGGTGACATGTCCCGTGTGTATTAAAGAATCAGGGGAACACACTCTCCTCACTTCTACTGTTCACTTGGTGACATGTCCCGTGTGTATTGAACAATCAGGGGAACACACTGTCCTCACCTATACTGTTCACCTGGTAACATGTCCCGTGCGTATTAAACCAACAGGGGAACACATTCTCCTCACTTATACTGTTCACCTGGTAACATGTCCCGTGTGTATTAAACAATCAGGGAACTCACTCTCCTCACTTATACTGTTCACTTGGTAAAATGTCCCGTCCGTATTAAACCAAGAGGGGAACACATTCTCCTCACTTATACTGTTTTCCTGGTAACATGTCCCGTGTGTATTAAACAATCAGGGGAACACATTCTCCTCACTTATACTGTTCACCTGGTGACATGTCCCGTGTGTATTAAACAATCAGGGGAACACATTCTCCTCACTTATACTGTTCACCTGGAAACATGTCCCGTGTGTATTAAACAAACAGGGGAACACATTCTCCTCACTTATACTGTTCACCTGGTAACATGTCCCGTGTGCATTAAACAATCAGGGGAACACATTCTCCTCACTTATACTGTTCACCTGGTAACATTTCCCGTGTGCATTAAACAATCAGGGGAACACATTCTCCTCACTTATACTGTTCACTTGGTAACATGTCCCGTGCGTATTAAACAATCAGGGAAACACACTCTCCTCACTTATACTATTCACCTGGTAACATGTCCTGTGTATATTAAACAATCAGGGGAACACACTCTCCTCCCTTATACTGTTCACCTGATAACATGTCCCGTGTGTATTAAACCACAAGGGGAACACACTCTCCTCACTTATACTGTTCACCTGGGAACATGTCCCGTGTATATTAAACCATCAGGGGAACACACTCTCCTCACTTATACTGTTCACCTGGTAACATGTTCCGTGTATATTAAACCATCAGGGGAACACACTCTCCTCACTTATACTGTTCACCTGGTAACATGTACCGTGTATATTAAACCATCAGGGCAACACACTCTCCTCAATTATACATTTCACTTGGTGACATGTCCCGTGTGTATTGAACAATCAGGGGAACACACTCTTCTCACTTATACTGTTCACATGGTAACATGTCCCGTGTGTATTGAACAATCAGGGGAACACATTCTCCTCACTTATACTGTTCACCTGGTGACATGTCCCGTGTGTATTAAACAATCAGGGGAACACATTCTCCTCACTTATACTGTTCACTTGGTAACATGTCCCGTGCGTATTAAACAAACAGGGGAACACATTCTCCTCACTTATACTGTTCACCTGGTGACATGTCCCGTGTGTATTAAACAATCAGGGGAACACATTCTCCTCACTTATACTGTTCACTTGGTAACATGTCCCATGCGTATTAAACAAACAGGGGAACACATTTTCCACACTTATACTGTTCACCTGGAAACATGTCCCGTGTGTATTAAACTATCAGGGGAACAGACTCCCCTCACTTATACTGTTCACCTAGTCACATGTCACGTGTATATTAAACCATCAGGGGAACACACTCTCCTCACTTATACTGTTCACCTGGTAACATGTCCCATGACTATTGAACAATCAGGGGAACACACTCTCCTCACTTATACTGTTCACTTGGTAAAATGTCCCGTGTATATTAAACAATCAGGGGAACACATTCTCCTCACTTATACTGTTCACCTGGTAACATGTCCCGTGTGTATTAAACAATCAGGGGAACGCACTCTCCTCACTTATACTGTTCACTTGGTAACATGTCCCGTGTATATTAAACAATCAGGGGAACACATTCTCCTCACTTATACTGTTCACTTGGCAACATGTCCAGTGCGTATTAAACAAACAGGGGAACACATTCTCCTCACTTATACTGTTCACCTGGTAACATGTCCCATGTGTATTAAACAAACAGGGGAACACATTCTCCTCACTTATACTGTTCACCTGGTAACATGTCCCATGTGTATTAAACAAACAGGGGAACACATTCTCCTCACTTATACTGTTCACCTGGTAACATGTCCCATGTGTATTAAACAAACAGGGGAACACATTCTCCTCACTTATACTGTTCACCTGGTAACATGTCCCATGTGTATTAAACAAACAGGGGAACACACTCTCCTCACTTATACTGTTCACCTGGTAACATGTCCCATGACTATTGAACAATCAGGGGAACACACTCTCCTCACTTATACTGTTCACCTGGTAACATGTCCCGTCAGTATTAAACAATCAGGGGAACACATTCTCCTCACTTATACTGTTCACCTGGTAACATGTCCCATGTGTATTAAACAAACAGGGGAACACATTCTCCTCACTTATACTGTTCACTTGGTAACATGTCCTGTGCGTATTAAACAAACAGGGGAACACATTCTCCTCACTTCTACTGTTCACCTGGTAACATGTCCCGTGCGTATTAAACAATCAGGGGAACACACTCTCCTCACTTATCCTGTTCACCTGGTAACATGTCCCGTGTGCATTAAACAATCAGGGGAACACACTCTCCTCACTTATACCGTTCACCTGATAACATGTCCCGTCTGTATTACACCATCAGGGGAACACAATCTCCTCACTTATACTGTTCACCTGGTAACATGCCCTGTGTATATTAAACCATCAGGGGAACACACTCTCCTCACTTATACTGTTTACCTGGTAACATGTCCCTTGTATATTAAACCATCAGGGGAACACACTCTCCTCACTTATACTGTTCACCTAGTCACATGTCCCGTGCATATTAAACAATCTGGGGAACACACTCTCCTCACTTATACTGTTCACCTGGTAACATGTCCCGTGTATATTAAACCATCAGGGGAACACACTCTCCTCACTTATTCTGTTCACCTGGTAACATATCCCGTGTATATTAAACCATCAGGGGAACACACTCTCCTCACTTACACTGTTCACCTGGTAAAATGTCTTGTGTGCATTAAACCATCAGGGGAACACACTCTCCTCACTTATACAGTTCACTTGGTGACATGCCCCGTGCGTATTAAACCATCAGGTGAACACACTCGCCTCACTTATACTGTTCATCTGGTAACATGTCCCGTGTATATTAAACCATCAGGGGAACACACTCTCCTCACTTATACTGTTCACCTGGTAACATGTCCCGTGTATATTAAACCATCAGGGGAACACATTCTCCTCACTTATACTGTTCACCTGGTAACATGTCCCGTGTATATTAAACCATCAGGGGAACACATTCTCCTCACTTATACTGTTCACCTGGTGACATGTCCCGTGAGTATTAAACAATCAGGGGAACACACTCTCCTCACACATACTGTTCACCTGGTGACATGTCCCGTGAGTATTAAACAATCAGGGGAACACACTCTCCTCACTTACACTGTTCACCTGGTAACATGTCCCGTGAATATTAAACCATCAGGGGAAAGCAATCTCCTCACTTATACTGTTCCCCTGGTAACATGTCCTGTGTGTATTAAACCATCAGGGGAACACACTCTCCTCACTTATACTGTTCACCTGGTAACATGTCCTGTGTGAATTAAACAATCAGGGGAACACACTCTCCTCACTTACACTGTTCACCTGGTAACATGTCCCGTGAATATTAAACCATCAGGGGAAAGCAATCTCCTCACTTATACTGTTCCCCTGGTAACATGTCCTGTGTGTATTAAACCATCAGGGGAACACACTCTCCTCACTTATACTGTTCACCTGGTAACATGTCCCGTGAATATTAAACCATCAGGGGAACACTCTCTGCTCACTTATACTGTTCACCTGCTAACATGTCCTGTGTGCATTAAATCATCAGGGGAACGCACTCTCCTCACTTAGACTGTTCATCTGGTAACATGTCCAGTGAATATTAAACCATCAGGGGAACACATTCTCCTCACTTATACTGTTCACCTGGTGACATGTCCTGTGTGTATTAAACAATCAGGGGAATTCACTCTCCTCACTTATACTGTTCACCTGGTATCATGTCCTGTGTATATTAAACCATCAGGGGAACACACTCTCCTCACTTATACTGTTCACCTGGTAACATGTCCCGTGTATATTAAACAATCAGGGGAACACACTCTCCTCACTTATACTGTTCACCTGGTGACATGTCCAGTGTGTATTAAAGAATCAGGGGAACACACTCTCCTCACTTCTACTGTTCACTTGGTGACATGCCCCGTGTGTATTGAACAATCAGGGGAACACACTGTCCTCACCTATACTGTTCACCTGGTAACATGTCCCGTGCGTATTAAACAATCAGGGGAACACATTCTCCTCACTTATACTGTTCACTTGGTAAAATGTCCCGTCCGTATTAAACCAACAGGGGAACACATTCTCCTCACTTATACTGTTCACCTGGTAACATGTCCCGTGTGTATTAAACAATCAGGGGAACTCACTCTCCTCACTTATACTGTTCACCTGGTAACATGTCCCGTGTGTATTAAACCATAAGGGGAACAGACTCTCCTCACTTATACTGTTCACCTGGTAACATGTCCCGTGCGTATTAAACAATCAGGGGAACACACTCTCCTCACTTATACTGTTCACTTGGTAACATGTCCCGTGCGTATTAAACAATCAGGGGAACACATTCTCCTCACTTCTACTGTTCACCTGGTAACATGTCCCGTGTGTATTAAACAATCAGGGGAACACATTCTCCTCACTTATACTGTTCACTTGGTAACATGTCCCGTGCGTATTAAACAAACAGGGGAACACATTCTCCTCACTTATACTGTTCACCTGGAAACATGTCCCGTGTGTATTAAACAAACAGGGGAACACATTCTCCTCACTTATACTGTTCACCTGGTAACTTGTCCCGTGTGCATTAAACAATCAGGGGAACACATTCTCCTCACTTATACTGTTCACTTGGTAACATGTCCCGTGCGTATTAAACAATCAGGGAAACACACTCTCCTCACTTATACTATTCACCTGGTAACATGTCCTGTGTATATTAAACAATCAGGGGAACACACTCTCCTCCCTTATACTGTTCACCTGATAACATGTCCCGTGTGTATTAAACCACAAGGGGAACACACTCTCCTCACTTATACTGTTCACCTGGGAACATGTCCCGTGTGCATTAAACAATCAGGGGAACACATTCTCCTCACTTATACTGTTCACCTGGTAACATGTCCCGTGTGTATTGAACAATCAGGGGAACACACTCTTCTCACTTATACTGTTCACCTGGTAACATGTCCCGTGTGTATTGAACAATCAGGGGAACACATTCTCCTCACTTATACTGTTCACCTGGTGACATGTCCCGTGTGTATTAAACAATCAGGGGAACACATTCTCCTCACTTATACTGTTCACTTGGTAACATGTCCCGTGCGTATTAAACAAACAGGGGAACACATTCTCCTCACTTATACTGTTCACCTGGTGACATGTCCCGTGTGTATTAAACAATCAGGGGAACACATTCTCCTCACTTATACTGTTCACTTGGTAACATGTCCCGTGCGTATTAAACAAACAGGGGAACACATTTTCCTCACTTATACTGTTCACCTGGGAACATGTCCCGTGTGTATTAAACAAACAGGGGAACACATTCTCCTCACTTATTCTGTTCACCTGGTAACATGTCCCGTGTGTATTAAACAATCAGGGGAACACATTCTCCTCAATTATACTGTTCACTTGGTAACATGTCCCGTGTGTATTAAACAAACAGGGGAACACATTCTCCTCACTTATTCTGTTCACCTGGTAACATGTCCCGTGTGTATTAAACAATCAGGGGAACACATTCTCCTCACTTATACTGTTCACTTGGTAACATGTCCCGTGCGTATTAAACAAACAGGGGAACACATTTTCCTCACTTATACTGTTCACCTGGAAACATGTCCCGTGTGTATTAAACAAACAGGGGAACACATTCTCCTCACTTATTCTGTTCACCTGGTAACATGTCCCGTGCGTATTAAACAATCAGGGGAACACATTCTCCTCACTTCTACTGTTCACCTGGTAACATGTCCCGTGCGTATTAAACAATCAGGGGAACACACTCTCCTCACTTACACTGTTCACCTGGTAACATGTCCCGTGAATATTAAACCATCAGGGGAAAGCAATCTCCTCACTTATACTGTTCACCTGGTAACATGTCCTGTGTGTATTAAACCATCAGGGGAACACACTCTCCTCACTTATACTGTTCACCTGGTAACATGTCCCGTGAATATTAAACCATCAGGGGAACACTCTCTGCTCACTTATACTGTTCACCTGCTAACATGTCCTGTGTGCATTAAATCATCAGGGGAACACACTCTCCTCACTTATACTGTTCATCTGGTGACATGTCCAGTGAATATTAAACCATCAGGGGAACACACTCTCCTCACTTCTACTGTTCACTTGGTGACATGTCCCGTGTGTATTAAACAATCAGGGGAACACACTGTCCTCACCTATACTGTTCACCTGGTAACATGTCCCGTGCGTATTAAACAATCAGGGGAACACATTCTCCTCACTTATACTGTTCACTTGGTAAAATGTCCCGTCCGTATTAAACCAACAGGGGAACACATTCTCCTCACTTATACTGTTCACCTGGTAACATGTCCCGTGTGTATTAAACAATCAGGGGAACTCACTCTCCTCACTTATACTGTTCACTTGGTAACATGTCCCGTGCGTATTAAACAAACAGGGGAACACATTCTCCTCACTTATACTGTTCACCTGGTAACATGTCCCGTGTGTATTAAACAATCAGGGGAACTCACTCTCCTCACCTATACTGTTCACCTGGTAACATGTCCCGTGCGTATTAAACAATCAGGGGAACACATTCTCCTCACTTATACTGTTCACCTGGTAACATGTCCCGTGTGCATTAAACAATCAGGGGAACACATTCTCCTCACTTATACTGTTCACTTGGTAACATGTCCCGTGCGTATTAAACAATCAGGGAAACACACTCTCCTCACTTATACTATTCACCTGGTAACATGTCCTGTGTATATTAAACAATGAGGGGAACACACTCTCCTCCCTTATACTGTTCACCTGATAACATGTCCCGTGTGTATTAAACCACAAGGGGAACACACTCTCCTCACTTATACTGTTCACCTGGGAACATGTCCCGTGTATATTAAACCATCAGGGGAACACACTCTCCTCACTTATACTGTTCACCTGGTAACATGTTCCGTGTATATTAAACCATCAGGGGAACACACTCTCCTCACTTATACTGTTCACCTGGTAACATGTCCTGTGTATATTAAACCATCAGGGCAACACACTCTCCTCAATTATACATTTCACTTGGTGACATGTCCCGTGTGTATTGAACCATCAGGGGAACACACTCTTCTCACTTATACTGTTCACCTGGTAACATGTCCCGTGTGTATTAAACCATCAGGGGAACACATTCTCCTCACTTATACTGTTCACCTGGAAACATGTCCCGTGTGTATTAAACAATCAGGGGAACACATTCTCCTCACTTATACTGTTCACTTGGTAACATGTCCTGTGCGTATTAAACAAACAGGGGAACACATTCTCCTCACTTCTACTGTTCACCTGGTAACATGTCCCGTGCGTATTAAACAATCAGGGGAACACACTCTCCTCACTTATACTGTTCACCTAGTCACATGTCACGTGTATATTAAACCATCAGGGGAACACAATCTCCTCACTTATACTGTTCACCTGGTAACATGTCCCATGACTATTTAACAATCAGGGGAACACACTCTCCTCACTTATACTGTTCACCTGGTGACATGTCCCGTGTGTATTAAACAATCAGGGGAACACATTCTCCTCACTTATACTGTTCACCTGGTGACATGTCCCGTGTGTATTAAACAATCAGGGGAACACATTCTCCTCACTTATACTGTTCACTTGGTAACATGTCCTGTGCGTATTAAACAATCAGGGGAACACACTCTCCTCACTTATACTGTTCACCTGGTAACATGTCCCGTCAGTATTAAACCATCAGGGGAACACACTCTCCTCACTTATACTGTTCACTTGGTAAAATGTCCCGTGTGTATTAAACAATCAGGGGAACGCACTCTCCTCACTTATACTGTTCACTTGGTAACATGTCCCGTGTATATTAAACAATCAGGGGAACACATTCTCCTCACTTATACTGTTCACTTGGCAACATGTCCAGTGCGTATTAAACAAACAGGGGAACACATTCTCCTCAATTATACTGTTCACCTGGTAACATGTCCCGTGTGTATTAAACAATCAGGGGAACGCACTCTCCTCACTTATACTGTTCACTTGGTAACATGTCCCGTGTATATTAAACAATCAGGGGAACACATTCTCCTCACTTATACTGTTCACCTGGTAACATGTCCCATGTGTATTAAACAAACAGGGGAACACATTCTCCTCACTTATACTGTTCACCTGGTAACATGTCCCGTGTGTATTAAACAATCAGGGGAACACATTCTCCTCACTTATACTGTTCACTTGGTAACATGTCCTGTGCGTATTAAACAAACAGGGGAACACATTCTCCTCACTTCTACTGTTCACCTGGTAACATGTCCCGTGCGTATTAAACAATCAGGGGTACACACTCTCCTCACTTATCCTGTTCACCTGGTAACATGTCCCGTGTGCATTAAACAATCAGGGGAACACACTCTCCTCACTTATACCGTTCACCTGATAACATGTCCCGTCTGTATTACACCATCAGGGAACACAATCTCCTCACTTATACTGTTCACCTGGTAACATGCCCTGTGTATATTAAACCATCAGGGGAACACACTCTCCTCACTTATACTGTTTACCTGGTAACATGTCCCTTGTATATTAAACCATCAGGGGAACACACTCTCCTCACTTATACTGTTCACCTGGTAACATGTCCCGTGTATATTAAACCATCAGGGGAACACACTCTCCTCACTTATACTGTTCACCTGGTAACATATCCCGTGTATATTAAACCATCAGGGGAACACACTCTCCTCACTTACACTGTTCACCTGGTAAAATGTCTTGTGTGCATTAAACCATCAGGGGAACACACTCTCCTCACTTATACAGTTCACTTGGTGACATGTCCCGTGCGTATTAAACCATCAGGTGAACACACTCGCCTCACTTATACTGTTCATCTGGTAACATTTCCCGTGTATATTAAACCATCAGGGCAACACACTCTCCTCACTTATACTGTTCACCTGGTAACATGTCCCGTGTATATTAAACCATCAGGGGAACACATTCTCCTCACTTATACTGTTCACCTGGTAACATGTCCCGTGTATATTAAACCATCAGGGGAACACATTCTCCTCACTTATACTGTTCCCCTGGTAACATGTCCCGTGTATATTAAACCATCAGGGGAACACGCTCTCCTCACTTACACTGTTCACCTGGTAACATGTCCCGTGAATATTAAACCATCAGGGGAAAGCAATCTCCTCACTTATACTGTTCACCTGGTAACATGTCCTGTGTGTATTAAACCATCAGGGGAACACACTCTCCTCACTTATACTGTTCACCTGGTAACATGTCCCGTGAATATTAAACCATCAGGGGAACACTCTCTGCTCACTTATACTGTTCACCTGCTAACATGTCCTGTGTGCATTAAATCATCAGGGGAACACACTCTCCTCACTTAGACTGTTCATCTGGTAACATGTCCAGTGAATATTAAACCATCAGGGGAACACATTCTCCTCACTTATACTGTTCACCTGGTGACATGTCCTGTGTGTATTAAACAATCAGGGGAATTCACTCTCCTCACTTATACTGTTCACCTGGTATCATGTCCTGTGTATATTAAACCATCAGGGGAACACACTCTCCTCACTTATACTGTTCACCTGGTAACATGTCCCGTGCGTGTTAAACCATCAGGGGAACACAATCTCCTCACTTATACAGTTCTCCTGGCAACATGTCCCGTGTATATTAAACAATCAGGGGAACACACTCTCCTCTCTTATACTGTTCACCTGGTGACATGTCCCGTGTGTATTAAAGAATCAGGGGAACACACTCTCCTCACTTCTACTGTTCACTTGGTGACATGTCCCGTGTGTATTGAACAATCAGGGGAACACACTGTCCTCACCTATACTGTTCACCTGGTAACATGTCCCGTGCGTATTAAACAATCAGGGGAACACATTCTCCTCACTTATACTGTTCACTTGGTAAAATGTCCCGTCCGTATTAAACCAACAGGGGAACACATTCTCCTCACTTATACTGTTCACCTGGTAACATGTCCCGTGTGTATTAAACAATCAGGGGAACTCACTCTCCTCACTTATACTGTTCACCTGGTAACATGTCCCATGACTATTGAACAATCAGGGGAACACACTCTCCTCACTTATACTGTTCACCTGGTAACATGTCCCGTCAGTATTAAACCATCAGGGGAACACACTCTCCTCACTTATACTGTTCACTTGGTAAAATGTCCCGTGTGTATTAAACAATCAGGGGAACGCACTCTCCTCACTTATACTGTTCACTTGGTAACATGTCCCGTGTATATTAAACAATCAGGGGAACACATTCTCCTCACTTATACTGTTCACTTGGCAACATGTCCAGTGCGTATTAAACAAACAGGGGAACACATTCTCCTCAATTATACTGTTCACCTGGTAACATGTCCCGTGTGTATTAAACAATCAGGGGAACGCACTCTCCTCACTTATACTGTTCACTTGGTAACATGTCCCGTGTATATTAAACAATCAGGGGAACACATTCTCCTCACTTATACTGTTCACCTGGTAACATGTCCCATGTGTATTAAACAAACAGGGGAACACATTCTCCTCACTTATACTGTTCACCTGGTAACATGTCCCGTGTGTATTAAACAATCAGGGGAACACATTCTCCTCACTTATACTGTTCACTTGGTAACATGTCCTGTGCGTATTAAACAAACAGGGGAACACATTCTCCTCACTTCTACTGTTCACCTGGTAACATGTCCCGTGCGTATTAAACAATCAGGGGTACACACTCTCCTCACTTATCCTGTTCACCTGGTAACATGTCCCGTGTGCATTAAACAATCAGGGGAACACACTCTCCTCACTTATACCGTTCACCTGATAACATGTCCCGTCTGTATTACACCATCAGGGAACACAATCTCCTCACTTATACTGTTCACCTGGTAACATGCCCTGTGTATATTAAACCATCAGGGGAACACACTCTCCTCACTTATACTGTTTACCTGGTAACATGTCCCTTGTATATTAAACCATCAGGGGAACACACTCTCCTCACTTATACTGTTCACCTGGTAACATGTCCCGTGTATATTAAACCATCAGGGGAACACACTCTCCTCACTTATACTGTTCACCTGGTAACATATCCCGTGTATATTAAACCATCAGGGGAACACACTCTCCTCACTTACACTGTTCACCTGGTAAAATGTCTTGTGTGCATTAAACCATCAGGGGAACACACTCTCCTCACTTATACAGTTCACTTGGTGACATGTCCCGTGCGCATTAAACCATCAGGTGAACACACTCGCCTCACTTATACTGTTCATCTGGTAACATTTCCCGTGTATATTAAACCATCAGGGCAACACACTCTCCTCACTTATACTGTTCACCTGGTAACATGTCCCGTGTATATTAAACCATCAGGGGAACACATTCTCCTCACTTATACTGTTCACCTGGTAACATGTCCCGTGTATATTAAACCATCAGGGGAACACATTCTCCTCACTTATACTGTTCCCCTGGTAACATGTCCCGTGTATATTAAACCATCAGGGGAACACGCTCTCCTCACTTACACTGTTCACCTGGTAACATGTCCCGTGAATATTAAACCATCAGGGGAAAGCAATCTCCTCACTTATACTGTTCACCTGGTAACATGTCCTGTGTGTATTAAACCATCAGGGGAACACACTCTCCTCACTTATACTGTTCACCTGGTAACATGTCCCGTGAATATTAAACCATCAGGGGAACACTCTCTGCTCACTTATACTGTTCACCTGCTAACATGTCCTGTGTGCATTAAATCATCAGGGGAACACACTCTCCTCACTTAGACTGTTCATCTGGTAACATGTCCAGTGAATATTAAACCATCAGGGGAACACATTCTCCTCACTTATACTGTTCACCTGGTGACATGTCCTGTGTGTATTAAACAATCAGGGGAATTCACTCTCCTCACTTATACTGTTCACCTGGTATCATGTCCTGTGTATATTAAACCATCAGGGGAACACACTCTCCTCACTTATACTGTTCACCTGGTAACATGTCCCGTGCGTGTTAAACCATCAGGGGAACACAATCTCCTCACTTATACAGTTCTCCTGGCAACATGTCCCGTGTATATTAAACAATCAGGGGAACACACTCTCCTCTCTTATACTGTTCACCTGGTGACATGTCCCGTGTGTATTAAAGAATCAGGGGAACACACTCTCCTCACTTCTACTGTTCACTTGGTGACATGTCCCGTGTGTATTGAACAATCAGGGGAACACACTGTCCTCACCTATACTGTTCACCTGGTAACATGTCCCGTGCGTATTAAACAATCAGGGGAACACATTCTCCTCACTTATACTGTTCACTTGGTAAAATGTCCCGTCCGTATTAAACCAACAGGGGAACACATTCTCCTCACTTATACTGTTCACCTGGTAACATGTCCCGTGTGTATTAAACAATCAGGGGAACTCACTCTCCTCACTTATACTGTTCACCTGGTAACATGTCCCGTGTGTATTAAACCATAAGGGGAACAGACTCTCCTCACTTATACTGTTCACCTGGTAACATGTCCCGTGCGTATTAAACAATCAGGGGAACACACTCTCCTCACTTATACTGTTCACTTGGTAACATGTCCCGTGCGTATTAAACAATCAGGGGAACACATTCTCCTCACTTATACTGTTCACCTGGTAACATGTCCCGTGTGTATTAAACAATCAGGGGAACACATTCTCCTCACTTATACTGTTCACCTGGTGACATGTCCCGTGTGCATTAAACAATCAGGGGAACACATTCTCCTCACTTATACTGTTCACCTGGTAACATGTCCCGTGTGCATTAAACAATCAGGGGAAAACACTCTCCTCACTTATACTGTTCACCTGGTAACATGTCCCGTGTGCATGAAACAATCAGGGGAACACATTCTCCTCACTTATACTGTTCACCTGGTAACATGTCCCGTGTGCATTAAACAATCAGGGGAAAACACTCTCCTCACTTATACTGTTCACCTGGTAACATGTCCTGTGTGTATTAAACAATCAGGGGAACACATTCTCCTCACTTATACTGTTCACTTGGTAACATGTCCCGTGCGTATTAAACAATCAGGGAAACACACTCTCCTCACTTATACTATTCACCTGGTAACATGTCCTGTGTATATTAAACAATCAGGGGAACACACTCTCCTCCCTTATACTGTTCACCTGATAACATGTCCCGTGTGTATTAAACCACAAGGGGAACACACTCTCCTCACTTATACTGTTCACCTGGGAACATGTCCCGTGTATATTAAACCATCAGGGCAACACACTCTCCTCAATTATACATTTCACTTGGTGACATGTCCCGTGTGTATTGAACAATCAGGGGAACACACTCTTCTCACTTATACTGTTCACCTGGTAACATGTCCCGTGTGTATTGAACAATCAGGGGAACACATTCTCCTCACTTATACTGTTCACCTGGTGACATGTCCCGTGTGTATTAAACAATCAGGGGAACACATTCTCCTCACTTATACTGTTCACTTGGGAACATGTCCCGTGTATATTAAACCATCAGGGGAAAACACTCTCCTCACTTATACTGTTCACCAGGTTACATGTCCCGTGTGTATTAAACAATCAGGGGAACACGCTCTCCTCACTTATACTGTTCACCTGGTAACATGTCCCGTGTGTATTAAACAATCAGGGGATCACACTCTCTTCAATTATACCGTTCACCTGCTGACATGTCCCGTGTATATTAAACCATCAGGGGACACACTCTCCGCACTTATACTGTTCACCTGGTAACATGTCCCGTGCGTGTTAAACCATCAGGGGAACACACTCTCCTCACTTATACTGTTCACCTGGCAACATGTCCCGTGAGTATTAACCAATCAGGGGAACACACTCTCCTCACTTATACTGTTCACCTGGTAACATGTCCCGTGCATGTTAAACCATCAGGGGAACACACTCTCCTCACTTATACTGTTCACCTGGTAACATGTCCCGTGTGCATTAAACAATCAGGGGAACACACTCTCCTCACTTATACTGTTCACCTGGTAACATGTCCCGTTTATATTAAACCATCAGGGGAACACATTCTCCTCACTTATACTGTTCACATGGGGAAATGTCCCGTGTATATTAAACCATCAGGGGAACACACTCTCCTCACTTATACTGTTCACCTGGTGACATGTCCCGTGTGTATTAACCAATCAGGGGAACACACTCTCCTCACTTATACTGTTCACCTGGCAACATGTCCCGTGAGTATTAACCAATCAGGGTAACACACTCTCCTCACTTATACTGTTCACCTGGTAACATGTCCCGTGCGTGTTAAACCCTCTGGGGAACACACTCTCCTCACTTATACTGTTCTTCTGGTAACATGTCCCGTCAGTATTAAACCATCAGGGGAACACACTCTCCTCACTTATACTGTTCACCTGGTAACATGTCCTTTGCATATTTAACCATCAGGGGAAAACAATCTGCTCACTTATACTGTTCACCTGGTAACATGTCCAGTGTGTATTAAACCATCAGGGGAACACACTCTCCTCACTTATACTGTTCACCTGGGAACATGTCCCGTGTATATTAAACCATCAGGGGAAAACACTCTCCTCACTTATACTGTTCACAAGGTGACATGTCCCGTGTATATTAAACCATCAGGGGAAAACAATCTGCTCACTTATACTGTTCACCTGGTAACATGTCCAGTGTGTATTAAACCATCAGGGGAACACACTCTCCTCACTTATACTGTTCACCTGGGAACATGTCCCGTGTATATTAAACAATCAGGGGAACACACTCTCCTCAATTATACATTTCACTTGCTGACATGTCCCGTGTGTATTGAACAATCAGGGGAACACACTCTCCTCACTTATACTGTTCTCCTGGTAACATGTCCCGTGTGTATTAAACAATCAGGGGATCACACTCTCTTCAATTATACCGTTCACCTGCTGACATGTCCCGTGTATATTAAACCATCAGGGGAACACATTCTCCGCACTTATACTGTTCACCTGGTAACATGTCCCGTGCGTGTTAAACCATCAGGGGAACACACTCTCCTCACTTATACTGTTCACCTGGCAACATGTCCCGTGAGTATTAACCAATCAGGGGAACACACTCTCCTCACTTATACTGTTCACCTGGTAACATGTCCCGTGCGTGTTAAACCATCAGGGGAACACACTCTCCTCACTTATACTGTTCACCTGGTAACATGTCCCGTGTGCATTAAACAATCAGGGGAACACACTCTCCTCAATTATACTGTTCACCTGGTAACATGTCCCGTGTGTATTAAACCATCAGGGGAACACTCTCTCCTCACTTATACTGTTCACCTGGCAACATGTCCCGTGAGTATTAACCAATCAGGGGAACACACTCTCCTCACTTATACTGTTCACCTGGTAACATGTCCCGTTTATATTAAACCATCAGGGGAACACATTCTCCTCACTTATACTGTTCACATGGAGAAATGTCCCGTGTATATTAAACCATCAGGGGAACACACTCTCCTCACTTATACTGTTCACCTGGTGACATGTCCCGTGTGTATTAACCAATCAGGGGAACACACTCTCCTCACTTATACTGTTCACCTGGCAACATGTCCCGTGAGTATTAACCAATCAGGGGAACACACTCTCCTCACTTATACTGTTCACCTGGTAACATGTCCCGTGCGTGTTAAACCATCAGGGGAACACTCTCTCCTCACTTATACTGTTCACCTGGCAACATGTCCCGTGAGTATTAACCAATCAGGGGAACACACTCTCCTCACTTATACTGTTCACCTGGGAACATGTCCCGTGTATATTAAACCATCAGGGGAAAACACTCTCCTCACTTATACTGTTCACCAGGTGACATGTCCCGTGTATATTAAACCATCAGGGGAAAACAATCTGCTCACTTATACTGTTCACCTGGTAACATGTCCAGTGTGTATTAAACCATCAGGGGAACACACTCTCCTCACTTATACTGTTCACCTGCTAACATGTCCCGTGTGTATTAAATAATCAGGGGAACACACTCTCCTCACTTATACTGTTCACCTGGTAACATGTCCCGTGTATATTAAACCATCAGGGGAACACACTCTCCTCACTTATACTGTTCACCAGGTGACATGTCCCGTGTATATTAAACCATCAGGGGAACACACTCTCCTCACTTATACTGTTCACCTGGTAACATGTCCCGTGTGTATTAAACAATCAGGGGATCACACTCTCCTCAATTATACTGTTCACCTGGTAACATGTCCCGTGTGTATTAAATAATCAGGGGAACACACTCTACTCACTTATACTGTTCACCTGGTAATATGTCCCGTGTATATTAAACAATCAGGGGATCACACTCTCCTCAATTATACTGTTCACCTGGTAACATGTCCCGTGTGTATTAAACCATCAGGGGAACACACTCTCCTCACTTATACTGTTCACCAGGTGACATGTCCCGTGTGTATTAAACAATCAGGGGAACACACTCTCCTCGCTTATACTGTTCACCTGGTAACATGTCCCGTGTATATTAAACCATCAGGGGAACACACTCTCCTCACTTATACTGTTCACCTGGTGACATGTCCCGTGTGTATTAAACAATCAGGGGATCACACTCTCCTCACTTATACTATTCACCTGGTGACATGTCCCGTGTATATTAAACAATCAGGGGAACACACTCTCCGCACTTATACTGTTCACCTGGTAACATGTCCCGTTCGAGTTAAACCATCAGGGAAACACACTCTACTCACATATACTATTCACCTGGTAACATGTCCCGTGTGCATTAAACAATCAGGGGAACACACTCTCCTCACTTATACTGTTCACCTGGTAACATGTCCCGTGTATATTAAACCATCAGAGGAACACACTCTACTCACATATACTATTCACCTGGTAACATGTCCCGTGTGCATTAAACCATCAGGGGAACACACTCTCCTCACTTATACTGTTCACCTGATAACATGTCCCGTGTGTATTAAACCATCAGGGGAACACAATCTCCTCACTTATACTGTTCACCTGGGAACATGTCCCGTGTATATTAAACCATCAGAGGAACACACTCTCCTCACTTATACTGTTCACCTGGTAACATGTCCCCTGTATATTAAACCATCAGGGGAACACACTCTCCTCACTTATACTGTTCACCTGGAAACATGTCCCGTGAGTATTAAACCATCAGCGGAACACACGCTCCTCACTTATACTGTTCACCTGGCAACATGTACCTTGTATATTAAACCATCAGGGGAACACACTCTCCTCACTTATACTGTTCACCTGGCAACATGTACCTTGTATATTAAACCATCAGGGGAACACACTCTCCTCACTTATACTGTTCACCAGGTGACATGTCCCGTGTATATTAAACCATCAGGGGAACACACTCTCCTCACTTATACTGT
Organism: Heterodontus francisci; assembly: GCF_036365525.1. Taxonomy (NCBI): domain Eukaryota; kingdom Metazoa; phylum Chordata; class Chondrichthyes; order Heterodontiformes; family Heterodontidae; genus Heterodontus; species Heterodontus francisci. Next base: position 497,892 of record NW_027141588.1, read on the forward strand.
TCACCTGGGAACATGTCCCGTGTATATTAAACCATCAGAGGAACACACTCTCCTCACTTATACTGTTCACCTGGTAACATGTCCCCTGTATATTAAACCATCAGGGGAACACACTCTCCTCACTTATACTGTTCACCTGGAAACATATCCCGTGAGTATTAAACCATCAGCGGAACACTCTCTCCTCACTTATACTGTTCACCTGGCAACATGTACCTTGTATATTAAACCATCAGGGGAACACACTCTCCTCACTTATACTGTTCACCTGGCAACATGTACCTTGTATATTAAACCATCAGGGGAACACACTCTCCTCACTTATACTGTTCACCTGGCAAGATGTCCCGTGAGTATTAAACCATCAGCGGAACACACTCTCCTCACTTATACTGTTCACCTGGTAACATGTCCTGTGTGTATTAAACAATCAGGGGAATACACTCTCCTCACTTATACTGTTCACCTGGTAACATGTCCCGTGTATACTAAACCATCAGGGGAACACACTCTCCTCACTTATACTGTCAGCTGCTGACATGTCCCGTGTGCATTAAACAATCAGGGGAACACACTCTCCTCACTTATACTGTTCACCTGATAACATGTCAAGTGTGTATTAAACCATAAGGGGAGCACACTCTCCTCACTTATATTGCTCACCTGGCAATATGCCCTGTGTATATTAAACCATCAGGGGAACACACTCTCCTCACTTATACTGTTCACCTGGGAACATGTCCCGTGTATATTAAACCATCAGAGGAACACACTCTCCTCACTTATACTGTTCACCTGGTAACATGTCCCGTGTGCATTAAACAATCAGGGGAACACACTCTCCTCACTTATACTGTTCACCTGATAACATGTCCCGTGTGTATTAAACCATAAGGGGAACACACTCTCCTCACTTATACTGTTCACCTGGTAATATGCCCTGTGTATATTAAACCATCAGGGGAACACACTCACCTCACTTATACTGTTCACCTGGGAACATGTACCGTGTATATTAAACCATCAGAGGAACACACTCTCCTCACTTATACTGTTCACCTGGTAACATGTCCCCTGTATATTAAACCATCAGGGGAACACACTCTCCTCACTTATACTGTTCACCTGGATACATGTCCCGTGAGTATTAAACCATCAGCGGAACACACTCTCCTCACTTATACTGTTCACCTGGCAGCATGTACCTTGTATATTAAACCATCAGGGGAACACACTCTCCTCACTTATACTGTTCACCTGGCAACATGTACCTTGTATATTAAACCATCAGGGGAACACACTCTCCTCAATTATACTGTTCACCTGGCAAGATGTCCCGTGAGTATTAAACCATCAGCGGAACACACTCTCCTCACTTATACTGTTCACCTGGTAACATGTCCTGTGTGTATTAAACAATCAGGGGAATACACTCTCCTCACTTATACTGTTCACCTGGTAACATGTCCCGTGTATATTAAACCATCAGGGGAACACACTCTCCTCACTTATACTGTCAGCTGCTGACATGTCCTGTGTGCATTAAACAATCAGGGGAACACACTCTCCTCACTTATACTGTTCACCTGATAACATGTCAAGTGTGTATTAAACCATAAGGGGAGCACACTCTCCTCACTTATATTGTTCACCTGGCAATATGCCCTGTGTATATTAAACCATCAGGGGAACACACTCTCCTCACTTATACTGTTCACCTGGGAACATGTCCCGTGTATATTAAACCATCAGAGGAACACACTCTCCTCACTTATACTGTTCACCTGGTAACATGTCCCCTGAATATTAAACCATCAGGGGAACACACTCTCCTCACTTATACTGTTCACCTGGTAACATGTACCTTGTATATTAAACCATCAGGGGAACACACTCTCCTCAATTATACATTTCACTTGGTGACATGTCCTGTGTATATTAAACCATCAGGGGAACACATCTCCTCAATTATACATTTCACTTGGTGACATGTACTGTGTATATTAAACCATCAGGGGAACACACTCTCCTCAATTATACTGTTCACCTGGTAACATCTCCCCTGTGCATTAAACAATCAGGGGAACCCACTCTCCTCACTTATACTGTTCACCTGGTAACATGTCCCGTGTATATTAAACCGTCAGGGGAACACACTCTCCTCACTTATACTGTTCACCTGGTAACATGTACCTTGCATATAAAACCATCAGGGGAACACACTCTCCTCAATTATACATTTCACTTGGTGACATGTCCTGTGTATATTAAACCATCAGGGGAACACATCTCCTCAATTATACATTTCACTTGGTGACATGTCCTGTGTATATTAAACCATCAGGGGAACACATCTCCTCAATTATACATTTCACTTGGTGACATGTCCTGTGTATATTAAACCATCAGGGGAACACACTCTCCTCACTTATACTGTTCACCAGGTGACATGTCCCGTGTGTATTGAACATTCAGGAGAACACACTCTCCTCACTTATACTGTTCACCAGGTGACATGTACCGTGTGTATTAAACCATCAGGGGAACACACTCTCCTCACTTATACTGTTCACCAGGTGACATGTCCCGTGTGTATTAAACCATCAGGGGAACACACTCTCCTCACTTATACTGTTCACCTGGTGACATGTCCCGTGCGTGTTAAACGATCATTGGAACACACTCTCCTCACTTATACTCTTCACCTGGTGACATGTCCCGTACGTGTGAAACCATCAGGGGAACACACTCTCCTCACTTATACTGTTCACCTGGCAACATGTCCCGTGAGTATTAAACAATCAGGGGAATACACTCTCCTCACTTATACTGTTCATCTGGTAACATGTCCCGTCAGTATTAAACCATCAGGGGAAGACGCTCTCCTCACTTATACTGTTCACCTGGTAACATGTCCCATGTATATTATACCATCAGGGGAACACACTCTCCTCACTTATACTGTTCACCTGGTAACATGTCCTTTGCATATTTATCCATCAGGGGAAAACATTCTGCTCACTTCTACTGTTCACCTGGTGACGTGTCCCGTTTGTATGAAACAATCAGGGGAACACACTCTCCTCACTTATACTGTTCACCTGGTAACATGTCCTGTGTTTATTAAACCATCAGGGGAACACACTCTCCTCACTTATACTGTTCACCTGGTAACATGTCCCGTGTATATTAAACCATCAGGGTAACACACTCTCCTCACTTATACTGTTCACCTGGTAACATGTCCTTTGCATATTTAACCATCAGGGGAAAACAATCTGCTCACTTATACTGTTCACCTGTTAACATGTCCAGTGTGTATTAAACCATCAGGGGAACACACTCTCCTCACTTATACTGTTCACCTGGGAACATGTCCCGTGTATATTAAACCATCAGGGGAAAACACTCTCCTCACTTATACTGTTCACCAGGTGACATGTCCCGTGTGTATTAAACAATCAGGGGAACACACTCTCCTCACTTATACTGTTCATCAGGTAACATGTCCCGTGTGTATTAAACAATCAGGGGATCACACTCTGTTCAATTATACTGTTCACCTGCTGACATGTCCCGTGTATATTAAACCATCAGGGGAACACACTCTCCGCACTTATACTGTTCACCTGGTAACATGTCCCGTGCGTGTTAAACCATCAGGGGAACACACTCACCTCACTTATACTGTTCACCTGGCAACATGTCCCGTGAGTATTAACCAATCAGGGGAACACACTCTCCTCACTTATACTGTTCACCTGGTAACATGTCCAGTGCGTGTTAAACCATCAGGGGAACACACTCTCCTCACTTATACTGTTCACCAGGTGACATGTCCCGTGTGTATTAAACCATCAGGGGAACACACTCTCCTCACTTATACTGTTCACCTGGTAACATGTCCCGTGTGCATTAAACAATAAGGGGAACACACTCTCCTCACTTATACTGTTCACCTGGTAACATGTCCCGTTTATATTAAACCATCAGGGGAACACATTCTCCTCACTTATACAGTTCACCTGCTAACATGTCCCGTGTATATTAAACCATCAGGGGAACACACTCTCCTCACATATACTGTTCACCTGGTAACATGTCCCGTGCGTGTTAAACCATCAGGGGAACACACTCTCCTCACTTATACTGTTCACCTGGTAACATGTCCCGTGTGTATTAAATAATCAGGGGAACACACTCTCCTCACTTATACTGTTCACCTGGTGACATGTCCAGTGCGTGTTAAACCATCAGGGGAACACACTCTCCTCACTTATACTGTTCACTTGGTTACATGTCCCGTGTATATTAAACCAATAGGGGAACACACTCTCCTCACATATACTGTTCACCTGGTAACATGTCCCGTGCGTGTTAAACCATCAGGGGAACACACTCTCCTCACTTATACTGTTCACCTGGTAACATGTCCCGTGTGTATTAAATAATCAGGGGAACACACTCTCCTCACTTATACTGTTCACCTGGTGACATGTCCAGTGCGTGTTAAACCATCAGGGGAACACACTCTCCTCACTTATACTGTTCACTTGGTTACATGTCCCGTGCATATTAAACAATCAGGGGAACACACTCTCCTCACTTATACTGTTCACTTGGTTACATGTCCCGTGCATATTAAACAATCAGGGGATCACACTCTCCTCAATTATACTGTTCACCTGCTGACATGTCCCGTGTGTATTAAACAATCAGGGGAACACACTCTCATCACTTATACTGTTCATCTGGTAACATGTCCCGTGCATATTAAACCATCAGGGGAACACACTCTCCTCACTTATACTGTTCACCTGGTGACATGTCCCGTGTGTATTAAACAATCAGGGGATCACACTCTCCTCAATTATACTGTTCACCTGGTGACATGTCCCGTGTGTATTAAACAATCAGGGGATCACACTCTCCTCAATTATACTGTTCACCTGCTGAAATGTCCCGTGTATATTAAACCATCAGGGGAACACACTCTCCGCACTTATACTGTTCACCTGGTAACATGTCCCGTGCGTGTTAAACCATCAGGGGAACACACTCTCCTCACTTATACTGTTCACCTGGCAACATGTCCCGTGAGTATTAAACAATCAGGGGAACACACTCTCATCACTTATACTGTTCATCTGGTAACATGTCCCGTGCATATTAAACCATCAGGGGAACACACTCTCCTCACTTATACAGTTCACCTGGTGACATGTCCCGTGTGTATTAAACAATCAGGGGAACACACTCTCCTCACTTATACTGTTCACCTGGTAACATGTCCCGTTCGAGTTAAACCATCAGGGGAACACGCTCTCCTCACTTATACTGTTCACCTGGTAACATGTCCCGTGCGTGTAAACCATCAGGGGAACACACTCTACTCACATATACTATTCACCTGGTAACATGTCCCGTGTGTATTAAACAATCAGGGGAAAACACTCTCCTCACTTATACTGTTCACCTGGTAACATGTCCCGTGCGTGTTAAACCATCAGGGGAACACACTCTCCGCACTTATACTGTTCACCTGGTAATATGTCCTTTGTGTATTAAACAATCAGGGGAATACACTCTCCTCACATATACTGTTCACCTGGTAACATGTCCCGTGTGCATTAAACAATCAGGGGAACACACTCTCCTCACTTATACTGTTCACCTGATAACATGTCCCGTGTGTATTAAACCATAAGGGGAACACACTCTCCTCACTTATACTGTTCACCTGGTAATATGCCCTGTGTATCTTAAACCATCAGGGGAACACACTCTCCTCACTTATACTGTTCACCTGGGAACATGTCCCGTGTATATTAAACCATCAGAGGAACACACTCTCCTCACTTATACTGTTCACCTGGAAACATGTCCCGTGAGTATTAAACCATCAGCGGAACACACTCTCCTCACTTATACTGTTCACCTGGCAACATGTACCTTGTATATTAAACCATCAGGGGAACACACTCTCCTCACTTATACTGTTCACCTGGCAACATGTACCTTGTATATTAAACCATCAGGGGAACACACTCTCCTCACTTATACTGTTCACCTGGCAAGATGTCCCGTGAGAATGAAACCATCAGCGGAACACACGCTCCTCACTTATACTGTTCACCTGATAACATGTCAAGTGTGTATTAAACCATAAGGGGAGCACACTCTCCTCACTTATATTGTTCACCTGGCAATATGCCCTGTGTATATTAAACCATCAGGGGAACACACTCTCCTCACTTATACTGTTCAGCTGGTAACATGTCCCGTGTATATTAAACCATCAGAGGAACACACTCTCCTCACTTATACTGTTCACCTGGTAACATGTCCCCTGTATATTAAACCATCAGGGGAACACACTCTCCTCACTTATACTGTTCACCTGGTAACATGTACCTTGTATATTAAACCATCAGGGGAACACACTCTCCTCAATTATACATTTCACTTGGTGACATGTCCTGTGTATATTAAACCATCAGGGGAACACATCTCCTCAATTCTACATTTCACTTGGTGACATGTCCTGTGTATATTAAACCATCAGGGGAACACAATCTCCTCACTTATACTGTTCACCAGGTGACATGTCCCGTGCGTGTTAAACCATCAGGGGAACACACACTACTCACATATACTATTCACCTGGTAACATGTCCCGTGTGTATTGAACATTCAGGAGAACACACTCTCCTCACTTATACTGTTCACCTGGTGACATGTCCCGTGCGTGTTAAACCATCAGGGGAACACACTCTCCTCACTTATACTCTTCACCTGGTGACATGTCCCGTGCGTGTGAAACCATCAGGGGAACACACTCTCCTCACTTATACTGTTCACCTGGCAACATGTCCCGTGAGTATTAAACAATCAGGGGAATACACTCTCCTCACTTATTCTGTTCATCTGGTAACATGTCCCGTCAGTATTAAACCATCAGGGGAAGACGCTCTCCTCACTTATACTGTTCACCTGGTAACATGTCCCATGTATATTATACCATCAGGGGAACACACTCTCCTCACTTATACTGTTCACCTGGTAACATGTCCTTTGCATATTTAACCATCAGGGGAAAATATTCTGCTCACTTCTACTGTTCACCTGGTGACGTGTCCCGTTTGTATGAAACAATCAGGGGAACACACTCTCCTCACTTATACTGTTCACCTGGTAACATGTCCTGTGTTTATTAAACCATCAGGGGAACACACTCTCCTCACTTATACTGTTCACCTGGTAACATGTCCCGTGTATATTAAACCATCAGGGTAACACACTCTCCTCACTTATACTGTTCACCTGGTAACATGTCCTGTGTGCATTAAACCATCAGGGGAACACACTCTCCTCACTTATACTGTTCATCTGGTAACATGTCCCGTCAGTATTAAACCATCAGGGGAACACACTCTCCTAACTTATACTGTTCACCTGGTAACATGTCCTTTGCATATTTAACCATCAGGGGAAAACAATCTGCTCACTTATACTGTTCACCTGTTAACATGTCCAGTGTGTATTAAACCATCAGGGGAACACACTCTCCTCACTTATACTGTTCACCTGGGAACATGTCCCGTGTATATTAAACCATCAGGGGAAAACACTCTCCTCACTTATACTGTTCACCAGGTGACATGTCCCGTGTGTATTAAACAATCAGGGGAACACACTCTCCTCACTTATACTGTTCACCTGGTAACATGTCCCGTGTGTATTAAACAATCAGGGGATCACACTCTGTTCAATTATACTGTTCACCTGCTGACATGTCCCGTGTATATTAAACCATCAGGGGAACACACTCTCCGCACTTATACTGTTCACCTGGTAAAATGTCCCGTGCGTGTTAAACCATCAGGGGAACACACTCTCCTCACTTATACTGTTCACCTGGCAACATGTCCCGTGAGTATTAACCAATCAGGGGAACACACTCTCCTCACTTATACTGTTCACCTGGTAACATGTCCAGTGCGTGTTAAACCATCAGGGGAACACACTCTCCTCACTTATACTGTTCACCAGGTGACATGTCCCGTGTGTATTAAACCATCAGGGGAACACACTCTCCTCACTTATACTGTTCACCTGGTAACATGTCCCGTGTGCATTAAACAATCAGGGGAACACACTCTCCTCACTTATACTGTTCACCTGGTAACATGTCCCGTTTATATTAAACCATCAGGGGAACACATTCTCCTCACTTATACAGTTCACCTGCTAACATGTCCCGTGTATATTAAACCATCAGGGGAACACACTCTCCGCACTTATACTGTTCACCTGGTAACATGTCCCGTGCGTGTTAAACCATCAGGGGAACACACTCTCCTCACTTATACTGTTCACCTGGTAACATGTCCCGTGTGTATTAAATAATCAGGGGAACACACTCTCCTCACTTATACTGTTCACCTGGTGACATGTCCAGTGCGTGTTAAACCATCAGGGGAACACACTCTCCTCACTTATACTGTTCACTTGGTTACATGTCCCGTGTATATTAAACCATCAGGGGAACACACTCTCCTCACATATACTGTTCACCTGGTAACATGTCCCGTGCGTGTTAAACCATCAGGGGAACACACTCTCCTCACTTATACTGTTCACCTGGTAACATGTCCCGTGTGTATTAAATAATCAGGGGAACACACTCTCCTCACTTATACTGTTCACCTGGTGACATGTCCAGTGCGTGTTAAACCATCAGGGGAACACACTCTCCTCACTTATACTGTTCACTTGGTTACATGTCCCGTGCATATTAAACAATCAGGGGAACACACTCTCCTCACTTATACTGTTCACCTGGTGACATGTACCGTGAGTATTAAACAATCAGGGGATCACACTCTCCTCACTTATACTGTTCACCTGGTGACATGTCCCGTGTGTATTAAACAATCAGGGGATCACACTCTCCTCAATTATACTGTTCACCTGCTGAAATGTCCCGTGTATATTAAACCATCAGGGGAACACACTCTCCGCACTTATACTGTTCACCTGGTAACATGTCCCGTGCGTGTTAAACAATCAGGGGAACACACTCTCCTCACTTATACTGTTCACCTGGCAACATGTACCGTGAGTATTAAACAATCAGGGAAACACACTCTCCTCACTTATACTGTTCACCTGGTAACATGTCCCGTTCGAGTTAAACCATCAGGGGAACACGCTCTCCTCACTTATACTGTTCACCTGGTAACATGTCCCGTGCGTGTAAACCATCAGGGGAACACACTCTACTCACATATACTATTCACCTGGTAACATGTCCCGTGTGTATTAAACAATCAGGGGAAAACACTCTCCTCACTTATACTGTTCACCTGGTAACATGTCCCGTGCGTGTTAAACCATCAGGGGAACACACTCTCCTCACTTATACTGTTCACCTGGTAACATGTCCCGTGTATATTAAAACATCAGGGGAACACACTATCCTCACTTATACTGTTCACATGGTAATATGTCCTTTGTGTATTAAACAATCAGGGGAATACACTCTCCTCACTTATACTGTTCACCTGGTAACATGTCCCGTGTGCATTAAACAATCAGGGGAACACACTCTCCTCACTTATACTGTTCACCTGATAACATGTCCCGTGTGTATTAAACCATAAGGGGAACACACTCTCCTCACTTATACTGTTCACCTGGTAATATGCCCTGTGTATCTTAAACCATCAGGGGAACACACTCTCCTCACTTATACTGTTCACCTGGGAACATGTCCCGTGTATATTAAACCATCAGAGGAACACACTCTCCTCACTTATACTGTTGACCTGGTAACATGTCCCCTGTATATTAAACCATCAGGGGAACACACTCTCCTCACTTATACTGTTCACCTGGAAACATGTCCCGTGAGTATTAAACCATCAGCGGAACACACTCTCCTCACTTATACTGTTCACCTGGCAACATGTACCTTGTATATTAAACCATCAGGGGAACACACTCTCCTCACTTATACTGTTCACCTGGCAAGATGTCCCGTGAGTATGAAACCATCAGCGGAACACACGCTCCTCACTTATACTGTTCACCTGGTAACATGTCCTGTGTGTATTAAACAATCAGGGGAATACACTCTCCTCACTTATACTGTTCACCTGGTAACATGTCCCGTGTATATTAAACCATCAGGGGAACACACTCTCCTCAATTATACGGTCAGCTGCTGACATGTCCCGTGTGCATTAAACAATCAGGGGAACACACTCTCCTCACTTATACTGTTCACCTGATAACATGTCAAGTGTGTATTAAACCATAAGGGGAGCACACTCTCCTCACTTATATTGTTCACCTGGCAATATGCCCTGTGTATATTAAACCATCAGGGGAACACACTCTCCTCACTTATACTGTTCAGCTGGTAACATGTCCCGTGTATATTAAACCATCAGAGGAACACACTCTCCTCACTTATACTGTTCACCTGGTAACATGTCCCCTGTATATTAAACCATCAGGGGAACACACTCTCCTCACTTATACTGTTCACCTGGTAACATGTACCTTGTATATTAAACCATCAGGGGAACACACTCTCCTCAATTATACATTTCACTTGGTGACATGTCCTGTGTATATTAAACCATCAGGGGAACACATCTCCTCAATTCTACATTTCACTTGGTGACATGTCCTGTGTATATTAAACCATCAGGGGAACACAATCTCCTCACTTATACTGTTCACCAGGTGACATGTCCCGTGCGTGTTAAACCATCAGGGGAACACACTCTACTCACTTATACTATTCACCTGGTAACATGTCCCGTGTGTATTGAACATTCAGGAGAACACACTCTCCTCACTTATACTGTTCACCTGGTAACATGTCCCGCTTACATTAAACCATCAGGGGAACACACTCTCCTCACTTATACTGTTCACCAGGTGACATGTACCGTGTGTATTAAACCATCAGGGGAACACACTCTCCTCACTTATACTGTTGACCTGGTGACATGTCCCGTCAGTATTAAACAATCAGGGGAACTCACTCTCCTCACTTATACTGTTCACCTGGTACCATGTCCCGTGTATATTCAACCATCAGCGGAACACACTCTCCTCACTTATACTGTTCACCTGGTAACATGTCCCGTGCGTGTTAAACCATCAGGGGAACACACTCTCCTCACATATACTGTTCACCTGGTAACATGTCCCGTGAGTATTAAACAATCAGGGGAACACACTCTCCTCACTTATACTGTTCACCTGGTAACATGTCCTGTGTATATTAAACCATCAGGGGAACACATTCTCCTCACTTATACTGTTCACCTGGTAACATGCCCTGTGTGTATTAAACCATCAGGGGAACACACTCTCCTCACTTATACTGTTCACCTGGTAACATGTACCTTGTATATTAAACCATCAGGGGAACACACTCTCCTCAATTATACATTTCACTTGGTGACATGTCCTGTGTATATTAAACCATCAGGGGAACACATCTCCTCAATTCTACATTTCACTTGGTGACATGTCCTGTGTATATTAAACCATCAGGGGAACACACTCTCCTCACTTATACTGTTCACCAGGTGACATGTCCCGTGCGTGTTAAACCATCAGGGGAACACACTCTACTCACATATACTATTCACCTGGTAACATGTCCCGTGTGTATTGAACATTCAGGAGAACACACTCTCCTCACTTATACTGTTCACCTGGTAACATGTCCCGCGTACATTAAACCATCAGGGGAACACACTCTCCTCACTTATACTGTTCACCAGGTGACATGTACCGTGTGTATTAAACCATCAGGGGAACTCACTCTCCTCACTTATACTGTTCACCTGGTAACATGTCCCGCGTACATTAAACCATCAGGGGAACACACTCTCCTCACTTATACTGTTCACCAGGTGACATATCCCGTGTGTATTAAACCATCAGGGGAACACACTCTCCTCACTTATACTGTTCACCTGGCAACATGTCCCGTGTATATTAAACCATCAGTGGAACACACTCTCCTCACTTATACTGTTGACCTGGTGACATGTCCCGTCAGTATTAAACAATCAGGGGAACTCACTCTCCTCACTTATACTGTTCACCTGGTAACATGTCCCGTGTATATTAAACCATCAGCGGAACACACTCTCCTCACTTATACTGTTCACCTGGTAACATGTCCCGTGCGTGTTAAACCATCAGGGGAACACACTCTCCTCACATATACTGTTCACCTGGTAACATGTCCCGTGAGTATTAAACAATCAGGGGAACACACTCTCCTCACTTATACTGTTCACCTGGTAACATGTCCTGTGTATATTAAACCATCAGGGGAACACATTCTCCTCACTTATACTGTTCACCTGGTAACATGCCCTGTGTGTATTAAACCATCAGGGGAACACACTCTCCTCACTTATACTGTTCACCTGGTAACATGTCCCGTGAATATTAAACCATCAGGGGAAAGCACTCTCCTCACTTATACTGTTCACCTGGTTACGTGTCCCGTGTGCATTAAACCATCAGGGGAACACACTCTCCTCACTTATACTGTTCACCTGCTGACATGTCCCGTCAGTATTAAACAATCAGGGGAACTCACTCTCCTCACTTACACTCTTCACCTGGTAACATGTCCCGTGCGTGTTAAACCATCAGGGGAACACACTCTCCTCACTTATACTGTTCAGCTGGTAACATGTCCCGTGAGTATTAAACCATCAGGGGAACACACTCTCCTCACTTATACTGTTTACCTGGTAACATGTCCCGTGTATATTAAACCATCAGGGGAACACACTCTCCTCACTTATACTGTTCACCTGGTGACATGTCCCGTGTATATTAAACCATCAGGGAACACACTCTCCTTACTTATACTGTTCACCTGGTAACATGTCCCGTGTATATTAAACCATCAGGGGAACACACTCTCCTCACTTATACTGTTCTCCTGATAACATATCCCGTGTATATTAAACCATCAGGGGAACACACTCTCCTCACTTATACTGTTCACCTGGTAACATGCCCCGTGTGCATTAAACCATCAGGGGAACACACTCTCCTCACTTATACAGTTCACATGGTGACATGTCCCGTGCGTATTAAACCATCAGGGGAACACACTCTCCTCACTTATACTGTTCACCTGGTAACATGTCCCGTGTATATTAAACCATCAGGGTAACACACTCTCCTCACTTATACTGTTCACCTGGTAACATGCCCCGTGTGCATTAAACCATCAGGGGAACACACTCTCCTCACTTATACAGTTCACATGGTGACATGTCCTGTGTATATTAAACCATCAGGGGAACACACTCTCCTCATTTATACTGTTCACCAGGTGACATGTCCCGTGCGTGTTATACCATCAGGGGAACACACTCTACTCACATATACTATTCACCTGGTAACATGTCCCGTGTGTATTGAACATTCAGGAGAACACACTCTCCTCACTTATACTGTTCACCAGGTGACATGTACCGTGTGTATTAAACCATCAGGGGAACACACTCTCCTCACTTATACTGTTCACCAGGTGACATGTCCCGTGTGTATTAAACCATCAGGGGAACACACTCTCCTCACTTATACTGTTAACCTGGTGACATGTCCCGTGCGTGTTAAACCATCAGGGGAACACACTCTCCTCACTTATACTGTTCACCTGGCAACATGTCCCGTGAGTATGAAACAATCAGGGGAACACACTCTCCTCACTTATACTGTTCACCTGGTGACATGTCCCGTGCGTGTTAAACCATCAGGGGAACACACTCTCCTCACTTATACTCTTCACCTGGTGACATGTCCCGTGCGTGTGAAACCATCAGGGGAACACACTCTCCTCACTTATACTGTTCACCTGGTAACATGTCCCGTGAGTATTAAACAATCAGGGGAACATACTCTCCTCACTTATACTGTTCACCTGGTAACATGTCCCGTGAGTATTAAACAATCAGGGGAACACACTCTCCTCACTTATACTGTTCACCTGGTAATATGTCCTGTGTGTATTAAACCATCAGGGGAACACACTCTCCTCACTTATACTGTTCACCTGGCAACATGTCCCGTGAGTATTAAACAATCAGGGGAACACACTCTCCTCACTTATACTGTTCACCTGGCAACATGTCCCGTGAGTATTAAACAATCAGGGGAACACACTCTCCTCACTTATACTGTTCACCTGGTAACATGTCCCGTGTGTATTAAACAATCAGGGGAACACACTCTCCTCACATGTACTGTTCACCTGGTAACATGTCCTGTGTGTATTAAACAATCAGGGGAACACACTCTCCTCACTTATACTGTTCACCTGGTAACATGTCCCGTGTATATTAAACCATCAGGGGAACACACTCTCCTCACTTATACTGTTCACCTGGTAACATGTCCTGTGTGTATTAAACAATCAGGGGAACACACTCTCCTCACTTATACTGTTCACCTGATAACATGTCCCGTGAGTATTAAACAATCAGGGGAACACACTGTCCTCACTTATACTGTTCACCTGGTAACATGTCCTGTGTGTATTAAACAATCAGGGGAACACACTCTCCTCACTTATACTGTTCACCTGATAACATGTCCCGTGAGTATTAAACAATCAGGGGAACACACTGTCCTCACTTATACTTTTCACCTGGTAACATGTCCTGTGTGTATTAAACAATCAGGGGAACACACTCTCCTCACTTATACTGTTCACCTGATAACATGTCCCGTGAGTATTAAACAATCAGGGGAACACACTGTCCTCACTTATACTGTTCACCTGATAACATGTCCCGTGTGTATTAAACCATAAGGGGAACACACTCTCCTCACTTATACTGTTCACCTGGGAACATGTCCCGTGTATATTAAACCATCAGAGGAACACACTCTCCTCACTTATACTGTTCACCTGGTAACATGTCCCCTGTATATTAAACCATCAGGGGAACACACTCTCCTCACTTATACTGTTCACCTGGCAACATGTACCTTGTATATTAAACCATCAGGGGAACACGCTCTCCTCACTTATACTGTTCACCTGGTAACATGTCCTGTGTGTATTAAACAATCAGGGGAATACACTCTCCTCACTTATACTGTTCACCTGGTAACATGTCCCGTGTATATTAAACCATCAGGGGAACACACTCTCCTCACTTATACTGTCAGCTGCTGACATGTCCCGTGTGCATTAAACAATCAGGGGAACACACTCTCCTCACTTATACTGTTCACCTGATAACATGTCAAGTGTGTATTAAACCATAAGGGGAACACACTCTCCTCACTTATACTGTTCACCTGGGAACATGTCCCGTGTGCATTAAACAATCAGGGGAACACACTCTCCTCACTTATATTGTTCACCTGGCAATATGCCCTGTGTATATTAAACCATCAGGGGAACACACTCTCCTCACTTATACTGTTCACCTGGGAACATGTCCCGTGTATATTAAACCATCAGAGGAACACACTCTCCTCACTTATACTGTTCACCTGGTAACATGTCCCCTGTATATTAAACCATCAGGGGAACACACTCTCCTCACTTATACTGTTCACCTGGTAACATGTACCTTGTATATTAAACCATCAGTGGAACACACTCTCCTCAATTATACATTTCACTTGGTGACATGTCCTGTGTATATTAAACCATCAGGGGAACACATCTCCTCAATTATACATTTCACTTGGTGACATGTACTGTGTATATTAAACCATCAGGGGAACACACTCTCCTCAATTATACTGTTCACCTGGTAACATGTCCCCTGTGCATTAAACAATCAGGGGAACCCACTCTCCTCACTTATACTGTTCACCTGGTAACATGTCCCGTGTATATTAAACCATGAGGGGAACACACTCTCCTCACTTATACTGTTCACCTGGTAACATGTCCCCTGTGCATTAAACAATCAGGGGAACCCACTCTCCTCAATTATACATTTCACTTGGTGACATGTCCTGTGTATATTAAACCATCAGGGGAACACACTCTCCTCATTTATACTGTTCACCAGGTGACATGTCCCGTGCGTGTTAAACCATCAGGGGAACACACTCTACTCACATATACTATTCACCTGGTAACATGTCCCGTGTGTATTGAACATTCAGGAGAACACACTCTCCTCACTTATACTGTTCACCAGGTGACATGTACCGTGTGTATTAAACCATCAGGGGAAGACACTCTCCTCACTTATACTGTTCACCAGGTGACATGTCCCGTGTGTACTAAACCATCAGGGGAACACACTCTCCTCACTTATACTGTTCACCTGGTGACATGTCCCGTGCGTGTTAAACCATCAGGGGAACACACTCTCCTCACTTATACTGTTCACCTGGCAACATGTCCCGTGAGTATGAAACAATCAGGGGAACACACTCTCCTCACTTATACTGTTCACCTGGTGACATGTCCCGTGCGTGTTAAACCATCAGGGGAACACACTCTCCTCAATTATACTGTTCACCTGGTGACATGTCCCGTCAGTATTAAACAATCAGGGGAACTCACTCTCCTCACTTATACTGTTCACCTGGTAACATGTCCCGTGTATATTAAACCATCAGCGGAACAGACTCTCCTCACTTATACTGTTCACCTGGTAACATGTCCCGTGCGTGTTAAACCATCAGGGGAACACACTCTCCTCACTTATACTGTTCACCTGGTAACATGTCCCGTGAGTATTAAACAATCAGGGGAACATACTCTCCTCACTTATACTGTTCACCTGGTAACATGTCCCGTGAGTATTAAACAATCAGGGGAAAACACTCTCCTCACTTATACTGTTCACCTGGTAATATGTCCTGTGTGTATTAAACCATCAGGGGAACACAGTCTCCTCACTTATACTGTTCACCTGGCAACATGTCCCGTGAGTATTAAACAATCAGGGGAACACACTCTCCTCACTTATACTGTTCACCTGGTGATATGTCCCCTGTATATTAAACCATCAGGGGAACACACTCTCCTCACTTATACTGTTCACCTGGTAACATGTACCTTGTATATTAAACCATCAGGGGAACACACTCTCCTCAATTATACTGTTCACCTGGTAACATGTCCCCTGTATATTAAACCATCAGGGGAACACACTCTCCTCACTTATACTGTTCACCTGGTAACATGTACCTTGTATATTAAACCATCAGGGGAACACACTCTCCTCAATTATACATTTCACTTGGTGACATGTCCTGTGTATATTAAACCATCAGGGGAACACATCTCCTCAATTATACATTTCACTTGGTGACATGTCCTGTGTATATTAAACCATCAGGGGAACACACTCTCCTCAATTATACTGTTCACCTGGTAACATGTCCCCTGTATATTAAACCATCAGGGGAACACACTCTCCTCACTTACACTGTTCACCTGGTAACATGTACCTTGTATATTAAACCATCAGGGGAACACACTCTCCTCACTTATACTCTTCACCTGGTGACATGTCCCGTGCGTGTTAAACCATCAGGGGAACACACTCTCCTCACTTATATTCTTCACCTGGTGACATGTCCCGGGTATATTAAACCATCAGGGGAAAGCACTCTCCTCACTTATCCTGTTCACGTGGTAACATGTCCCGTGTGCATTAAAGCATCAGGGGAACACACTCTCCTCACTTATACTGTTCACCTGGTGACATGTCCCGTCAGTATTAAACAATCAGGGGAACTCACTCTCCTCACTTATACTGTTCACCAGGTAACATGTCCCGTGTATATTAAACCATCAGCGGAACACACTCTCCTCACTTATACTGTTCACCTGGTAACATGTCCCGTGCGTGTTAAACCATCAGGGGAACACACTCTCCTCACATATACTGTTCACCTGGTAACATGTCCTGTGTATATTAAACCATCAGGGGAACACATTCTCCTCACTTATACTGTTCACCTGGTAACATGTCCTGTGTGTATTAAACCATCAGGGGAACACACTCTCCTCACTTCTACTGTTCACCTGGTAACATGTCCCGTGTGCATTAAACCATCAGGGGAACACACTCTCCTCACTTATACTGTTCACCTGGGAACATGTCCCGTGTATATTAAACCATCAGAGGAACACACTCTCCTCACTTATACTGTTCACCTGGTAACATGTCCCCTGTATATTAAACCATCAGGGGAACACACTCTCCTCACTTATACTGTTCACCTGGTAACATGTACCTTGTATATTAAACCATCAGTGGAACACACTCTCCTCAATTATACATTTCACTTGGTGACATGTCCTGTGTATATTAAACCATCAGGGGAACACATCTCCTCAATTATACATTTCACTTGGTGACATGTACTGTGTATATTAAACCATCAGGGGAACACACTCTCCTCAATTATACTGTTCACCTGGTAACATGTCCCCTGTGCATTAAACAATCAGGGGAACCCACTCTCCTCACTTATACTGTTCACCTGGTAACATGTCCCGTGTATATTAAACCATGAGGGGAACACACTCTCCTCACTTATACTGTTCACCTGGTAACATGTCCCCTGTGCATTAAACAATCAGGGGAACCCACTCTCCTCAATTATACATTTCACTTGGTGACATGTCCTGTGTATATTAAACCATCAGGGGAACACACTCTCCTCATTTATACTGTTCACCAGGTGACATGTCCCGTGCGTGTTAAACCATCAGGGGAACACACTCTACTCACATATACTATTCACCTGGTAACATGTCCCGTGTGTATTGAACATTCAGGAGAACACACTCTCCTCACTTATACTGTTCACCAGGTGACATGTACCGTGTGTATTAAACCATCAGGGGAAGACACTCTCCTCACTTATACTGTTCACCAGGTGACATGTCCCGTGTGTACTAAACCATCAGGGGAACACACTCTCCTCACTTATACTGTTCACCTGGTGACATGTCCCGTGCGTGTTAAACCATCAGGGGAACACACTCTCCTCACTTATACTGTTCACCTGGCAACATGTCCCGTGAGTATGAAACAATCAGGGGAACACACTCTCCTCACTTATACTGTTCACCTGGTGACATGTCCCGTGCGTGTTAAACCATCAGGGGAACACACTCTCCTCAATTATACTGTTCACCTGGTGACATGTCCCGTCAGTATTAAACAATCAGGGGAACTCACTCTCCTCACTTATACTGTTCACCTGGTAACATGTCCCGTGTATATTAAACCATCAGCGGAACAGACTCTCCTCACTTATACTGTTCACCTGGTAACATGTCCCGTGCGTGTTAAACCATCAGGGGAACACACTCTCCTCACTTATACTGTTCACCTGGTAACATGTCCCGTGAGTATTAAACAATCAGGGGAACATACTCTCCTCACTTATACTGTTCACCTGGTAACATGTCCCGTGAGTATTAAACAATCAGGGGAAAACACTCTCCTCACTTATACTGTTCACCTGGTAATATGTCCTGTGTGTATTAAACCATCAGGGGAACACAGTCTCCTCACTTATACTGTTCACCTGGCAACATGTCCCGTGAGTATTAAACAATCAGGGGAACACACTCTCCTCACTTATACTGTTCACCTGGTGATATGTCCCCTGTATATTAAACCATCAGGGGAACACACTCTCCTCACTTATACTGTTCACCTGGTAACATGTACCTTGTATATTAAACCATCAGGGGAACACACTCTCCTCAATTATACTGTTCACCTGGTAACATGTCCCCTGTATATTAAACCATCAGGGGAACACACTCTCCTCACTTATACTGTTCACCTGGTAACATGTACCTTGTATATTAAACCATCAGGGGAACACACTCTCCTCAATTATACATTTCACTTGGTGACATGTCCTGTGTATATTAAACCATCAGGGGAACACATCTCCTCAATTATACATTTCACTTGGTGACATGTCCTGTGTATATTAAACCATCAGGGGAACACACTCTCCTCAATTATACTGTTCACCTGGTAACATGTCCCCTGTATATTAAACCATCAGGGGAACACACTCTCCTCACTTACACTGTTCACCTGGTAACATGTACCTTGTATATTAAACCATCAGGGGAACACACTCTCCTCACTTATACTCTTCACCTGGTGACATGTCCCGTGCGTGTTAAACCATCAGGGGAACACACTCTCCTCACTTATATTCTTCACCTGGTGACATGTCCCGGGTATATTAAACCATCAGGGGAAAGCACTCTCCTCACTTATCCTGTTCACCTGGTAACATGTCCCGTGTGCATTAAACCATCAGGGGAACACACTCTCCTCACTTATACTGTTCACCTGGTGACATGTCCCGTCAGTATTAAACAATCAGGGGAACTCACTCTCCTCACTTATACTGTTCACCAGGTAACATGTCCCGTGTATATTAAACCATCAGCGGAACACACTCTCCTCACTTATACTGTTCACCTGGTAACATGTCCCGTGCGTGTTAAACCATCAGGGGAACACACTCTCCTCACATATACTGTTCACCTGGTAACATGTCCTGTGTATATTAAACCATCAGGGGAACACATTCTCCTCACTTATACTGTTCACCTGGTAACATGTCCTGTGTGTATTAAACCATCAGGGGAACACACTCTCCTCACTTCTACTGTTCACCTGGTAACATGTCCCGTGTGCATTAAACCATCAGGGGAACACACTCTCCTCACTTATACTGTTCACCTGGTGACATGTCCCGTCAGTATTAAACAATCAGGGGAAATCACTCTCCTCACTTATACTCTTCACCTGGTAACATGTCCCGTGCGTGTTAAACCATCAGGGGAACACACTCTCCTCACTTATACTGTTCACCTGGTAACATGTCCCCTGTATATTAAACCATCAGGGGAACACACTCTCCTCACTTATACTGTTCACCTGGTAACATGTCCCCTGTATATTAAACCATCAGGGCAACACACTCTCCTCACTTATACTGTTCACCTGGTAACATGTACCTTGTATATTAAACCATCAGGGGGACACACTCTCCTCACTTATACTGTTCACCTGGTAACATGTCCCCTGTTTATTAAACCATCAGGGGCACACACTGTCCTCACTTATACTGTTCACCTGGTAACATGTCCTGTGTGTATTAAACAATCAGGGGAACACACTCTCCTCACTTATACTGTTCACCTGATAACATGTCCCGTGAGTATTAAACAATCAGGGGAACACACTGTCCTCACTTATACTGTTCACCTGATAACATGTCCCGTGTGTATTAAACCATAAGGGGAACACACTCTCCTCACTTATACTGTTCACCTGGGAACATGTCCCGTGTATATTAAACCATCAGAGGAACACACTCTCCTCACTTATACTGTTCACCTGGTAACATGTCCCCTGTATATTAAACCATCAGGGGAACACACTCTCCTCACTTATACTGTTCACCAGGTGACATGTCCCGTGTGTATTAAACCATCAGGGGAACACACTCTCCTCACTTATACTGTTCACCTGGCAACATGTCCCGTGAGTATTAAACAATCAGGGGAACACACTCTCCTCACTTATACTGTTCACCTGGTAACATGTCCCGTGTGCGTTAAACCATCAGGGGAACACACTCTCCTCACTTATACTGTTCACCTGGTAACATGTCCTGTGTGTATTAAACCATCAGAGGAACACACTCTCCTCACTTATACTATTCACCTGGTAACATGTCCCGTGAATATTAAACCATCAGGGGAAAGCACTCTCCTCACTTATCCTGTTCACCTGGTAACATGTCCCGTGTGCATTAAAGCATCAGGGGAACACACTCTCCTCACTTATACTGTTCACCTGGTGACATGTCCCGTCAGTATTAAACAATCAGGGGAACTCACTCTCCTCACTTATACTGTTCACCAGGTAACATGTCCCGTGTATATTAAACCATCAGCGGAACACACTCTCCTCACTTATACTGTTCACCTGGTAACATGTCCCGTGCGTGTTAAACCATCAGGGGAACACACTCTCCTCACATATACTGTTCACCTGGTAACATGTCCTGTGTATATTAAACCATCAGGGGAACACATTCTCCTCACTTATACTGTTCACCTGGTAACATGTCCTGTGTGTATTAAACCATCAGGGGAACACACTCTCCTCACTTATACTGTTCACCTGGTAACATGTCCCGTGTGCATTAAACCAGCAGGGGAACACACTCTCCTCACTTATACTGTTCACCTGGTGACATGTCCCGTCAGTATTAAACAATCAGGGGAAATCACTCTCCTCACTTATACTCTTCACCTGGTAACATGTCCCGTGCGTGTTAAACCATCAGGTGAACACACTCTCCTCACTTATACTGTTCACCTGGTAACATGTCCCCTGTATATTAAACCATCAGGGGAACACACTCTCCTCACTTATACTGTTCACCTGGTAACATGTCCCCTGTATATTAAACCATCAGGGCAACACACTCTCCTCACTTATACTGTTCACCTGGTTACATGTACCTTGTATATTAAACCATCAGGGGGACACACTCTCCTCACTTATACTGTTCACCTGGTAACATGTCCCCTGTATATTAAACCATAAGGGGCACACACTGTCCTCACTTATACTGTTCACCTGGTAACATGTCCTGTGTGTATTAAACAATCAGGGGAACACACTCTCCTCACTTATACTGTTCACCTGATAACATGTCCCGTGAGTATTAAACAATCAGGGGAACACACTGTCCTCACTTATACTGTTCACCTGATAACATGTCCCGTGTGTATTAAACCATAAGGGGAACACACTCTCCTCACTTATACTGTTCACCTGGGAACATGTCCCGTGTATATTAAACCATCAGAGGAACACACTCTCCTCACTTATACTGTTCACCTGGTAACATGTCCCCTGTATATTAAACCATCAGGGGAACACACTCTCCTCACTTATACTGTTCACCAGGTGACATGTCCCGTGTGTATTAAACCATCAGGGGAACACACTCTCCTCACTTATACTGTTCACCTGGCAACATGTCCCGTGAGTATTAAACAATCAGGGGAACACACTCTCCTCACTTATACTGTTCACCTGGTAACATGTCCCGTGCTAGTTAAACCATCAGGGGAACACACTCTCCTCACTTATACTCTTCACCTGGTGACATGTCCCGTGCGTGTTAAACCATCAGGGGAACACACTCTCCTCACTTATATTCTTCACCTGGTGACATGTCCCGGGTATATTAAACCATCAGCGGAACACACTCTCCTCACTTATACTGTTCACCTGGTAACATGTCCCGTGCGCGTTAAACCATCAGGGGAACACACTCTCCTCACTTATACTGTTCACCTGGTAACATGTCCTGTGTGTATTAAACCATCAGAGGAACACACTCTCCTCACTTATACTATTCACCTGGTAACATGTCCCGTGAATATTAAACCATCAGGGGAAAGCACTCTCCTCACTTATCCTGTTCACCTGGTAACATGTCCCGTGTGCATTAAAGCATCAGGGGAACACACTCTCCTCACTTATACTGTTCACCTGGTAACATGTCCCGTGTATATTAAACCATCAGCGGAACACACTCTCCTCACTTATACTGTTCACCTGGTAACATGTCCCGTGCGTGTTAAACCATCAGGGGAACACACTCGCCTCACATATACTGTTCACCTGGTAACATGTCCTGTGTATATTAAACCATCAGGGGAACACATTCTCCTCACTTATAATGTTCACCTGGTAACATGTCCCGTGTGTATTAAACAATCAGGGGAACACACTCTCCTCACTTATACAGTTCATTTGGTAACATGTCCCGTGCGTATTAAACAATCAGGGGAACACACTCTCCTCACTTATCCTGTTCACCTGGTAACATGTCCCATGTGCATTAAACAATCAGGGGAACACACTCTCCTCACTTATACCGTTCACCTGATAACATGTCCCGTCTGTATTACACCATCAGGGGAACACAATCTCCTCACTTATACTGTTCACCTGGTAACATGCACTGTGTATATTAAACCATCAGGGGAACACACTCTCCTCACTTATACTGTTTACCTGGTAACATGTCCCTTGTATATTAAACCATCAGGGGAACACACTCTCCTCACTTATACTGTTCACCTAGTCACATGTCCCGTGCATATTAAACAATCTGGGGAACACACTCTCCTCACTTATACTGTTCACCTGGTAACATGTCCCGTGTATATTAAACCATCAGGGGAACACACTCTCCTCACTTATACTGTTCACCTGGTAACATATCCCGTGTATATTAAACCATCAGGGGAACACACTCTCCTCACTTACACTGTTCACCTGGTAAAATGTCTTGTGTGCATTAAACCATCAGGGGAACACACTCTCCTCACTTATACAGTTCACTTGGTGACATGTCCCGTGCGTATTAAACCATCAGGTGAACACACTCGCCTCACTTATACTGTTCATCTGGTAACATGTCCCGTGTATATTAAACCATCAGGGGAACACACTCTCCTCACTTATACTGTTCACCTGGTAACATGTCCCGTGTATATTAAACCATCAGGGGAACACATTCTCCTCACTTATACTGTTCACCTGGTAACATGTCCCGTGTATATTAAACCATCAGGGGAACACACTCTCCTCACATATACTGTTCACCTGGTACCATGTCCCGTGTATATTAAACCATCAGGGGAACACACTCTCCTCACTTACACTGTTCACCTGGTAACATGTCCCGTGAATATTAAACCATCAGGGGAAAGCAATCTCCTCACTTTTACTCTTCACCTGGTAACATGTCCTGTGTGTATTAAACCATCAGGGGAACACACTCTCCTCACTTATACTGTTCACCTGGTAACATGTCCCGTGAATATTAAACCATCAGGGGAACACTCTCTGCTCACTTATACTGTTCACCTGCTAACATGTCCTGTGTGCATTAAATCATCAGGGGAACACACTCTCCTCACTTAGACTGTTCATCTGGTAACATGTCCAGTGAATATTAAACCATCAGGGGAACACACTCTCCTCACTTATACTGTTCACCTGGTGACATGTCCCGTGTGTATTAAAGAATCAGGGGAACACACTCTCCTCACTTATACTGTTCACTTGGTGACATGTCCCGTGTGTATTGAACAATCAGGGGAACACACTGTCCTCACCTATACTGTTCACCTGGTAACATGTCCCGTGCATATTAAACAATCAGGGGAACTCATTCTCCTCACTTATACTGTTCACTTGGTAAAATGTCCCGTCCGTATTAAACCAACAGGGGAACACATTCTCCTCACTTATACCGTTCACCTGGTAACATGTCCCGTGTGTATTAAACAATCAGGGGAACACACTCTCCTCACTTATACTGTTCACCTGGTAACATGTCCCGTGTGTATTAAACCATAAGGGGAACAGACTCTCCTCACTTATACTGTTCACCTGGTAACATGTCCCGTGCGTATTAAACAATCAGGGGAACACACTCTCCTCACTTATACTGTTCACTTGGTAACATGTCCCGTGCGTATTAAACAATCAGGGGAACACATTCTCCTCACTTATACTGTTCACCTGGTAACATGTCCCGTGTGTATTAAACAATCAGGGGAACACATTCTCCTCACTTATACTGTTCACTTGGTAACATGTCCCGTGCGTATTAAACAAACAGGGGAACACATTCTCCTCACTTATACTGTTCACCTGGAAACATGTCCCGTGTGTATTAAACAAACAGGGGAACACATTCTCCTCACTTATACTGTTCACCTGGTAACATGTCCCGTGTGCATTAAACAATCAGGGGAAAACATTCTCCTCACTTATACTGTTCACCTGGTAACATGTCCCGTGTGCATTAAACAATCAGGGGAACACATTCTCCTCACTTATACTGTTCACTTGGTAACATGTCCCGTGCGTATTAAACAATCAGGGAAACACACTCTCCTCACTTATACTATTCACCTGGTAACATGTCCTGTGTATATTAAACAATCAGGGGAACACACTCTCCTCACTTATACTGTTCACCTAGTCACATGTCACGTGTATATTAAACCATCAGGGGAACACACTCTCCTCACTTATACTGTTCACCTGGTAACATGTCCCGTGTGTATTAAACAATCAGGGGAACACACTCTCCTCACTTATACTGTTCACCTGATAACATGTCCCATGACTATTGAACAATCAGGGGAACACACTCTCCTCACTTATACTGTTCACCTGGTAACATGTCCCGTCAGTATTAAACCAACAGGGGAACACATTCTCCTCAATTATACTGTTCACCTGGTAACATGTCCCGTGTGTATTAAACAATCAGGGGAACGCACTCTCCTCACTTATACTGTTCACTTGGTAACATGTCCCGTGTATATTAAACAATCAGGGGAACACATTCTCCTCACTTATACTGTTCACTTGGCAACATGTCCAGTGCGTATTAAACAAACAGGGGAACACATTCTCCTCACTTATACTGTTCACCTGGTAACATGTCCCGTGTGTATTAAACAATCAGGGGAACACATTCTCCTCACTTATACTGTTCACTTGGTAACATGTCCTGTGCGTATTAAACAAACAGGGGAACACATTCTCCTCACTTCTACTGTTCAACTGGTAACATGTCCCGTGCGTATTAAACAATCAGGGGAACACAGTCTCCTCACTTATCCTGTTCACCTGGTAACATGTCCCGTGTGCATTAAACAATCAGGGGAACACACTCTCCTCACTTATACCGTTCACCTGATAACATGTCCCGTCTGTATTACACCATCAGGGGAACACAATCTCCTCACTTATACTGTTCACCTGGTAACATGCCCTGTCTATATTAAACCATCAGGGGAACACACTCTCCTCACTTATACTGTTTACCTGGTAACATGTCCCTTGTATATTAAACCATCAGGGGAACACACTCTCCTCACTTATACTGTTCACCTAGTCACATGTCCCGTGCATATTAAACAATCTGGGGAACACACTCTCCTCACTTATACTGTTCACCTGGTAACATGTCCCGTGTATATTAAACCATGAGGGGAACACACTCTCCTCACTTATACTGTTCACCTGGTAACATATCCCGTGTATATTAAACCATCAGGGGAACACACTCTCCTCACTTACACTGTTCACCTGGTAAAATGTCTTGTGTGCATTAAACCATCAGGGGAACACACTCTCCTCACTTATACAGTTCACTTGGTGACATGTCCCGTGCGTATTAAACCATCAGGTGAACACACTCGCCTCACTTATACTGTTCATCTGGTAACATGTCCCGTGTATATTAAACCATCAGGGGAACACACTCTCCTCACTTATACTGTTCACCTGGTAACATGTCCCGTGTATATTAAACCATCAGGGGAACACATTCTCCTCACTTATACTGTTCACCTGGTAACATGTCCCGTGTATATTAAACCATCAGGGGAACACATTCTCCTCACTTATACTGTTCACCTGGTAACATGTCCCGTGTATATTAAACCATCAGGGGAACACACTCTCCTCACATATACTGTTCACCTGGTAACATGTCCCGTGAGTATTAAACAATCAGGGGAACACACTCTCCTCACTTACACTGTTCACCTGGTAACATGTCCCGTGAATATTAAACCATCAGGGGAAAGCAATCTCCTCACTTATACTGTTCACCTGGTAACATGTCCTGTGTGTATTAAACCATCAGGGGAACACACTCTCCTCACTTATACTGTTCACCTGGTAACATGTCCCGTGAATATTAAACCATCAGGGGAACACTCTCTGCTCACTTATACTGTTCACCTGCTAACATGTCCTGTGTGCATTAAATCATCAGGGGAACACACTCTCCTCACTTAGACTGTTCATCTGGTAACATGTCCAGTGAATATTAAACCATCAGGGGAACACATTCTCCTCACTTATACTGTTCACCTGGTGACATGTCCTGTGTGTATTAAACAATCAGGGGAATTCACTCTCCTCACTTATACTGTTCACCTGGTATCTTGTCCTGTGTATATTAAACCATCAGGGGAACACACTCTCCTCACTTATACTGTTCACCTGGTAACATGTCCCGTGCGTGTTAAACCATCAGGGGAACACAATCTCCTCACTTATACAGTTCTCCTGGCAACATGTCCCGTGTATATTAAACAATCAGGGGAACACACTCTCCTCACTTATACTGTTCACCTGGTAACGTGTCCCGTGCGTATTAAACAATCAGGGGAACGCACTCTCCTCACTTATACTGTTCACCTGGTAACATGTCCCGTGCGTATTAAACCAACAGGGGAACACATTCTCCTCACTTATACTGTTCACCTGGTAACATGTCCCGTGTGTATTAAACAATCAGGGGAACTCACTCTCCTCACTTATACTGTTCACTTGGTAAAATGTCCCGTCCGTATTAAACCAACAGGGGAACACATTCTCCTCACTTATACTGTTCACCTGGTAACATGTCCCGTGTGTATTAAACAATCAGGGGAACTCACTCTCCTCACTTATACTGTTCACTTGGTAACATGTCCCGTGCGTATTAAACAAACAGGGGAACACATTCTCCTCACTTATACTGTTCACCTGGAAACATGTCCCGTGTGTATTAAACAAACAGGGGAACACATTCTCCTCACTTATACTGTTCACCTGGTAACATGTCCCGTGTGCATTAAACAATCAGGGGAACACATTCTCCTCACTTATACTGTTCACCTGGTAACATTTCCCGTGTGCATTAAACAATCAGGGGAACACATTCTCCTCACTTATACTGTTCACTTGGTAACATGTCCCGTGCGTATTAAACAATCAGGGAAACACACTCTCCTCACTTATACTATTCACCTGGTAACATGTCCTGTGTATATTAAACAATCAGGGGAACACACTCTCCTCCCTTATACTGTTCACCTGATAACATGTCCCGTGTGTATTAAACCACAAGGGGAACACACTCTCCTCACTTATACTGTTCACCTGGGAACATGTCCCGTGTATATTAAACCATCAGGGGAACACACTCTCCTCACTTATACTGTTCACCTGGTAACATGTTCCGTGTATATTAAACCATCAGGGGAACACACTCTCCTCACTTATACTGTTCACCTGGTAACATGTACCGTGTATATTAAACCATCAGGGCAACACACTCTCCTCAATTATACATTTCACTTGGTGACATGTCCCGTGTGTATTGAACAATCAGGGGAACACACTCTTCTCACTTATCCTGTTCACCTGGTAACATGTCCCATGTGCATTAAACAATCAGGGGAACACACTCTCCTCACTTATACCGTTCACCTGATAACATGTCCCGTCTGTATTACACCATCAGGGGAACACAATCTCCTCACTTATACTGTTCACCTGGTAACATGCCCTGTGTATATTAAACCATCAGGGGAACACACTCTCCTCACTTATACTGTTTACCTGGTAACATGTCCCTTGTATATTAAACCATCAGGGGAACACACTCTCCTCACTTATACTGTTCACCTAGTCACATGTCCCGTGCATATTAAACAATCTGGGGAACACACTCTCCTCACTTATACTATTCACCTGGTAACATGCCCTGTGTATATTAAACCATCAGGGGAACACACTCTCCTCACTTATACTGTTTACCTGGTAACATGTCCCTTGTATATTAAACCATCAGGGGAACACACTCTCCTCACTTATACTGTTCACCTGGTAACATGTCCCGTGTATATTAAACCATCAGGGGAACACACTCTCCTCACTTATACTGTTCACCTGGTAACTTATCCCGTGTATATTAAACCATCAGGGGAACACACTCTCCTCACTTACACTGTTCACCTGGTAAAATGTCTTGTGTGCATTAAACCATCAGGGGAACACACTCTCCTCACTTATACAGTTCACTTGGTGACATGTCCCGTGCGTATTAAACCATCAGGTGAACACACTCGCCTCACTTATACTGTTCATCTGGTAACATGTCCCGTGTATATTAAACCATCAGGGGAACACACTCTCCTCACTTATACTTTTCACCTGGTAACATGTCCCGTGTATATTAAACCATCAGGGGAACACATTCTCCTCACTTATACTGTTCACCTGGTGACATGTCCCGTGTGTATTAAAGAATCAGGGGAACACACTCTCCTCACTTATACTGTTCACTTGGTGACATGTCCCGTGTGTATTGAACAATCA
Organism: Heterodontus francisci; assembly: GCF_036365525.1. NCBI lineage: Eukaryota > Metazoa > Chordata > Chondrichthyes > Heterodontiformes > Heterodontidae > Heterodontus > Heterodontus francisci. Next base: position 528,206 of record NW_027141588.1, read on the forward strand.
GGGGAACACACTGTCCTCACCTATACTGTTCACCTGGTAACATGTCCCGTGCATATTAAACAATCAGGGGAACTCATTCTCCTCACTTATACTGTTCACTTGGTAAAATGTCCCGTCCGTATTAAACCAACAGGGGAACACATTCTCCTCACTTATACCGTTCACCTGGTAACATGTCCCGTGTGTATTAAACAATCAGGGGAACTCACTCTCCTCACTTATACTGTTCACCTGGTAACATGTCCCGTGTGTATTAAACCATAAGGGGAACAGACTCTCCTCACTTATACTGTTCACCTGGTAACATGTCCCGTGCGTATTAAACAATCAGGGGAACACACTCTCCTCACTTATACTGTTCACTTGGTAACATGTCCCGTGCGTATTAAACAATCAGGGGAACACATTCTCCTCACTTATACTGTTCACCTGGTAACATGTCCCGTGTGTATTAAACAATCAGGGGAACACATTCTCCTCACTTATACTGTTCACTTGGTAACATGTCCCGTGCGTATTAAACAAACAGGGGAACACATTCTCCTCACTTATACTGTTCACCTGGAAACATGTCCCGTGTGTATTAAACAAACAGGGGAACACATTCTCCTCACTTATACTGTTCACCTGGTAACATGTCCCGTGTGCATTAAACAATCAGGGGAAAACATTCTCCTCACTTATACTGTTCACCTGGTAACATGTCCCGTGTGCATTAAACAATCAGGGGAACACATTCTCCTCACTTATACTGTTCACTTGGTAACATGTCCCGTGCGTATTAAACAATCAGGGAAACACACTCTCCTCACTTATACTATTCACCTGGTAACATGTCCTGTGTATATTAAACAATCAGGGGAACACACTCTCCTCCCTTATACTGTTCACCTGGTAACATGCCCTCTGTATATTAAACCATCAGGGGTACACACTCTCCTCACATATACTGTTTACCTGGTAACATGTCCCGTGTATATTAAACCATCAGGGGAACACACTCTCCTCACTTATACTGTTCACCTAGTCACATGTCACGTGTATATTAAACCATCAGGGGAACACACTCTCCTCACTTATACTGTTCACCTGGTAACATGTCCCATGACTATTGAACAATCAGGGGAACACACTCTCCTCACTTATACTGTTCACCTGGTAACATTTCCCGTCAGTATTAAACCATCAGGGGAACACACTCTCCTCACTTATACTGTTCACCTGGTGACATGTCCCGTGCGTATTAAACCAACAGGGGAACACACTCTCCTCACTTATACTGTTCACCTGGTAACATGTCCCGTGTGTATTAAACAATCAGGGGAACGCACTCTCCTCACTTATACTGTTCACCTGGTAACATGTCCCGTGTGTATTAAACAATCAGGGGAACGCACTCTCCTCACTTATACTGTTCACTTGGTAACATGTCCCGTGTATATTAAACAATCAGGGGAACACATTCTCCTCACTTATACTGTTCACTTGGCAACATGTCCAGTGCGTATTAAACAAACAGGGGAACACATTCTCCTCACTTATACTGTTCACCTGGTAACATGTCCCATGTGTATTAAACAAACAGGGGAACACATTCTCCTCACTTATACTGTTCACCTGGTAACATGTCCCGTGTGTATTAAACAATCAGGGGAACACATTCTCCTCACTTATACTGTTCACTTGGTAACATGTCCTGTGCGTATTAAACAAACAGGGGAACACATTCTCCTCACTTCTACTGTTCACCTGGTAACATGTCCCGTGCGTATTAAACAATCAGGGGAACACACTCTCCTCACTTATCCTGTTCACCTGGTAACATGTCCCGTGTGCATTAAACAATCAGGGGAACACACTCTCCTCACTTATACCGTTCACCTGATAACATGTCCCGTCTGTATTACACCATCAGGGGAACACAATCTCCTCACTTATACTGTTCACCTGGTAACATGCCCTGTGTATATTAAACCATCAGGGGAACACACTCTCCTCACTTATACTGTTTACCTGGTAACATGTCCCTTGTATATTAAACCATCAGGGGAACACACTCTCCTCACTTATACTGTTCACCTAGTCACATGTCCCGTGCATATTAAACAATCTGGGGAACACACTCTCCTCACTTATACTGTTCACCTGGTAACATGTCCCGTGTATATTAAACCATCAGGGGAACACACTCTCCTCACTTATTCTGTTCACCTGGTAACATATCCCGTGTATATTAAACCATCAGGGGAACACACTCTCCTCAGTTATACAGTTCACTTGGTGACATGTCCCGTGCGTATTAAACCATCAGGTGAACACACTCTCCTCACTTATACTGTTCATCTGGTAACATGTCCCGTGTATATTAAACAATCAGGGGATCACACTCTCCTCACTTATACTGTTCACCTGGTGACATGTACCTTGTATATTAAACCATCAGGGGAACACACTCTCCTCACTTATACTGTTCACCTGGTGACATGTCCTGTGTATATTAAACCATCAGGGGAACACACTCTCCTCACTTATACTGTTCACCTGGTGACATGTCCAGTGTGTATTAAAGAATCAGGGGAACACACTCTCCTCACTTATACTGTTCACCTGGTGACATGTCCTGTGTATATTAAACCATCAGGGGAACACACTCTCCTCACTTATACTGTTCACCTGGTAACATGTCCTGTGTATATTAAACCATCAGGGGAATTCACTCTCCTCACTTATACTGTTCACCTGGTATCATGTCCTGTGTATATTAAACCATCAGGGGAACACACTCTCCTCACTTATACTGTTCACCTGGTGACATGTCCTGTGTATATTAAACCATCAGGGGAACACACTCTCCTCACTTATACTGTTCACCTGGTAACATGTCCTGTGTATATTAAACCATCAGGGGAATTCACTCTCCTCACTTATACTGTTCACCTGGTATCATGTCCTGTGTATATTAAACCATCAGGGGAACACACTCTCCTCACTTACACTGTTCACCTGGTGACATGTCCCGTGCGTGTTAAACTATCAGGGGAACACAATCTCCTCACTTATACAGTTCTCCTGGCAACATGTCCCGTGTATATTAAACAATCAGGGGAACACACTCTCCTCACTTATACTGTTCACCTGGTGACATGTCCAGTGTGTATTAAAGAATCAGGGGAACACACTCTCCTCACTTCTACTGTTCACTTGGTGACATGTCCCGTGCGTATTAAACAATCAGGGGAACACATTCTCCTCACTTATACTGTTCACTTGGTAAAATGTCCCGTCCGTATTAAACCAACAGGGGAACACATTCTCCTCACTTATACTGTTCACCTGGTAACATGTCCCGTGTGTATTAAACAATCAGGGGAACTCACTCTCCTCACTTATACTGTTCACCTGGTAACATGTCCCGTGTGTATTAAACCATAAGGGGAACAGACTCTCCTCACTTATACTGTTCACCTGGTAACATGTCCCGTGCGTATTAAACAATCAGGGGAACACACTCTCCTCACTTATACTGTTCACTTGGTAACATGTCCCGTGCGTATTAAACAATCAGGGGAACACATTCTCCTCACTTATACTGTTCACCTGGTAACATGTCCCGTGTGTATTAAACAATCAGGGGAACACATTCTCCTCACTTATACTGTTCACTTGGTAACATGTCCCGTGCGTATTAAACAAACAGGGGAACACATTCTCCTCACTTATACTGTTCACCTGGAAACATGTCCCGTGTGTATTAAACAAACAGGGGAACACATTCTCCTCACTTATACTGTTCACCTGGTAACTTGTCCCGTGTGCATTAAACAATCAGGGGAACACATTCTCCTCACTTATACTGTTCACCTGGTAACATGTCCCGTGTGCATTAAACAATCAGGGGAACACATTCTCCTCACTTATACTGTTCACTTGGTAACATGTCCCGTGCGTATTAAACAATCAGGGAAACACACTCTCCTCACTTATACTATTCACCTGGTAACATGTCCTGTGTATATTAAACAATCAGGGGAACACACTCTCCTCCCTTATACTGTTCACCTGATAACATGTCCCGAGTGTATTAAACCACAAGGGGAACACACTCTCCTCACTTATACTGTTCACCTGGGAACATGTCCCGTGTGCATTAAACAATCAGGGGAACACATTCTCCTCACTTATACTGTTCACCTGGTAACATGTCCCGTGTGTATTGAACAATCAGGGGAACACACTCTTCTCACTTATACTGTTCACCTGGTAACATGTCCCGTGTGTATTGAACAATCAGGGGAACACATTCTCCTCACTTATACTGTTCACCTGGTGACATGTCCCGTGTGTATTAAACAATCAGGGGAACACATTCTCCTCACTTATACTGTTCACTTGGTAACATGTCCCGTGCGTATTAAACAAACAGGGGAACACATTCTCCTCACTTATACTGTTCACCTGGTGACATGTCCCGTGTGTATTAAACAATCAGGGGAACACATTCTCCTCACTTATACTGTTCACTTGGTAACATGTCCCGTGCGTATTAAACAAACAGGGGAACACATTTTCCTCACTTATACTGTTCACCTGGAAACATGTCCCGTGTGTATTAAACAAACAGGGGAACACATTCTCCTCACTTATTCTGTTCACCTGGTAACATGTCCCGTGTGTATTAAACAATCAGGGGAACACATTCTCCTCAATTATACTGTTCACTTGGTAACATGTCCCGTGTGTATTAAACAAACAGGGGAACACATTCTCCTCACTTATTCTGTTCACCTGGTAACATGTCCCGTGTGTATTAAACAATCAGGGGAACACATTCTCCTCACTTATACTGTTCACTTGGTAACATGTCCCGTGCGTATTAAACAAACAGGGGAACACATTTTCCTCACTTATACTGTTCACCTGGAAACATGTCCCGTGTGTATTAAACAAACAGGGGAACACATTCTCCTCACTTATTCTGTTCACCTGGTAACATGTCCCGTGCGTATTAAACAATCAGGGGAACACATTCTCCTCACTTCTACTGTTCACCTGGTAACATGTCCCGTGCGTATTAAACAATCAGGGGAACACACTCTCCTCACATATACTGTTCACCTGGTAACATGTCCCGTGAGTATTAAACAATCAGGGGAACACACTCTCCTCACTTACACTGTTCACCTGGTAACATGTCCCGTGAATATTAAACCATCAGGGGAAAGCAATCTCCTCACTTATACTGTTCACCTGGTAACATGTCCTGTGTGTATTAAACCATCAGGGGAACACACTCTCCTCACTTATACTGTTCACCTGGTAACATGTCCCGTGAATATTAAACCATCAGGGGAACACTCTCTGCTCACTTATACTGTTCACCTGCTAACATGTCCTGTGGGCATTAAATCATCAGGGGAACACTCTCTCCTCACTTAGACTGTTCATCTGGTAACATGTCCAGTGAATATTAAACCATCAGGGGAACACATTCTCCTCACTTATACTGTTCACCTGGTGACATGTCCTGTGTGTATTAAACAATCAGGGGAATTCACTCTCCTCACTTATACTGTTCACCTGGTATCATGTCCTGTGTATATTAAACCATCAGGGGAACACACTCTCCTCACTTATACTGTTCACCTGGTAACATGTCCCGTGCGTGTTAAACCATCAGGGGAACACAATATCCTCACTTATACAGTTCTCCTGGCAACATGTCCCGTGTATATTAAACAATCAGGGGAACACACTCTCCTCACTTATACTGTTCACCTGGTGACATGTCCCGTGTGTATTAAAGAAACAGGGGAACACACTCTCCTCACTTATACTGTTCATCTGGTGACATGTCCAGTGAATATTAAACCATCAGGGGAACACACTCTCCTCACTTCTACTGTTCACTTGGTGACATGTCCCGTGTGTATTAAACAATCAGGGGAACACACTGTCCTCACCTATACTGTTCACCTGGTGACATGTCCCGTGTGTATTAAAGAAACAGGGGAACACACTCTCCTCACTTATACTGTTCATCTGGTGACATGTCCAGTGAATATTAAACCATCAGGGGAACACACTCTCCTCACTTCTACTGTTCACCTGGTAACATGTCCCGTGCGTATTAAACAATCAGGGGAACACATTCTCCTCACTTATACTGTTCACTTGGTAAAATTTCCCGTCCGTATTAAACCAACAGGGGAACACATTCTCCTCACTTATACTGTTCACCTGGTAACATGTCCCGTGTGTATTAAACAATCAGGGGAACTCACTCTCCTCACTTATACTGTTCACTTGGTAACATGTCCCGTGCGTATTAAACAAACAGGGGAACACATTCTCCTCACTTATACTGTTCACCTGGTAACATGTCCCGTGTGTATTAAACAATCAGGGGAACTCACTCTCCTCACCTATACTGTTCACCTGGTAACATGTCCCGTGCGTATTAAACAATCAGGGGAACACATTCTCCTCACTTATACTGTTCACCTGGTAACATGTCCCGTGTATATTAAACAAACAGGGGAACACATTCTCCTCACTTATACTGTTCACCTGGTAACATGTCCCGTGTGTATTAAACAATCAGGGGAACTCACTCTCCTCACCTATACTGTTCACCTGGTAACATGTCCCGTGTGCATTAAACAATCAGGGGAACACATTCTCCTCACTTATACTGTTCACTTGGTAACATGTCCCGTGCGTATTAAACAATCAGGGAAACACACTCTCCTCACTTATACTATTCACCTGGTAACATGTCCTGTGTATATTAAACAATGAGGGGAACACACTCTCCTCCCTTATACTGTTCACCTGATAACATGTCCCGTGTGTATTAAACCACAAGGGGAACACACTCTCCTCACTTATACTGTTCACCTGGGAACATGTCCCGTGTATATTAAACCATCAGGGGAACACACTCTCCTCACTTATACTGTTCACCTGGTAACATGTTCCGTGTATATTAAACCATCAGGGGAACACACTCTCCTCACTTATACTGTTCACCTGGTAACATGTCCTGTGTATATTAAACCATCAGGGCAACACACTCTCCTCAATTATACATTTCACTTGGTGACATGTCCCGTGTGTATTGAACCATCAGGGGAACACACTCTTCTCACTTATACTGTTCACCTGGTAACATGTCCCGTGTGTATTAAACCATCAGGGGAACACATTCTCCTCACTTATACTGTTCACCTGGAAACATGTCCCGTGTGTATTAAACAATCAGGGGAACACATTCTCCTCACTTATACTGTTCACTTGGTAACATGTCCTGTGCGTATTAAACAAACAGGGGAACACATTCTCCTCACTTCTACTGTTCACCTGGTAACATGTCCCGTGCGTATTAAACAATCAGGGGAACACACTCTCCTCACTTATACTGTTCACCTAGTCACATGTCACGTGTATATTAAACCATCAGGGGAACACACTCTCCTCACTTATACTGTTCACCTGGTAACATGTCCCATGACTATTTAACAATCAGGGGAACACACTCTCCTCACTTATACTGTTCACCTGGTGACATGTCCCGTGTGTATTAAACAATCAGGGGAACACATTCTCCTCACTTATACTGTTCACCTGGTGACATGTCCCGTGTGTATTAAACAATCAGGGGAACACATTCTCCTCACTTATACTGTTCACCTGGTGACATGTCCCGTGTGTATTAAACAATCAGGGGAACACACTCTCCTCACTTATACTGTTCACCTGGTAACATGTCCCATGACTATTTAACAATCAGGGGAACACACTCTCCTCACTTATACTGTTCACCTGGTGACATGTCCCGTGTGTATTAAACAATCAGGGGAACACATTCTCCTCACTTATACTGTTCACCTGGTGACATGTCCCGTGTGTATTAAACAATCAGGGGAACACACTCTCCTCACTTATACTGTTCACCTGGTAACATGTCCCATGACTATTTAACAATCAGGGGAACACACTCTCCTCACTTATACTGTTCACCTGGTGACATGTCCCGTGTGTATTAAACAATCAGGGGAACACATTCTCCTCACTTATACTGTTCACCTGGTGACATGTCCCGTGTGTATTAAACAATCAGGGGAACACACTCTCCTCACTTATACTGTTCACCTGGTAACATGTCCCATGACTATTTAACAATCAGGGGAACACACTCTCCTCACTTATACTGTTCACCTGGTGACATGTCCCGTGTGTATTAAACAATCAGGGGAACACATTCTCCTCACTTATACTGTTCACCTGGTGACATGTCCCGTGTGTATTAAACAATCAGGGGAACACACTCTCCTCACTTATACTGTTCACTTGGTAACATGTCCTGTGCGTATTAAACAATCAGGGGAACACACTCTCCTCACTTATACTGTTCACCTGGTAACATGTCCCATGACTATTGAACAATCAGGGGAACACACTCTCCTCACTTATACTGTTCACCTGGTAACATGTCCCGTCAGTATTAAACCATCAGGGGAACACACTCTCCTCACTTATACTGTTCACTTGGTAAAATGTCCCGTGTATATTAAACAATCAGGGGAACACATTCTCCTCTCTTATACTGTTCACTTGGCAACATGTCCAGTGCGTATTAAACAAACAGGGGAACACATTCTCCTCAATTATACTGTTCACCTGGTAACATGTCCCGTGTGTATTAAACAATCAGGGGAACGCACTCTCCTCACTTATACTGTTCACTTGGTAACATGTCCCGTGTATATTAAACAATCAGGGGAACACATTCTCCTCACTTATACTGTTCACCTGGTAACATGTCCCATGTGTATTAAACAAACAGGGGAACACATTCTCCACACTTATACTGTTCACCTGGTAACATGTCCCGTGTGTATTAAACAATCAGGGGAACACATTCTCCTCACTTATACTGTTCACTTGGTAACATGTCCTGTGCGTATTAAACAAACAGGGGAACACATTCTCCTCACTTCTACTGTTCACCTGGTAACATGTCCCGTGCGTATTAAACAATCAGGGGTACACACTCTCCTCACTTATCCTGTTCACCTGGTAACATGTCCCGTGTGCATTAAACAATCAGGGGAACACACTCTCCTCACTTATACCGTTCACCTGATAACATGTCCCGTCTGTATTACACCATCAGGGAACACAATCTCCTCACTTATACTGTTCACCTGGTAACATGCCCTGTGTATATTAAACCATCAGGGGAACACACTCTCCTCACTTATACTGTTTACCTGGTAACATGTCCCTTGTATATTAAACCATCAGGGGAACACACTCTCCTCACTTATACTGTTCACCTGGTAACATGTCCCGTGTATATTAAACCATCAGGGGAACACACTCTCCTCACTTATACTGTTCACCTGGTAACATATCCCGTGTATATTAAACCATCAGGGGAACACACTCTCCTCACTTACACTGTTCACCTGGTAAAATGTCTTGTGTGCATTAAACCATCAGGGGAACACACTCTCCTCACTTATACAGTTCACTTGGTGACATGTCCCGTGCGTATTAAACCATCAGGTGAACACACTCGCCTCACTTATACTGTTCATCTGGTAACATTTCCCGTGTATATTAAACCATCAGGGGAACACACTCTCCTCACTTATACTGTTCACCTGGTAACATGTCCCGTGTATATTAAACCATCAGGGGAACACATTCTCCTCACTTATACTGTTCACCTGGTAACATGTCCCGTGTATATTAAACCATCAGGGGAACACACTCTCCTCACTTATACTGTTCACCTGGTAACATGTCCCGTGTATATTAAACCATCAGGGGAACACACTCTCCTCACTTATACTGTTCACCTGGTAACATGTCCCGTGTATATTAAACCATCAGGGGAACACATTCTCCTCACTTATACTGTTCACCTGGTAACATGTCCCGTGTATATTAAACCATCAGGGGAACACACTCTCCTCACTTATACTGTTCACCTGGTAACATGTCCCGTGTATATTAAACCATCAGGGGAACACATTCTCCTCACTTATACTGTTCATCTGGTAACATTTCCCGTGTATATTAAACCATCAGGGGAACACACTCTCCTCACTTATACTGTTCACCTGGTAACATGTCCCGTGTATATTAAACCATCAGGGGAACACACTCTCCTCACATATACTGTTCACCTGGTAACATGTCCCGTGAGTATTAAACAATCAGGGGAACACACTCTCCTCACTTACACTGTTCACCTGGTAACATGTCCCGTGAATATTAAACCATCAGGGGAAAGCAAACTCCTCACTTATACTGTTCACCTGGTAACATGTCCTGTGTGTATTAAACCATCAGGGGAACACACTCTCCTCACTTATACTGTTCACCTGGTAACATGTCCCGTGAATATTAAACCATCAGGGGAACACTCTCTGCTCACTTATACTGTTCACCTGCTAACATGTCCTGTGTGCATTAAATCATCAGGGGAACACACTCTCCTCACTTAGACTGTTCATCTGGTAACATGTCCAGTGAATATTAAACCATCAGGGGAACACATTCTCCTCACTTATACTGTTCACCTGGTGACATGTCCTGTGTGTATTAAACAATCAGGGGAATTCACTCTCCTCACTTATACTGTTCACCTGGTATCATGTCCTGTGTATATTAAACCATCAGGGGAACACACTCTCCTCACTTATACTGTTCACCTGGTAACATGTCCCGTGCGTGTTAAACCATCAGGGGAACACAATCTCCTCACTTATACAGTTCTCCTGGCAACATGTCCCGTGTATATTAAACAATCAGGGGAACACACTCTCCTCACTTATACTGTTCACCTGGTGACATGTCCCGTGTGTATTAAAGAATCAGGGGAACACACTCTCCTCACTTCTACTGTTCACTTGGTGACATGTCCCGTGTGTATTGAACAATCAGGGGAACACACTGTCCTCACCTATACTGTTCACCTGGTAACATGTCCCGTGCGTATTAAACAATCAGGGGAACACATTCTCCTCACTTATACTGTTCACTTGGTAAAATGTCCCGTCCGTATTAAACCAACAGGGGAACACATTCTCCTCACTTATACTGTTCACCTGGTAACATGTCCCGTGTGTATTAAACAATCAGGGGAACTCACTCTCCTCACTTATACTGTTCACCTGGTAACATGTCCCGTGTGTATTAAACCATAAGGGGAACAGACTCTCCTCACTTATACTGTTCACCTGGTAACATGTCCCGTGCGTATTAAACAATCAGGGGAACACACTCTCCTCACTTATACTGTTCACTTGGTAACATGTCCCGTGCGTATTAAACAATCAGGGGAACACATTCTCCTCACTTATACTGTTCACCTGGTAACATGTCCCGTGTATATTAAACAATCAGGGGAACACATTCTCCTCACTTATACTGTTCACCTGGTAACATGTCCCGTGTGCATTAAACAATCAGGGGAAAACACTCTCCTCACTTATACTGTTCACCTGGTAACATGTCCCGTGTGCATTAAACAATCAGGGGAACACATTCTCCTCACTTATACTGTTCACCTGGTAACATGTCCCGTGTGCATTAAACAATCAGGGGAAAACACTCTCCTCACTTATACTGTTCACCTGGTAACATGTCCTGTGTGTATTAAACAATCAGGGGAACACATTCTCCTCACTTATACTGTTCACTTGGTAACATGTCCCGTGCGTATTAAACAATCAGGGAAACACACTCTCCTCACTTATACTATTCACCTGGTAACATGTCCTGTGTATATTAAACAATCAGGGGAACACACTCTCCTCCCTTATACTGTTCACCTGATAACATGTCCCGTGTGTATTAAACCACAAGGGGAACACACTCTCCTCACTTATACTGTTCACCTGGGAACATGTCCCGTGTATATTAAACCATCAGGGGAACACACTCTCCTCACTTATACTGTTCACCTGGTAACATGTACCGTGTATATTAAACCATCAGGGCAACACACTCTCCTCAATTATACATTTCACTTGGTGACATGTCCCGTGTGTATTGAACAATCAGGGGAACACACTCTTCTCACTTATACTGTTCACCTGGTAACATGTCCCGTGTGTATTGAACAATCAGGGGAACACATTCTCCTCACTTATACTGTTCACCTGGTGACATGTCCCGTGTGTATTAAACAATCAGGGGAACACATTCTCCTCACTTATACTGTTCACTTGGTAACATGTCCCGTGCGTATTAAACAAACAGGGGAACACATTCTCCTCACTTATACTGTTCACCTGGTGACATGTCCCGTGTGTATTAAACAATCAGGGGAACACATTCTCCTCACTTATACTGTTCACTTGGTAACATGTCCCGTGCGTATTAAACAAACAGGGGAACACATTTTCCTCACTTATACTGTTCACCTGGAAACATGTCCCGTGTGTATTAAACAAACAGGGGAACACATTCTCCTCACTTATACTGTTCACCTGGAAACATGTCCCGTGTGTATTAAACAAACAGGGGAACACATTCTCCTCACTTATTCTGTTCACCTGATAACATGTCCCGTGCGTATTAAACAATCAGGGGAACACACTCTCCTCACTTATACTGTTCACCTGGTAACATTTCCTGTGTATATTAAAACATCAGGGGAATACACTCTCCTCACTTATACTGTTCACCTGGTAACATGTCCCGTGTGCATTAAACAATCAGGGGAACACACTCTCCTCACTTATACCGTTCACCTGATAACATGTCCCGTGTGTATTAAACCATCAGGGGAACACACTCTCCTCAATTATACTGTTTACCTGGTAACATGTCCCGTGTATATTAAATCATCAGGGGAACACACTCTCCTCACTTATACTGTTCACCTAGTCACATGTCCCGTGTATATTAAACAATCTGGGGAACACACTCTCCTGAGTTATACTGTTCACCTGGTAACATGTCCCGTGCATATTAAACCATCAGGGGAACACACTCTCCTCACTTATACTGTTCACCTGGTAACATATCCCGTGTATATTAAACCATCAGGGGAACACACTCTCCTCACTTACACTGTTCACCTGGTAAAATGTCTTGTGTGCATTAAACCATCTGGGGAACACACTCTCCTCACTTATACTGTTCACCTGGTAACATGTCCTGTGAGCATTAAACCATCAGGGGAACACACTCTCCTCACTTACACTGTTCACCTGGTAAAATGTCTTGTGTGTATTAAACCATCAGGGGAACACAATCTCCTCACTTATACTGTTCACCTGGTAACATGTCCCGTGCGTATTAAACCATCAGGTGAACACACTCGCCTCACTTATACTGTTCATCTGGTAACATGTCCCGTGTATATTAAACCATCAGGGGAACACACTGTCCTCACTTATACTGTTCCCCTGGTAACATGTCCCGTGTATATTAATCCATCAGGGGAACATATTCTCCTCACTTATACTGTTCACCTGGTAACATGTCCCGTGTATATTAAACCATCAGGGGAACACACTCTCCTCACTTATACTGTTCACCTGGTAACATGTCCTGTGTGCATTAAACCATCAGGGGAACACACTCTCCTCACTTATACTGTTCATCTGGTAACATGTCCCGTCAGTATTAAACCATCAGGGGAAAACACTCTCCTCACTTATACTGTTCACCTGGTAACATGTCTCGTGTATATTAAACCATCAGGGGAACACACTCTCCTCACTTATACTGTTCACCTGGTAACATGTCCCGTGTATATGAAACCATCAGGGGAACACACTCTCCTCACTTATACTGTTCAGCTGGTAACATGTCCCGTGTGCATTAAAGAATCAAGGGAACACACTATCCTGACTTATACTGTTCACCTGATAACATGTCCCGTGTGTATTAAACCATCAGGGGAACACACTCTCCTCAATTATACATTTCACTTGATGACATGTCCCGTGTGTATTGAACAATCAGGGGAACACATTCTCATCACTTATACTGTTCACCTGGTAACATGTCCCTGTGTGTATTAAACAATCAGGGGAACACACTCTCCTCACTTATACTATTCATCTGGTAACATGTACCGTGTATATTAAACCATCAGGGGAACACACTCTCCTCACTTATACTGTTCACATGGTAACATGTCCCGTGCGTATTAAACAATCAGGGAAACACACTCTCCTCACTTATACAGTTCTCCTGGCAACATGTCCCGTGTATATTAAACAATCAGGGGAACACACTCTCCTCACTTATACTGTTCACCTGGTGACATGTCCCGTGTGTATTAAAGAATCAGGGGAACACACTCTCCTCACTTCTACTGTTCACTTGGTGACATGTCCCGTGTGTATTGAACAATCAGGGGAACACACTGTCCTCACCTATACTGTTCACCTGGTAACATGTCCCGTGCGTATTAAACAATCAGGGGAACACATTCTCCTCACTTATACTGTTCACTTGGTAAAATTTCCCGTCCGTATTAAACCAACAGGGGAACACATTCTCCTCACTTATACTGTTCACCTGGTAACATGTCCCGTGTGTATTAAACAATCAGGGGAACTCACTCTCCTCACTTATACTGTTCACCTGGTAACATGTCCCGTGTGTATTAAACCATAAGGGGAACAGACTCTCCTCACTTATACTGTTCACCTGGTAACATGTCCCGTGCGTATTAAACAATCAGGGGAACACACTCTCCTCACTTATACTGTTCACTTGGTAACATGTCCCGTGCGTATTAAACAATCAGGGGAACACATTCTCCTCACTTATACTGTTCACCTGGTAACATGTACCGTGTATATTAAACCATCAGGGGAACACATTCTCCTCACTTATACTGTTCACCTGGTAACATGTCCCGTGTGCATTAAACAATCAGGGGAAAACACTCTCCTCACTTATACTGTTCACCTGGTAACATGTCCTGTGTGTATTAAACAATCAGGGGAACACATTCTCCTCACTTATACTGTTCACTTGGTAACATGTCCCGTGCGTATTAAACAATCAGGGAAACACACTCTCCTCACTTATACTATTCACCTGGTAACATGTCCTGTGTATATTAAACAATCAGGGGAACACACTCTCCTCCCTTATACTGTTCACCTGATAACATGTCCCGTGTGTATTAAACCACAAGGGGAACACACTCTCCTCACTTATACTGTTCACCTGGGAACATGTCCCGTGTATATTAAACCATCAGGGGAACACACTCTCCTCACTTATACTGTTCACCTGGTAACATGTACCGTGTATATTAAACCATCAGGGCAACACACTCTCCTCAATTATACATTTCACTTGGTGACATGTCCCGTGTGTATTGAACAATCAGGGGAACACACTCTTCTCACTTATACTGTTCACCTGGTAACATGTCCCGTGTGTATTGAACAATCAGGGGAACACATTCTCCTCACTTATACTGTTCACCTGGTGACATGTCCCGTGTGTATTAAACAATCAGGGGAACACATTCTCCTCACTTATACTGTTCACTTGGTAACATGTCCCGTGCGTATTAAACAAACAGGGGAACACATTCTCCTCACTTATACTGTTCACCTGGTGACATGTCCCGTGTGTATTAAACAATCAGGGGAACACATTCTCCTCACTTATACTGTTCACTTGGTAACATGTCCCGTGCGTATTAAACAAACAGGGGAACACATTTTCCTCACTTATACTGTTCACCTGGAAACATGTCCCGTGTGTATTAAACAAACAGGGGAACACATTCTCCTCACTTATACTGTTCACCTGGAAACATGTCCCGTGTGTATTAAACAAACAGGGGAACACATTCTCCTCACTTATTCTGTTCACCTGATAACATGTCCCGTGCGTATTAAACAATCAGGGGAACACACTCTCCTCACTTATACTGTTCACCTGGTAACATTTCCTGTGTATATTAAAACATCAGGGGAATACACTCTCCTCACTTATACTGTTCACCTGGTAACATGTCCCGTGTGCATTAAACAATCAGGGGAACACACTCTCCTCACTTATACCGTTCACCTGATAACATGTCCCGTGTGTATTAAACCATCAGGGGAACACACTCTCCTCAATTATACTGTTTACCTGGTAACATGTCCCGTGTATATTAAATCATCAGGGGAACACACTCTCCTCACTTATACTGTTCACCTAGTCACATGTCCCGTGTATATTAAACAATCTGGGGAACACACTCTCCTGAGTTATACTGTTCACCTGGTAACATGTCCCGTGCATATTAAACCATCAGGGGAACACACTCTCCTCACTTATACTGTTCACCTGGTAACATATCCCGTGTATATTAAACCATCAGGGGAACACACTCTCCTCACTTACACTGTTCACCTGGTAAAATGTCTTGTGTGCATTAAACCATCTGGGGAACACACTCTCCTCACTTATACTGTTCACCTGGTAACATGTCCTGTGTGCATTAAACCATCAGGGGAACACACTCTCCTCACTTACACTGTTCACCTGGTAAAATGTCTTGTGTGTATTAAACCATCAGGGGAACACAATCTCCTCACTTATACTGTTCACCTGGTAACATGTCCCGTGCGTATTAAACCATCAGGTGAACACACTCGCCTCACTTATACTGTTCATCTGGTAACATGTCCCGTGTATATTAAACCATCAGGGGAACACACTGTCCTCACTTATACTGTTCCCCTGGTAACATGTCCCGTGTATATTAATCCATCAGGGGAACATATTCTCCTCACTTATACTGTTCACCTGGTAACATGTCCCGTGTATATTAAACCATCAGGGGAACACACTCTCCTCACTTATACTGTTCACCTGGTAACATGTCCTGTGTGCATTAAACCATCAGGGGAACACACTCTCCTCACTTATACTGTTCACCTGGTAACATGTCCCGTGTATATTAAACCATCAGGGGAAAACACTCTCCTCACTTATACTGTTCACCTGGTAACATGTCTCGTGTATATTAAACCATCAGGGGAACACACTCTCCTCACTTATACTGTTCACCTGGTAACATGTCCCGTGTATATGAAACCATCAGGGGAACACACTCTCCTCACTTATACTGTTCAGCTGGTAACATGTCCCGTGTGCATTAAAGAATCAAGGGAACACACTATCCTGACTTATACTGTTCACCTGATAACATGTCCCGTGTGTATTAAACCATAAGGGGAACACACTCTCCTCACTTATACTGTTCACCTGGGAACATGTCCCGTGTATATTAAACCATCAGGGGAACACACTCTCCTCACTTATACTGTTCACCTGGTAACATGTTTCGTGTATATTAAACCATCAGGGGAAAACACTCTCCTCACTTATACTATTCACCTGGTAACATGTACCGTGTATATTAAACCATCAGGGGAACACACTCTCCTCAATTATACATTTCACTTGATGACATGTCCCGTGTGTATTGAACAATCAGGGGAACACATTCTCATCACTTATACTGTTCACCTGGTAACATGTCCCTGTGTGTATTAAACAATCAGGGGAACACACTCTCCTCACTTATACTATTCATCTGGTAACATGTACCGTGTATATTAAACCATCAGGGGAACACACTCTCCTCACTTATACTGTTCACATGGTAACATGTCCCGTGTATATTAAATAATCAGGGGAACACACTCTCCTCACTTATACTGTTCACCTGGTAACATGTCCCGTGTGTATTGAACAATCAGGGGAACACACTGTCCTCACCTATACTGTTCACCTGGTAACATGTCCCGTGCGTATTAAACAATCAGGGGAACACATTCTCCTCACTTATACTGTTCACTTGGTAAAATGTCCCGTCCGTATTAAACCAACAGGGGAACACATTCTCCTCACTTATACTGTTCACCTGGTAACATGTCCCGTGTGTATTAAACAATCAGGGGAACTCACTCTCCTCACTTATACTGTTCACTTTGTAACATGTCCCGTGCGTATTAAACAAACAGGGGAACACATTCTCCTCACTTATACTGTTCACCTGGTAACATGTCCCGTGTGTATTAAACAATCAGGGGAACACATTCTCCTCACTTATACTGTTCACTTGGTAACATGTCCCGTGCGTATTAAACAAACAGGGGAACACATTCTCCTCACTTATACTGTTCACCTGGAAACATGTCCCGTGTGTATTAAACAAACAGGGGAACACATTCTCCTCACTTATACTGTTCACCTGGTAACATGGCCCGTGTGCATTAAACAATCAGGGGAACACATTCTCCTCACTTATACTGTTCACCTGGTAACATGTCCCGTGTGCATTAAACAATCAGGGGAACACATTCTCCTCACTTATACTGTTCACCTGGTGACATGTCCCGTGCGTATTAAACAATCAGGGAAACACACTCTCCTCACTTATACTATTCACCTGGTAACATGTCCTGTGTATATTAAACAATCAGGGGAACACACTCTCCTCCCTTATACTGTTCACCTGATAACATGTCCCGTGTGTATTAAACCACAAGGGGAACACACTCTCCTCACTTATACTGTTCACCTGGGAACATGTCCCGTGTATATTAAACCATCAGGGGAACACACTCTCCTCACTTATACTGTTCACCTGGTAACATGTTCCGTGTATATTAAACCATCAGGGGAACACACTCTCCTCACTTATACTGTTCACCTGGTAACATGTACCGTGTATATTAAACCATCAGGGCAACACACTCTCCTCAATTATACATTTCACTTGGTGACATGTCCCGTGTGTATTGAACAATCAGGGGAACACACTCTCCTCACTTATACTGTTCACTTGGTAAAATGTACCGTCCATATTAAACCAACAGGGGAACACATTCTCCTCACTTATACTGTTCACCTGGTAACATGTCCCGTGTGTATTAAACAATCAGGGGAACGCACTCTCCTCACTTATACTGTTCACTTGGTAACATGTCCCGTGCGTATTAAACAAACAGGGGAACACATTTTCCTCACTTATACTGTTCACCTGGAAACATGTCCCTTGTGTATTAAACAAACAGGGGAACACATTCTCCTCACTTATACTGTTCACCTGGTATCATGTCCCGTGTGTATTAAACAATCAGGGGAACACATTCTCCTCACTTATACTGTTCACTTGGTAACATGTCCCGTGCGTATTAAACAATCAGGGGAACACATTCTCCTCACTTCTACTGTTCACCTGGTAACATGTCCCGTGCGTATTAAACAATCAGGGGAACACACTCTGATCACTTATACTGTTCACCTGGTAACATGTCCTGCGTATATTAAAACATCAGGGGAATACATTCTCCTCACTTATACTGTTCACCTGGTAACATGTCCCGTGTGCATTAAACAATCAGGGGAACACACTCTCCTCACTTATACCGTTCACCTGATAACATGTCCCGTGTGTATTAAACCATCAGGGGAACACACTCTCCTCACTTATACTGTTTACCTGGTAACATGTCCCGTGTATATTAAATCATCAGGGGAACACACTCTCCTCACTTATACTGTTCACCTAGTCACATGTCCCGTGTATATTAAACAATCAGGGGAACACACTCTCCTCACTTATACTGTTCACCTGGTAACATATCCCGTGTATATTAAACCATCAGGGGAACACACTCTCCTCACTTACACTGTTCACCTGGTAAAATGTCTTGTGTGCATTAAACCATCAGGGGAACACACTCTCCTCACTTATACTGTTCACCTGGTAACATGTCCTGTGTGCATTAAACCATCAGGGGAACACACTCTCCTCACTTACACTGTTCACCTGGTAAAATGTCTTGTGTGCATTAAACCATCAGGGGAACACACTCTCCTCACTTATACTGTTCACCTGGTAACATGTCCCGTGCGTATTAAACCATCAGGTGAACACACTCGCCTCACTTATACTGTTCATCTGGTAACATGTCCCGTGTATATTAAACCATCAGGGGAACACACTGTCCTCACTTATACTGTTCCCCTGGTAACATGTCCCGTGTATATTAAACCATCAGGGGAACACATTCTCCTCACTTATACTGTTCACCTGGTAACATGTCCCGTGTATATTAAACCATCAGGGGAACACACTCTCCTCACTTATACTGTTCACCTGGTAACATGTCCTGTGTGCATTAAACCATCAGGGGAACACACTCTCCTCACTTATACTGTTCATCTGGTAACATGTCCCGTCAGTATTAAACCATCAGGGGAACACACTCTCCTCACTTATACTGTTCACCTGGTAACATGTCCTTTGCATATTTAACCATCAGGGGAAAACATTCTGCTCACTTCTACTGTTCACCTGGTGACATGTCCCGTGTATATTAAACCATCAGGGGAACACACTCTCCTCACTTATACTGTTCACCTGGTAACATGTCCCGTGTATATGAAACCATCAGGGGAACACACTCTCCTCACTTATACTGTTCAGCTGGTAACATGTCCCTTGTGCATTAAACAATCAGGGGAACACACTATCCTCACTTATACTGTTCACCTGATAACATGTCCCGTGTGTATTAAACCATAAGGGGAACACACTCTCCTCACTTATACTGTTCACCTGGGAACATGTCCCGTGTATATTAAACCATCAGGGGAACACACTCTCCTCACTTATACTGTTCACCTGGTAACATGTTTCGTGCATATTAAACCATCAGGGGAACACACTCTCCTCACTTATACTGTTCACCTGGTAACATGTACCGTGTATATTAAACCATCAGGGGAACACACTCTCCTCAATTATACATTTCACTTGATGACATGTCCCGTGTGTATTGAACAATCAGGGGAACACATTATCATCACTTATACTGTTCACCTGGTAACATGTCCCGTGTGTATTAAACAAACAGGGGAACTCATTCTTCTCACTTATACTGTTCACCTGGTAACATGTCCCGTGTGTATTAAACAATCAGGGGAACACATTCTCCTCACTTATACTGTTCCCCTGGTGACATGTCCTGTCACTATTAAACAATCAGGGGAACACAATCTCCTCACTTATACTGTTCACCGGGTAACATGTCCTGTGTGTATTAAAACATCAGGGGAACACACTCTCCTCACTTATACTGTTCAGCTGGTAACATGTCCTGTGTGTATTAAACCATCAGGGGAACACAATCTCATCACTTATACTGTTCTCCTGGTAACATGCCCTCTGTATATTAAACCATCAGGGGAACACACTCTCCTCACATATACTGTTTACCTGGTAACATGTCCCGTGTATATTAAACCATCAGGGGAACACACTCTCCTCACTTATACTGTTCACCTGGTAACATGCACCGTGTATATTAAACAATCAGGGGAACACACTCTCCTCACTTATACTGTTCACCTGGTAACATGTCCCGTGTGTATTGAACAATCAGGGGAACACACTCTCCTCACTGATACTGTTCACCTGGTAACATGTCCCGTGCGTATTAAACAATCAGGGGAACAGATTCTCCTCACTTATACTGTTCACTTGGTAACATGTCCCGTGCGTATTAAACCAACAGGGGAACACATTCTCCTCACTTATACTGTTCACATGGTAACATGTCCCGTGTGTATTAAACAAACAGGGGAACACATTCTTCTCACTTATACTATTCACCTGGTAACATGTCCGTGTGCATTAAACAATCAGGGGAACAGACTCTCCTCACTTATACTGTTCACCTGGTAACATGCCCTGTGTATATTAAACCATCAGGGTAACACACTCTCCTCACATATACTGTTTACCTGGTAACATGTCCCGTGTATATTAAACCATCAGGGGAACACACTCTCCTCACTTATACTGTTCACCTAGTCACATGTCACGTGTATATTAAACCATCAGGGGAACACACTCGCCTCACTTATACTGTTCATCTGGTAACATGTCCCGTGTATATTAAACCATCAGGGGAACACACTCTCCTCACTTATACTGTTCACCTGGTAACATGTCCCGTGTATATTAAACCATCAGGGGAACGCACTCGCCTCACTTATACTGTTCATCTGGTAACATGTCCCGTGTATATTAAACCATCAGGGGAACACACTCTCCTCACTTATACTGTTCACCTGGTAACATGTCCCGTGTATTAAACCATCAGGGGAACACACTCTCCTCACTTATACTGTTCATCTGGTAACATGTCCCGTCAGTATTAAACAATCAGGGGAACACACTCTCCTCACTTCTACTGTTCACCTGGTGACATGTCCCTTGTATATTAAACAATCAGGGGAACACACTCTCCTCACTTATACTGTTCACCTGGTAACATGTCCCGTGTGTATTAAACCATCAGGGGAACACACTCTCCTCACTTATACTGTTCAACTGGTAACATGTCCCGTGTGTATTAAACCATCAGGGGAACACACTCTCCTCACTTATACTGTTCACCTGGTAACATGTCCCGTGTGTATTAAACATCAGGGGAACACACTCTCCTCACTTATACTGTTCACCTGGTAACATGTCCCGTGTATATTAAACAATCAGGGGAACACACTCTCCTCACTTATACTGTTCACCTGGTGACATGTCCCGTGTGTATTAAACCATCAGGGGAACACACTCTCCTCACTTATACTGTTCACCTGGTAACATGTCCCTTGTATATTAAACCATCGGGGGAACACACTCTCCTCACTTATACTGTTCACCTGGTAACATGTCCCTTGTATATTAAACCATCGGGGGAACACACTCTCCTCACTTATACTGTTCACCTGGTAACATGTCCCTTGTATATTAAACCATCAGGGGAACACACTCTCCTCAATTATACATTTCACTTGGTGACATCTCCCGTGTGTATTGAACAATCAGGGGAACACACTCTCCTCACTTATACTGTTCATCTGGTAACATGTCCCGTGGATATTAAACCATCAGGGGAACACACTCTCCTCACTTATACTGTTCACCTAGTCACATGTCCAGTGTATATTAAACCATCAGGGGAACACACTCTCCTCACTTATACTGTTCACCTGGTAACATGTCCGTGTATATTAAACCATCAGGGGAACACACTCTCCTCACTTATACTGTTCACCTGGTAACATGTCCCGTGCGTATTAAACAATCAGGGGAACACATTCTGCTCACTTCTACTGTTCACTTGG
Organism: Heterodontus francisci; assembly: GCF_036365525.1. NCBI lineage: Eukaryota > Metazoa > Chordata > Chondrichthyes > Heterodontiformes > Heterodontidae > Heterodontus > Heterodontus francisci. The sequence continues at coordinate 551,405 of NW_027141588.1, forward strand.
TAACATGTCCCGTGCGTATTAAACCATCAGGGGAACACATTCTCCTCACTTCTACTGTTCACTTGGTAACATGTCCCGCGTGTATTAAACAAACAGGGGAACTCATTCTCCTCACTTATACAGTTCACCTGGTAACATGTCCCGTGCGTATTAAACAAACAGGGGAACACATTTTCCTCACTTATACTGTTCACCTGGTAACATGTCCCGTGTGTATTAAACAAACAGGGGAACTCATTCTCCTCACTTATACTGTTCACCTGGTAACATGTCCCGTGTGTATTAAACAATCAGGGGAACACATTCTCCTCACTTATACAGTTCACCTGGTAACATGTCCCGTCCGTATTAAACAATCAGGGGAACACACTCTGCTCACTAATACTGTTCACCTGGTAACATGTTCTGTGTATATTAAACCTTCAATGGAACACACTCTCCTCACTTATACTGTTCACCGGGTAACATGTCCTGTGTATATTAAAACATCAGGGGAACACACTCTCCTCACTTATACTGTTCACCTGGTAAAATGTCCCGTGTGTATTAAACCATCAGGGGAACACAATCTCCTCACTTATACTGTTCACATGGTAACATGTCCCGTGTGTATTAAACAAACAGGGGAACAGACTCTCCTCACTTATACTGTTCACCTGGTAACATGCCCTGTGTATATTAAACCATCAGGGGAACACACTCTCCTCACATATACTGTTTACCTGGTAACATGTCCCGTGTATATTAAACCATCAGGGGAACACACTCTCCTCACTTATACTGTTCACCTAGTCACATGTCCCCCGTGTATTAAACCATCAGGGGAACACACTCTCCTCACTTATACTGTTCATCTGGTAACATGTCCCGTGTGTATTAAACCATCAGGGGAACACACTCTCCTCACTTATACTGTTCACCTGGTAACATGTCCCGTGTATATTAAACCATCAGGGGAACACACTCTCCTCACTTATACTGTTCACCTGGTAACATGTCCCGTGTATATTAAACCATCAGGGGAACACACTCTCCTCACTTATACTGTTCATCTGGTAAAATGTCCTGTGTGCATTAAACCATCAGGGGGACACACTCTCCTCACTTATACTGTTCATCTGGTAACATGTCCCGTGTATATTAAACCATCAGGGGAACACACTCTCCTCACTTACACTGTTCTCCTGGTAACATGTCCCGTGTATATTAAACCATCAGGGGAACACACTCTCCTCACTTATACTGTTCACCTGGTAACATGTCCCGTGTGTATTAAACAATCAGGGGAACACACTCTCCTCACTTATACTGTTCATCTGGTAACATGTCCCGTCAGTATTAAACAATCAGGGGAACATACTCTCCTCACTTATACTGTTCACCTGGTAACATGTCCCGTGTGTATTAAACCATCAGGGGAACACACTCTCCTCACTTATACTGTTCAACTGGTAACATGTCCCGTGTTTATTAAACCATCAGGGGAACACACTCTCCTCACTTATACTGTTCACCTGGCAACATGTCCCGTGTGTATTAAACATCAGGGGAACACAATCTCCTCACTTATACTGTTCACCTGGTAACATGTCCCGTGTATATTAAACCATCAGGGGAACACACTCTCCTCACTTATACTGTTCACCTGGTAACATGTCCTGTGTGCATTAAACCATCAGGGGAACACACTCTCCTCACTTATACTGCTCATCTGGTAACATGTCCGGTCAGTATTAAACCATCAGGGGAACACACTCTCCTCACTTATACTGTTCACCTGGTAACATGTCCTGTGTGCATTAAACCATCAGGGGAACACACTCTCCTCACTTATACTGCTCATCTGGTAACATGTCCCGTCAGTATTAAACCATCAGGGGAACACACTCTCCTCTCTTCTACTGTTCACCTGGTAACATGTCCCGTGTGTATTAAACCATCAGAGGAACACACTCTCCTCACTTATACTGTTCACCTGGTAACATGTCCCTTGTATATTAAACCATCAGGGGAACACACTCTCCTCAATTATACATTTCACTTGGTGACATCTCCCGTGTGTATTGAACAATCAGGGGAACACACTCTCCTCTCTTATACTGTTCACCTGGTAACATGTCCCGTGGATATTAAACCATCAGGGGAACACACTCTCCTCACTTATACTGTTCACCTAGTCACATGTCCAGTGTATATTAAACCATCAGGGGAACACACTCTCCTCACTTTTACTGTTCACCTGGTAACATGTCCGTGTATATTAAACCATCAGGGGAACACACTCTCCTCACTTATACTGTTCACCTGGTAACATGTCCCGTGCGTATTAAACAATCAGGGGAACACATTCTCCTCACTTCTACTGTTCACTTGGTAACATGTCCCGTGCGTATTAAACAAACAGGGGAACACATTCTCCTCACTTATACTGTTCACCTGGTAACATGTCCCGTGTGTATTAAACAAACAGGGGAACTCATTCTCCTCACTTATACTGTTCACCGGGTAACATGTCCCGTGTGTATTAAACAATCAGGGGAACACATTCTCCTCACTTATACAGTTCACCTGGTAACATGTCCCGTCCGTATTAAACAATCAGGGGAACACACTCTGCTCACTAATACTGTTCACCTGGTAACATGTCCTGTGTATATTAAACCTTCAATGGAACACACTCTCCTCACTTATACTGTTCACCGGGTAACATGTCCTGTGTATATTAAAACATCAGGGGAACACACTCTCCTCACTTATACTGTTCACCTGGTAACATGTCCCGTGTGTATTAAACCATCAGGGGAACACAATCTCCTCACTTATACTGTTCACCTGGTAACATGCCCTATGTATATTAAACCATCAGGGGAACACACTCTCCTCACATATACTGTTTACCTGGTAACATGTCCCGTGTATATTAAACCATCAGGGGAACACACTCTCCTCACTTACACTGTTCACCTAGTCACATGTCCCGTGTATATTAAACCATCAGGGGAACACACTCTCCTCACTTATACTGTTCATCTGGTAACATGTCCCGTGTATATTAAACCAACAGGGGAACACACTCTCCTCACTTATACTGTTCACCTGGTAACATGTCCCGTGTATATTAAACCATCGGGGAACACACTCTCCTCACTTATACTGTTCACCTGGTAACATGTCCCGTGTGCATTAAATAATCAGGGGAACACACTCTCCTCACTTAAACTGTTCATCTGGTAACATGTCCCGTGTATATTAAACCATCGGGGAACACACTCTCCTCACTTATACTGTTCACCTGGTAACATGTCCCGTGTGCATTAAATAATCAGGGGAACACACTCTCCTCACTTATACTGTTCATCTGGTAACATGTCCCGTCAGTATTAAACCATCAGGGGAACACACTCTCCTCACTTATACTGTTCACCTGGTAACATGTCCCGTGTATATTAAACCATCGGGGAACACACTCTCCTCACTTATACTGTTCACCTGGTAACATGTCCCGTGTGCATTAAATAATCAGGGGAACACACTCTCCTCACTTATACTGTTCATCTGGTAACATGTCCCGTCAGTATTAAACCATCAGGGGAACACACTCTCCTCACTTATACTGTTCACCTGGTAACATGTCCTGTGTGTATTAAACAATCATGGGAACACACTCTCCTCACTTATACTGTTCACCTGGTAATATGTCCCGTGTATATTAAACCATCATGGGAACACACTCTCCTTACTTATACTGTTCACCTGGTAACATGTCCCGTGCGTGTTAAACCATCATGGGAACACACTCTCCTCACTTATACTGTTCACTTGGTAAAATGTACCGTCCATATTAAACCAACAGGGGAACACATTCTCCTCACTTATACTGTTCACCTGGAAACATGTCCCTTGCGTATTAAACAATCACGGGAACACATTCTCCTCACTTATACTGTTCACCTGGAAACATGTCCCTTGCGTATTAAACAATCACGGGAACACATTCTCCTCACTTATACTGTTCGCCTGGTAACATGTCCCGTGCGTATTAAACAAACAGGGGAACTCACTCTCCTCACTTATACTGTTCACCTGGTAACATGTCCCGTCCGTATTAAACAAACAGGGGAACACATACTCCTCACTTCTACTGTTCACCTGGTAACATGCCCCGTGTGTATTAAACAAACAGGGGAACACACTCTCCTCACTTATACTATTCACCTGGTAACATGTCCTGTGTATATTAAACCATCAGGGGAACACACTCTCCTCACTTATTCTGTTCACCTGGTAACATGTCCCGTGTATATTAAACAATCAGGGGAACACAGTCTCCTCACTTATACTGTTCACCTGGTAACATGTCCCGTGTGTATTAAACAAACAGGGGAACACATTCTCCTCACTTATACTGTTCACCTGGTAACATGCCCCGTGTGTATTAAACAATCAGGGGAACACATTCTCCTCACTTATACAGTTCACCTGGTAACATGTCCCGTCCGTATTAAACAAACAGGGGAACACATACTCCTCACTTCTACTGTTCACCTGGTAACATGTCCCGTGCGTATTAAACAATCAGGGGAAAACACTCTCCTCACTTATACTGTTCGCCTGGTAACATGTCCTGTGTATATTAAACCATCAATGGAACACACTCTCCTCACTTATACTGTTCACCTGGTAACATGACCCGTGTATATTAAACCATCAGGGGAACACACTCTCCTCACATATACTGTTCACCTGGTGACATGTCCCGTGCGTATTAAACCATCAGGAGAACACAATCTCCTCACTTATACTGTTCACCTGGTAACATGCCCTGTGTATATTAAACCATCAGGGGAACATACTCTCCTCACATATACTGTTTACCTGGTAACATGTCACGTGTATATTAAACTTTCAGGGGAACACACTCTCCTCACTTACACTGTTCACCTGGTAAAATGTCCTGTGTGCATTAAACCATCAGGGGAACACACTCTCCTCACTTATACAGTTCACTTGGTGCCATGTCCTGTGCGTATTAACCATCAGGTGAACACACTCGCCTCACTTATACTGTTCACCTGGTAACATGTCCCGTGTATATTAAACCATCAGGGGAACACACTCTCCTCACTTATACTGTTCACCTGGTAACATTTCCTGTGTACATTAAACCATCAGGGGAACACACTCTCCTCACTTATACTGTTCATCTGGTAACATGTCCTGTGTGCATTAAACCATCAGGGGAACACACTCTCCTCACTTATACAGTTCACTTGGTGACATGTCCCGTGCGTATTAAACCATCAGGTGAACACACTCGCCTAAATTTTGCTGTTCATCTGGTGAATTGTCCCGTGTATATTAAACCATCAGGGGAACACACTCTCCTCACTTATACTGTTCACCTGGCAACATGTCCTGTGTATATTCAACCATCAGGGGAACACACTCTCCTCAATTATACTGTTCACCTGGTGCCATGTCCCGGGTATATTAAACAATCAGGGGAAAAGACTCTCCTCACTTATACTGTTCACCTGGTAACATGTCCCGTGCGTGTTAAACCATCAGGGGAACACACTCTCCTCACTTACACTGTTCACCTGGTAAAATGTCCTGTGTGCATTAAACCTTCAGGGGAACACACTCTCCTCACTTATACTGTTCATCTGGTAACATGTCCCGTTAGTATTAAACCATCAGGGGAACACTCTCTCCTCACTTATACTGTTCACCTGGTAATATGTCCTGTGTGTATTAAACAATCAGGGGAACACACTCTCCTCACGCACACTGTTCACCTGGTAACATGTCCCGTGAATATTAAACCATGAGGGGAAAGCACTCCCCTCACTTATACGGTTCTCCTGGTAACATGTCCCGTGTACATGAAACCATCAGGGGAACACACTCTCCTCACTTATACTGTTCACCTGGTAACATATCCCGGGTATATTAAACCATCAGGGGAACACACTCTCCTCACTTACACTGTTCACCTGGTAAAATGTCCTGTGTGCATTAAACCTTCAGGGGAACACACTCTCCTCACTTATACTGTTCATCTGGTAACATGTCCTGTGTATATCAAACCATCAGGGGAACACACTCTCCTCACTTATACTGTTCACCTGTTGACATGTCCCGTCAGTATTAAACAATCAGGGGAACACACTCTCCTCACTTACACTGTTCACCTGGTAAAATGTCCTGTGTGCATTAAACCTTCAGGGGAACACAATCGCCTCACTTATACTGTTCATCTGGTAACATGTCCTGTGTATATCAAACCATCAGGGGAACACACTCTCCTCACTTATACTGTTCACCTGGTGCCATGTCCCGGGTATATTAAACAATCAGGGGAAAAGACTCTCCTCACTTATACTGTTCACCTGGTAACATGTCCCGTGCGTGTTAAACCATCAGGGGAACACACTCTCCTCAATTATACTGTTCACCTGGTAACATGTCCTGTGAATATTAAACCATGAGGGGAAAGCACTCCCCTCACTTATACGGTTCTCCTGGTAACATGTCCCGTGTATATTAAACAATCAGGGGAACACATTCTCCTCACTTATACTGTTCACATGGTAACATGTCCCGTGCGTATTAATCAAACAGTGGAACACACTCTCCTCACTTATACTGTTCACCTGGTAACATGTCCCGTGTGTATTAAACAAACAGGGGAACACATGCTCCTCACTTATACTGTTCACCTGGTAACATGCCCCGAGTGTATTAAACAATCAGGGGAACACATTCTCCTCACTTATACAGTTCACCTGGTAACATGTCCCGTCCGTATTAAACAAACAGGGGAACACATACTCCTCACTTCTACTGTTCACCAGGTAACATGTCCCGTGCGTATTAAACAATCAGGGGAAAACACTCTCCTCACTTATACTGTTCACCTGGTAACATGTCCTGTGTATATTAAACCATCAATGGAACACACTCTCCTCACTTATACTGTTCACTAGGTGCCATGTCCTGTGCGTATTAACCATCAGGTGAACACACTCGCCTCACTTATACTGTTCATCTGGTAACATGTCCCGTGTATATTAAACCATCAGGGGAACACACTCTCCTCACTTATACTGTTCACCTGGTAACATTTCCTGTGTACATTAAACCATCAGGGGAACACACTCTCCTCACTTATACTGTTCATCTGGTAACATGTCCTGTGTGCATTAAACCATCAGGGGAACACACTCTCCTCACTTATACAGTTCACTTGGTGACATGTCCCGTGCGTATTAAACCATCAGGTGAACACACTCGCCTAAATTTTGCTGTTCATCTGGTGAATTGTCCCGTGTATATTAAACCATCAGGGGAACACACTCTCCTCACTTATACTGTTCGCCTGGTAACATGTCCTGTGTATATTAAACCATCAGGGGAACACACTCTCCTCAATTATACTGTTCACCTGGTGCCATGTCCCGGGTATATTAAACAATCAGGGGAAAAGACTCTCCTCACTTATACTGTTCACCTGGTAACATGTCCCGTGTGTGTTAAACCATCAGGGGAACACACTCTCCTCACTTACACTGTTCACCTGGTAAAATGTCCTGTGTGCATTAAACCTTCAGGGGAACACACTCTCCTCACTTATACTGTTCATCTGGTAACATGTCCCGTTAGTATTAAACCATCAGGGGAACACTCTCTCCTCACTTATACTGTTCACCTGGTAATATGTCCTGTGTGTATTAAACAATCAGGGGAACACACTCTCCTCACGCACACTGTTCACCTGGTAACATGTCCCGTGAATATTAAACCATGAGGGGAAAGCACTCCCCTCACTTATACGGTTCTCCTGGTAACATGTCCCGTGTACATGAAACCATCAGGGGAACACACTCTCCTCACTTATACTGTTCACCTGGTAACATATCCCGTGTATATTAAACCATCAGGGGAACACACTCTCCTCACTTACACTGTTCACCTGGTAAAATGTCCTGTGTGCATTAAACCTTCAGGGGAACACACTCTCCTCACTTATACTGTTCATCTGGTAACATGTCCTGTGTATATCAAACCATCAGGGGAACACACTCTCCTCACTTATACTGTTCACCTGTTGACATGTCCCGTCAGTATTAAACAATCAGGGGAACACACTCTCCTCACTTACACTGTTCACCTGGTAAAATGTCCTGTGTGCATTAAACCTTCAGGGGAACACACTCGCCTCACTTATACTGTTCATCTGGTAACATGTCCTGTGTATATCAAACCATCAGGGGAACACACTCTCCTCACTTATACTGTTCACCTGTTGACATGTCCCGTCAGTATTAAACAATCAGGGGAACACACTCTCCTCACTTAGACTGTTCACCTGGTGCCATGTCCCGGGTATATTAAACAATCAGGGGAAAAGACTCTCCTCACTTAGACTGTTCACCTGGTAACATGTCTCGTGCGTGTTAAACCATCAGGGGAACACACTCTCCTCAATTATACTGTTCACCTGGTAACATGTCCCGTGAATATTAAACCACGAGGGGAAAGCACTCCCCTCACTTATACGGTTCTCCTGGTAACATGTCCCGTGTATATTAAACCATCAGGGGAACACACTCTCCTCAATTATACATTTCACTTGGTGACATGTCCCGTGTGTATTGAACAATCAGGGGAACACACTCTCCTCACTTATACTGTTCACCTGGTAACATGTCCCGTGTATATTAAACCATCAGGGGAACACATTCTCCTCACTTACACTGTTCACTTGGTAACATGTCCCGTGCGTATTAATCAAACAGTGGAACACACTCTCCTCACTTATACAGTTCACCTGGTAACATGTCCCGTGTGTATTAAACAAACAGGGGAACACATTCTCCTCACTTATACTGTTCACCTGGTAACATGCCCCGTGTGTATTAAACAATCAGGGGAACACATTCTCCTCACTTATACAGTTCACCTGGTAACATGTCCCGTCCGTATTAAACAAACAGGGGAACACATACTCCTCACTTCTACTGTTCAAATGGTAACATGTCCCGTGCGTATTAAACCATCAGGGGAACACACTCTCCTCACATATACTGTTCACCTGGTGACATGTCCCGTGCGTATTAAACCATCAGGGGAACACAATCTCCTCACTTATACTGTTCACCTGGTAACATGCCCTGTGTATATTAAACCATCAGGGGAACACACTCTCCTCACATATACTGTTTACCTGGTAACATGTCACGTGTATATTAAACCTTCAGGGGAACACACTCTCCTCACTTACACTGTTCACCTGGTAAAATGTCCTGTGTGCATTAAACCGTCAGGGGAACACACTCTCCTCACTTATACAGTTCACTTGGTGCCATGTCCTGTGCGTATTAACCATCAGGTGAACACACTCGCCTCACTTATACTGTTCATCTGGTAACATGTCCTGTGTATATTTAACAATCAGGGGAACACACTCTCCTCACTTATACTGTTCTCCTGGTAACATGTCCTGTGTATATTTAACAATCAGGGGAACACACTCTCCTCACTTATACTGTTCACCTGGTAACATGTCCTGTGTATATTAAACCATCAGGGGAACACACTCTTCTCACTTATACTGTTCACCTGGTGACATGTCCTGTGTATATTAAACCATCAGGGGAACACACTCTCCTCACTTATTCTGTTCAGATGGTGATATGTCCTGTGTGTATTTAACCATCAGGGGATCATACTCTTCTCACTTATAATGTTTACCTGGTAACATGTCCCGTGTGTATTAAACAATCAGGGGAACACACTCTCCTCACTTATTCTGTTCAAATGGTGATATGTCCTGTGTATATTAAACCATCAGGGGAACACACTCTCCTCACTTATACTGTTCACCTGTTGACATATCCCGTGTATATTAAACAATCAGGGGAACACAATCTCCTCACTTATACTGTTCATCTGGTAACATGTCCCGTGTGTATTAAACCATCAGGGGAACACACTCTCCTCACTTAAACTGTTCATCTGGTAACATGTCCCGTGTATATTAAACCATCAGGGGAACACACTCTCCTCACTTATACTGTTCACCTGGTAACATGTCCCGTGAGTATTGAACCATCAGGGGAACACACTCTCCTCAAATATTCTGTTCACCTGGTAACATGTCCCGTGAGCATTAAACAATCAGGGGAACACACTCTCCTCACTTATACTGTTCACCTGGTAACATGTCCTGTGTGTATTAAACCATCAGGGGAACACACTCTCCTCACTTATACTGTTCACCTAGTAACATGTCCTGTGTGTATTAAACCATCAGGGGAACACACTCTCCTGACTTATACTGTTCACCTGGTGACATGTCCCGTCAGTATTAAACAATCAGGGCAACAAACTGTCCTCACTTCTACTGTTCACCTGGTAACATGTCCCGTGTGTATTAAACCATCAGGGAAACACACTCTCCTCACTTATACTGTTCACCTGGTAACATGTCCCGTGTGTATTAAACCATCAGGGGAACACACTCTCCTCACTTATACTGTTCACCTGGTAACATGTCCCGTGTGTATTAAACCATCAGGGAAACACACTCTCCTCACTTATACTGTTCACCTGGTATCATGTCCCGTGTGTATTAAACAATCAGGGGAACACACTCTCCTCACTTATACTGTTCACCTGGTAACATGTCCCGTCAGTATTAAACAAGCAGGGGAACACACTCTCCTCACTTATTCTGTTCACCTGGTAACATGTCCCGTGAGCATTAAACAATCAGGGTAACGCACTCTCCTCAATTATACTGTTCACCTGGTAACATGTCCCGTGTGTATTAAACAATCAGGGGAACACACTCTCCTCACTTATACTGTTCACCTGGTAACATGTCCCGTGTATATTAAACAATCAGGGGAACACACCCTCCTCACTTATACTGTTCACCTGGTAACATGTCCCGTGTATATTAAACAATCAGGGGAACACACTCTCCTCACTTATACTGTTCACCTGGTAACATGTCCCGTGTATATTCAATCATCAGGGGAACACACTCTCCTCACTGATACTGTTAACCTGGTAACATGTCCCGTGTGTATTAAACAATCAGGGGAACACACTCTCCTCACTTATACTGTTCACCTGGTAACATGTCCCGTGTATATTCAATCATCAGGGGAACACACTCTCCTCACTGATACTGTTAACCTGGTAACATGTCCCATGTATATTAAACCATCAGGGGAACACACTCTCCTCACTTATACTGTTCACCTGGTAACATGTCCTGTGTATATTTAACAATCAGGGGAACACACTCTCCTCACTTATACTGTTCACCTGGTAACATGTCCTGTGTAAATTAAACCATCAGGGGAACACACTCTTCTCACTTATACTGTTCACCTGGTAACATGTCCTGTGTATATTAAACCATCAGGGGAACACACTCTCCTCACTTATTCTGTTCAAATGGTGATATGTCCTGTGTGTATTTAACCATCAGGGGATCATACTCTTCTCACTTATAATGTTTACCTGGTAACATGTCCCGTGTGTATTAAACAATCAGGGGAACACACTCTCCTCACTTATTCTGTTCACATGGTGATATGTCCTGTGTATATTAAACCATCAGGGGAACACACTCTCCTCACTTATACTGTTCACCTGTTGACATATCCCGTGTATATTAAACAATCAGGGGAACACAATCTCCTCACTTATACTGTTCATCTGGTAACATGTCCCGTGTGTATTAAACCATCAGGGGAACACACTCTCCTCACTTAAACTGTTCATCTGGTAACATGTCCCCCGTCTATTAAACCATCAGGGGAACACAATCTCCTCACTTATACTGTTCATCTGGTAACATGTCCCGTGTATATTGAACCATCAGGGGAACACACTCTCCTCAAATATTCTGTTCACCTGGTAACATGTCCCGTGAGCATTAAACAATCAGGGGAACACACTCTCCTCACTTATACTGTTCACCTGGTAACATGTCCCGTGTGTATTAAACAATCAGGGGAACACAGTCTCCTCACTTATACTGTTCGCCTGGTAACATGTCCTGTGTATATTTAACCATCAGGGGAACACACTCTCCTCACTTATACAGATCACCTGGTAACATGTCCTGTGTATATTTAACCATCAGGGGAACACACTCTCCTCACTTATACTGTTCACCTGTTGACATGTCCGTGTATATAAAACAATTAGGGGAACACACTCTCTTCACTTATACTGTTCATCTGGTAACATGTCCCATATGTATTAAACCATCAGGGGAACACACTCTCCTCACTTATACTGTTCACCTGGTAACATGTCCTGTGTATATTAAACAATCAGGAGAACACAATCTCCTCACTTATACTGTTCACCTGGTTACATGTCCCGTGTATATTCAGCCATCAGGGGAACACACTCTCCTCACTTACACTGTTCACCTGGTAACATGTCCCGTGTGCATTAAACAATCAGGGGAACACACTCTCCTCACTTATACTATTCACCTGTTGACATGTCCCATGTATATTAAACCATCAGGGGAACACACTCTGCTCTCTTAAACTGTTCACCTGGTAACATGTCCCATGTATATTAAACCATCAGGGGAACACACTCTCCTCACTTATACTGTTCACTTGTTAACATGTCCCGTGTATATTAAACAATCAGGGGAACACACTCTCCTCACTTATACTGTTCACCTGTTAACAAGTCCTGTTTATATTAAACCATCAGGGGAACACACTCTCCTCACTTATACTGTTCGCCTGGTAACATGTCCTGTGTATATTAAAGCATCTGGGGCACACACTCTCCTCACTTATACTGTTCACCAGGTAACATGTCCCGTGTATATTAAACCATCAGCGGAACACACTCTCCTCACTTATACTGTTCACCTGGTTACATGTCCCGTCAGTATTATACAATCAGGGGAACACACTCTCCTCACTTACACTGTTCACCTGGTAACATGTCCCGTGCTTATTAAACCTTCAGGGGAACACATTCTCCTCATTTACACTGTTCGCCTGGTGACATGTCCTGTGTATATTAAAGCATCTGGGGCACACACTCTCCTCACTTATACTGTTCACCAGGTAACATGTCCCATGTGTATTAAACAATCAGGGGAACACACTCTCCTCACTTATACTCTTCGCCTGGTAACATGTCCCGTGTGTATTAATCAATCAGGGGAACACACTCTCCTCACTTATACTGTTCACCTGGTAACATGTCCCGTGTGTATTAATCAATCAGGGGAACACACTCTCCTCACTTATACTGTTCACCTGGTAACATGTCCTGTGTGTATTAAACAATCAGGGGAACACACTCTCCTCACTTATACTGTTCACCTGATAACATGTCCCGTCAGTTTTAAACAATCCGGAGAACACTCTCTCCTCACTAATACTGTTCACATGGTGACATGTCCCGTCAGTATTAAACAATCAGGGGAACACACTCTCCTCACTTATACTGTTTACCTGGCAACATGTCCCGTCAGTATTAAACCATCAGGGGAACAAACTCTCCTCACTTATACTGTTCACCTGGTGACATGTCCCGTGTATATTAAACAATCAGGGGAACACACTCTCCTCACTTATACTGTTCACCTGGTAACATGTCCTGTGTGTATTAAACAATCAGGGGAACACACTCTCCTCACTTATACTGTTCACCTGGTGACATGTCCCGTATATATTAAACAATCAGGGGAACACACTCTCCTCACTTGGTCTGTTCACCTGGTGACATGTCCCATGTATATTAAACCATCAGGGGAACACACTCTCATCACTTATACTGTTCACCTGGTAACATGTCCCGTGTATAATAAACAATCAGGGGAACACACTCCCCTCACTTATTCTGTTCACCTGGGAACATGTCCCGTGAGCGTGAAACAATCAGGGGAACAGACTCTCCTCACTTATACTCTTCACCTGGTAACATGTCCCGTGTATATTAAACAATCAGGGGAACACACTCTCCTCACTTATACTGTTCACCTGGTAACATTTTCCGTGTATATTCAACCATCAGGGGAATACACTCTCCTCACTTATTCTGTTCACCTGGTAACATGTCCCGTGTGTATTAAACAATCAGGGGAAGACACTCTCCTCACTTAAACTGTTCACCTGGTAACATGTCCCGTTTATATTCAATCATCAGGGGAACACTCTCTCCTCACTTATACTGTTCACCTGTTGACATGTCCGTGTATATAAAACAATTAGGGGAACACACTCTCTTCACTTATACTGTTCATCTGGTAACATGTCCCATATGTATTAAACCATCAGGGGAACACACTCTCCTCACTTATACTGTTCACCTGGTAACATGTCCTGTGTATATTAAACAATCAGGAGAACACAATCTCCTCACTTATACTGTTCACCTGGTAACATGTCCCGTGTGCATTAAACAATCAGGGGAACACACTCTCCTCACTTATACTGTTCACCTGGTAACATGTCCCGTGTGTTTTAAACCATCAGGGGAACACAATCTCCTCACTTATGCTGTTCACCTCGTAACATGTCCCGTGCGTATTAAACAATCAGGGGAACACACTCTCCTCACTTATACTGTTCACCTGGTAACATGTCCCGTGTGTTTTAAACCATCAGGGGAACACAATCTCCTCACTTATGCTGTTCACCTGGTGACATGTCCTGTGTATATTAAACCATCAAGGGAACACACTCTCCTCACTTATACTGTTCAAATGGTGATATGTCCTGCGTGTATTTAACCATCAGGGGATCATACTCTCCTCACTTATACTGTTCACCTGGTAACATGTACTGTGTATATTAAACCATCAGGGGAACACACTCTCCTCACATATTCTGTTCACCTGGTAACTTGTCCCGTGTGTATTAAACAATCAGGGGAACACACTCTCCTCACTTATACTGTTCACCTGGTAACATGTCCCGTGTATATTAAACAATCAGGGGAACAGACTCTCCTCACTTATACTCTTCACCTGGTAACATGTCCCGTGTATATTAAACAATCAGGGGAACACACTCTCCTCACTTATACTGTTCACCTGGTAACATTTTCCGTGTATATTCAACCATCAGGGGAATACACTCTCCTCACTTATTCTGTTCACCTGGTAACATGTCCCGTGTGTATTAAACAATCAGGGGAAGACACTCTCCTCACTTAAACTGTTCACCTGGTAACATGTCCCGTTTATATTCAATCATCAGGGGAACACTCTCTCCTCACTTATACTGTTCACCTGTTGACATGTCCGTGTATATAAAACAATTAGGGGAACACACTCTCTTCACTTATACTGTTCATCTGGTAACATGTCCCATATGTATTAAACCATCAGGGGAACACACTCTCCTCACTTATACTGTTCACCTGGTAACATGTCCTGTGTATATTAAACAATCAGGAGAACACAATCTCCTCACTTATACTGTTCACCTGGTAACATGTCCCGTGTGCATTAAACAATCAGGGGAACACACTCTCCTCACTTATACTGTTCACCTGGTAACATGTCCCGTGTGTTTTAAACCATCAGGGGAACACAATCTCCTCACTTATGCTGTTCACCTCGTAACATGTCCCGTGCGTATTAAACAATCAGGGGAACACACTCTCCTCACTTATACTGTTCACCTGGTAACATGTCCCGTGTGTTTTAAACCATCAGGGGAACACAATCTCCTCACTTATGCTGTTCACCTGGTGACATGTCCTGTGTATATTAAACCATCAAGGGAACACACTCTCCTCACTTATACTGTTCAAATGGTGATATGTCCTGCGTGTATTTAACCATCAGTGGATCATACTCTCCTCACTTATGCTGTTCACCTGGTAACATGTACTGTGTATATTAAACCATCAGGGGAACACACTCTCCTCACATATTCTGTTCACCTGGTAACTTGTCCCGTGTGTATTAAACAATCAGGGGAACACACTCTCCTCACTTATACTGTTCACCTGGTAACATGTCCCGTGTATATTAAACAATCAGGGGAACACACTCTCCTCACCTATACTGTTCACCTGGTAACATGTCCCGAGTATATTCAATCATCAGGGGAACACACTCTCCTCACTTATACTGTTAAGCTGGTAACATGTCCCGTGTGTATTAAACAATCAGGGGAACACACTCTCCTCACTTATACTGTTCACCTGGTTACATGTCCCGTGTATATTAAACCATCAGGGGAAAACACTCTCCTCACTTATACTGTTCACCTGGTAACATGTCCTGTGTATATTTAACAATCAGGGGAACACACTCTCCTTACTTATACTGTTCACCTGGTAACATGTCCTGTGTATATTAAACCGTCAGGGGAACACACTCTTCTCACTTATACTGTTCACCTGGTGACATCTCCTGTGTATATTAAACCATCAGGGGAACACACTCTCCTCACTTATACTGTTCAAATGGTGATATGTCCTGTGTGTATTTAACCATCAGGGGATCATACTCTTCTCATTAATAATGTTTACCTGGTAACATGTCCCGTGTGTATTAAACAATCAGGGGAACACACTCTCCTCACTTATTCTGTTCAAATGGTGATATGTCCTGTGTATATTAAACCATCAGGGGAACACACTCTCCTCACATATTCTGTTCACCTGGTAACATGTCCCGTGCGTATTAAACCATCAGGGGAACACACTCTCCTCACTTATACTGTTCACCTGGTAACATGTCCCGTGTGTTTTAAACCATCAGGGGAACACAATCTCCTCACTTATGCTGTTCACCTGGTGACATGTCCTGTGTATATTAAACCATCAAGGGAACACACTCTCCTCACTTATACTGTTCAAATGGTGATATGTCCTGCGTGTATTTAACCATCAGTGGATCATACTCTCCTCACTTATGCTGTTCACCTGGTAACATGTACTGTGTATATTAAACCATCAGGGGAACACACTCTCCTCACATATTCTGTTCACCTGGTAACTTGTCCCGTGTGTATTAAACAATCAGGGGAACACACTCTCCTCACTTATACTGTTCACCTGGTAACATGTCCCGTGTATATTAAACAATCAGGGGAACAGACTCTCCTCACTTATACTCTTCACCTGGTAACATGTCCCGTGTATATTAAACAATCAGGGGAACACACTCTCCTCACTTATACTGTTCACCTGGTAACATTTTCCGTGTATATTCAACCATCAGGGGAATACACTCTCCTCACTTATTCTGTTCACCTGGTAACATGTCCCGTGTGTATTAAACAATCAGGGGAAGACACTCTCCTCACTTAAACTGTTCACCTGGTAACATGTCCCGTTTATATTCAATCATCAGGGGAACACTCTCTCCTCACTTATACTGTTCACCTGTTGACATGTCCGTGTATATAAAACAATTAGGGGAACACACTCTCTTCACTTATACTGTTCATCTGGTAACATGTCCCATATGTATTAAACCATCAGGGGAACACACTCTCCTCACTTATACTGTTCACCTGGTAACATGTCCTGTGTATATTAAACAATCAGGAGAACACAATCTCCTCACTTATACTGTTCACCTGGTAACATGTCCCGTGTGCATTAAACAATCAGGGGAACACACTCTCCTCACTTATACTGTTCACCTGGTAACATGTCCCGTGTGTTTTAAACCATCAGGGGAACACAATCTCCTCACTTATGCTGTTCACCTCGTAACATGTCCCGTGCGTATTAAACAATCAGGGGAACACACTCTCCTCACTTATACTGTTCACCTGGTAACATGT
Organism: Heterodontus francisci; assembly: GCF_036365525.1. Lineage (NCBI taxonomy): Eukaryota > Metazoa > Chordata > Chondrichthyes > Heterodontiformes > Heterodontidae > Heterodontus > Heterodontus francisci. The sequence goes on from NW_027141588.1 coordinate 569,221, forward strand.
CCCGTGTGTTTTAAACCATCAGGGGAACACAATCTCCTCACTTATGCTGTTCACCTGGTGACATGTCCTGTGTATATTAAACCATCAAGGGAACACACTCTCCTCACTTATACTGTTCAAATGGTGATATGTCCTGCGTGTATTTAACCATCAGTGGATCATACTCTCCTCACTTATGCTGTTCACCTGGTAACATGTACTGTGTATATTAAACCATCAGGGGAACACACTCTCCTCACATATTCTGTTCACCTGGTAACTTGTCCCGTGTGTATTAAACAATCAGGGGAACACACTCTCCTCACTTATACTGTTCACCTGGTAACATGTCCCGTGTATATTAAACAATCAGGGGAACACACTCTCCTCACCTATACTGTTCACCTGGTAACATGTCCCGAGTATATTCAATCATCAGGGGAACACACTCTCCTCACTTATACTGTTAAGCTGGTAACATGTCCCGTGTGTATTAAACAATCAGGGGAACACACTCTCCTCACTTATACTGTTCACCTGGTTACATGTCCCGTGTATATTAAACCATCAGGGGAAAACACTCTCCTCACTTATACTGTTCACCTGGTAACATGTCCTGTGTATATTTAACAATCAGGGGAACACACTCTCCTTACTTATACTGTTCACCTGGTAACATGTCCTGTGTATATTAAACCGTCAGGGGAACACACTCTTCTCACTTATACTGTTCACCTGGTGACATCTCCTGTGTATATTAAACCATCAGGGGAACACACTCTCCTCACTTATACTGTTCAAATGGTGATATGTCCTGTGTGTATTTAACCATCAGGGGATCATACTCTTCTCATTAATAATGTTTACCTGGTAACATGTCCCGTGTGTATTAAACAATCAGGGGAACACACTCTCCTCACTTATTCTGTTCAAATGGTGATATGTCCTGTGTATATTAAACCATCAGGGGAACACACTCTCCTCACATATTCTGTTCACCTGGTAACATGTCCCGTGCGTATTAAACCATCAGGGGAACACACTCTCCTCACTTATACTGTTCACCTGTTGACATATCCCGTGTATATTAAACAATCAGGGGAAAACAATCTCCTCACTTATACTGTTCATCTGGTAACATGTCCCGTGTGTATGAAACCATCAGGGGAACACACTCTCCTCACTTAAACTGTTCACCTGGTAACATGCCCCGTGTGTTTTAAACCATCAGGGGAACACAATCTCCTCACTTATGCTGTTCACCTCGTAACATGTCCCGTGCGTATTAAACAATCAGGGGAACACACTCTCCTCACTTATACTGTTCACCTGGTAACATGTCCCGTGTGTTTTAAACCATCAGGGGAACACAATCTCCTCACTTATGCTGTTCACCTGGTGACATGTCCTGTGTATATTAAACCATCAGGGGAACACACTCTCCTCACATATTCTGTTCACCTGGTAACATGTCCCGTGTATATTAAACAATCAGGGGAACATACTCTCCTCACTTATGCTGTTCACCTGGTAACATGTCCTGTGTATATTAAACCATCAGGGGAACACTAGCTCCTCACATATTCTGTTCACCTGGTAACATGTCCCGTGTATATTAAACCATCAGGGGAACACAATCTCCTCACTTCTACTGTTCACCTGGTGTCATGTCCCATGTGTATTAAACCATCAGGGGAACATACTCTCCTCACTTACACTGTTCACCTGGTGACATGTCCTGTGTATATTAAACAATCAGGGGAACACACTCTCCTCAATTATACTGTTCACCTGGTAACATGTCCCGTCTGTATTAAACCATCAGGGGAACACACTCTCCTCACTTATACTGTTCACCTGGTGACATGTCCCATGTATATTAAACAATCAGGAGAACACACTCTCCTCACTTATCCTGTTCACCTGGTAACATGTCCTTTGTTTTTTAACCATCAGGGGAACACACTCTCCTCACTTCTACTGTTCATCTGGTAACATGTCCTGTGTATATTTAACCATCAGGGGAACACACTCTCCTCACCTATACTGTTCACCTGTTGACATGTCCGTGTATATAAAACAATTAGGGGAACACACTCTCTTCACTTATACTGTTCATCTGGTAACATGTCCCATATGTATTAAACCATCAGGGGAACACACTCTCCTCACTTATACTGTTCACCTGGTAACATGTCCCGTGTATATTCAGCCATCAGGGGAACACACTCTCCTCACTTACACTGTTCACCTGGTAACATGTCCCGTGTGCATTAAACAATCAGGGGAACACACTCTCCTCACTTATACTGTTCACCTGGTGACATGTCCCGTCAGTATTAAACAATCAGGGGAACAAACTCTCCTCACTTATACTGTTCACCTGGAAACATGTCCCGTGTGCATTAAACCATCAGGGGAACACACTCTCTTCAATTATACTGTTCACCTGGTAACATGTCCCGTGTATATTAAACCGTCAGGGGAACACACTCTCCTCACTTATACTGTTCACCTGCAAACATGTCCCGTGTGCATTGAACAATCAGGGGAACACACTCTCCTCACTTATACTGTTCACCTGGTGACATGTCCCGTGTATATTAAACCATCAGGGGAACACAGTCTGCTCACTTATACTGTTCACCTGGTAACATGTCCTGTGTATATTAAACCATCAGGGGAACACAGTCTGCTCACTTATACTGTTCACCTGGTAACATGTCCCTTGCATATTAAACCATCAGGGGAACACACTCTCATCACTTATACTGTTCACCTGGTAACATGTCCCGTGTATATTAAACCATCAGGGGAACACAGTCTCCTCACTTATACTGTTCACCTGGTAACATGTCCCATGTATATTAAACAATCAGGGGAACACATTCCCCTCACTTATACTGTTCACCTGGTAACATGTCCCGTGTATATTAAACCATCAGGGGAACACACTCTCATCACTTATACTGTTCACCTGGTGACATGTCCCATGTGTATTAAACCATCAGGGGAACACACTCTCCTCACTTACACTGTTCACCTGGTGACATGTCCTGTGTATATTAAACAATCAGGGGAACACACTTTCCTCACTTATACTTTTCATCTGGTAACATGTCCCATGTGTATTAAACCATCAGGGGAACAGACTCTCCTCACTTATACTGTTCATGTGGTGACATGTCCCGTGTATATTAAACCATCAGGGGAACACACTCTCATCACTTATACTGTTCACCTGGTGACATGTCCCATGTGTATTAAACCATCAGGGGAACACACTCTCCTCACTTACACTGTTCACCTGGTGACATGTCCTGTGTATATTAAACAATCAGGGGAACACACTTTCCTCACTTATACTTTTCATCTGGTAACATGTCCCATGTGTATTAAACCATCAGGGGAACACACTCTCCTCACTTATACTGTTCACCTGTTGACATGTCCGTGTATATAAAACAATCAGGGGAACACACTCTCCTCACTTATACTTTTCATCTGGTAACATGTCCCATGTGTATTAAACCATCAGGGGAACACACTCTCCTCACTTATACTGTTCACCTGGTGATATGTCCCGTTTATATTAAACAATCAGGAGAACACAATCTCCTCACTTATACTGTTCATCTGGTAACATGTCCCGTGTGTACTAAACCATCAGGGGAACACACTCTCCTCACTTATACTGTTCATGTGGTGACATGTCCCGTGTATATTAAACCATCAGGTGAACACACTCTCCTCACTTATACTGTTCACCTGGTGACATGTCCCGTGTGTATTAAACCATCAGGGGAACACACTCTCCTCACTTATACTGTTCACCTGGTAACATGTCCCATGTGTATTAAACCATCAGGGGAACACACTCTCCTCACTTATACTGTTCACCTGGTGACATGTCCCGTGTGTATTAAACAATCAGGGGAACACACTCTCCTCACTTATACTGTTCACCTGGTAACATGTCCCGTGAGTATTGAACAATCAGGGGAACACACTCTCCTCACTTATACAGATCACCTGGTAACATGTCCTGTGTATATTAAACCATCAGGGGAACACACTCTCCTCACTTATACTGTTCATCTGGTAACATGTCCCTTATGTATTAAACCATCAGGGGAACACACTCTCCTCACTTATACTGTTCACCTGGTGACATGTCCCGTGTATATTAAACAATCAGGAGAACACAATCTCCTCACTTATACTGTTCATCTGATAACATGTCCCGTGTGTACTAAACCATCAGGGGAACACACTCTCCTCACTTATACAGTTCACTTGGTAACATTTCCCGTGTACATTAAAACATCAGGGGAAGACACTCTCCTCACTTATACTGTTCACCTGGTAACATGTCCCGAGTGTATTAAACAATCAGGGGAACACACTCTCCTCACTTATACTGTTCACCTGGAAAACTGTCCCGTGTATATTAAACCATCAGGGGAACACAATCTCCTCACTTATACTGTTCATCTGGTACAATGTCCCATGTGTGTTAAACCATCAGGGGAACACACTCTCCTCACTTATACTGTTCACCTGGAAACCTGTCCCGTGTATATTAAACCATCAGGGGAACACAATCTCCTCACTTATACTGTTCATCTGGTACAATGTCCCGTGTGTATTAAACCATCAGGGGAACACAATCTCCTCACTTATACTGTTCATCTGGTACAATGTCCCGTGTGTATTAAACCATCAGGGGAACACAATCTCCTCACTTATACTGTTCACCTGGAAACCTGTCCCGTGTATATTAAACCATCAGCGGAACACAATCTCCTCACTTATACTGTTCATCTGGTACAATGTCCCGTGTGTATTAAACCATCAGGGGAACACAATCTCCTCACTTATACTGTTCATGTAGTAACATGTCCCGTGTGTATTAAACCATCAGGGGAACACACTCTCCTCACTTATACTGTTCACCTGGAAACCTGTCCCGTGTATATTAAACCATCAGGGGAACACAATCTCCTCACTTATACTGTTCATCTGGTACAATGTCCCGTGTGTATTAAACCATCAGGGGAACACAATCTCCTCACTTATACTGTTCATCTGGTACAATGTCCCGTGTGTATTAAACCATCAGGGGAACACAATCTCCTCACTTATCCTGTTCACCTGGTAACATGTCCCATGTATATTAAACCATCAGGGGAACACACTCTCCTCACAAATACTATTCAGCTAGTAACATGTCCCGTGTATAATAATCAATCTGGGGAACAGACTCTCCTCACTTATACTGTTGACTTGTGAACATGTCCCGTGTATATTAAACAATCAGGGGAACACACTCTCCTCACTTATACTGTTCACCTGTTAACAAGTCCTGTGTATATTAAACCAACAATGGAACACACTCTCCTCACTTCTGCTGTTCACCTGGTAACATGTCCCGTGTATATTAAACCATCAGGGGAACACACTCTCCTCACTTATACTGTTCAGCTGGTAACATGTCCCGTGTATATTAAGCCATCAGGGGAAAACTCTCTCCTCACTTATACTGTTCACCTGGTAACATGTCCCGTGTGCATTAAACAATCAGGGGAACACACTCTCCTCACATATACTGTTCACCTGGTGACATGTCCCGTCAGTATTAAACAATCAGGGGAACAAACTCTCCTCACTTATACTGTTCACCTGGAAACATGTCCCGTGTATATTAAACCATCAGGGGAACACACTCTCCTCACTTATACTGTTCACCTGGTAACATGTCCCATGTGTATTAAACCATCAGGGGAACACACTCTCCTCACTTATACCGTTCACCTGGCAATATGTCCCGTGTATATTAAACCGTCAGGGGAAAACACTCTCCTCACTTATACTTTTCACCTGGTAACATGCCCTGTGTGTATTAAACAATCAAGGGAACACACTCTCCTCACTTATACTGTTCACCTGGTAACATGTCCCGTGTATATTAAACCACAAGGGGAACACACTCTCCTCACTTATACTGTTCACCTGGTAACATGTCCCGTGTATATTAAACCATCAGGGGAACACAGTCTGCTCACTTATACTGTTCACCTGGTAACATGTCCCTTGCATATTAAACCATCAGGGGAACACACTCTCATCACTTATACTGTTCACCTGGTAACATGTCCCGTGTATATTAAACCATCAGGGGAACACAGTCTCCTCACTTATACTGTTCTCCTGGTAACATGTCACGTGTATATTAAACAATCAGGGTAAAACATTCCCCTCACTTATACTGTTCACCTGGTAACATGTCCCATGTGTATTAAACCATCAGGGGAACACACTCTCCTCACTTACACTGTTCACCTGGTGACATGTCCTGTGTATATTAAACCATCAGGGGAACACAGTCTCCTCACTTATACTGTTCTCCTGGTAACATGTCCCGTGTATATTAAACAATCAGGGTAAAACATTCCCCTCACTTATACTGTTCACCAGGTAACATGTCCCATGTGTATTAAACCATCAGGGGAACACACTCTCCTCACTTATACTGTTCACCGGGTAACATGTCCCGTGCGTATTAAACCATCAGGGGAACACACTCTCCTCACTTATACTGTTCACCTGGTAACATGTCCCGTGTATATTAAACCGTCAGGGGAAAACACTCTCCTCACTTATACTGTTCACCTGGTAACATGCCCTGTGTGTATTAAACAATCAGGGGAACACACTCTCCTCACTTATACTGTTCACCGGGTAACATGTCCCGTGTGCATTAAACCATCAGGGGAACACACTCTCTTCAATTATACTGTTCACCTGGTAACATGTCCCGTGTATATTAAACCGTCAGGGGAAAACACTCTCCTCACTTATACTTTTCACCTGGTAACATGCCCTGTGTGTATTAAACAATCAAGGGAACACACTCTCCTCACTTATACTGTTCACCTGGTATCATGACCCGTGTATATTAAGCCATCAGGGGAACACACTCTCCTCACTTATACTGTTCACCTGCAAACATGTCCCGTGTGCATTGAACAATCAGGGGAACACACTCTCCTCACTTATACTGTTCACCTGCAAACATGTCCCGTGTGCATTGAACAATCAGGGGAACAAACTCTCCTCACTTATACTGTTCACCTGGTAACATGTCCTGTGTATATTAAACCATCAGGGGAACACAGTCTGCTCACTTATACTGTTCACCTGGTAACATGTCCCTTGCATATTAAACCATCAGGGGAACACACTCTCATCACTTATACTGTTCACCTGGTAACATGTCCCGTGTATATTAAACCATCAGGGGAACACAGTCACCTCACTTATACTGTTCTCCTGGTAACATGTCCCATGTATATTAAACAATCAGGGGAACACATTCCCCTCACTTATACTGTTCACCTGGTAACATGTCCCGTGTATATTAAACCATCAGGGGAACACACTCTCATCACTTATACTGTTCACCTGGTGACATGTCCCATGTGTATTAAACCATCAGGGGAACACACTTTCCTCACTTATACTGTTCACCGGGTAACATGTCCCGTGTGTATTAAACCATCAGGGGAAAACACTCTCCTCACTTATACTGTTCACCTGGTGATATGTCCCGTGTATATTAAACAATCAGGAGAACACAATCTCCTCACTTATACTGTTCATCTGGTAACATGTCCCGTGTGTATTAAACAATCAGGGGAACACACTCTCCTCACTTATACTGTTCACCTGGTAACATGTCCCGTGAGTATTAAACAATCAGGGGAACACACTCTCCTCACTTATACTGTTCACTTGGTAACATGTCCCGTGTGTACTAAACCATCAGGGGAACACACTCTCCTCACTTATACTGTTCATGTAGTAACATGTCCCATGTGTATTAAACCATCAGGGGAACACACTCTCCTCACTTATACTGTTCACCTGGTGACATGTCCCGTGTATATTAAACCATCAGGGGAACACACTCTCCTCACCTATAGTGTTCAATTGGTGACATGTCCCGTGTATATTAAACCATCAGGGGAACACACTCTCCTCACTTATACTGTTCACCTGGTAACATGTCCCATGTGTATTAAACCATCAGGGGAACACACTCTCCTCACTTATACTGTTCACCTGGTGACATGTCCCGTGTATATTAAACCATCAGGGGAACACACTCTCCTCACTTATAGTGTTCACCTGGTGACATGTCCCGTGTATATTAAACCATCAGGGGAACACACTCTCCTCACTTATACTGTTCACCTGGTAACATGTCCCATGTGTATTAAACCATCAGGGGAACACACTCTCCTCACTTATACTGTTCACCTGGTGACATGTCCCGTGTATATTAAACCATCAGGGGAACACACTCTCCTCACTTTTACTGTTCACCTGGTAACATGTCCCATGTATATTAAAGAATCAGGAGAACACAATCTCCTCACTTATACTGTTCATCTGATAACATGTCCCGTGAGTATTAAACAATCAGGGGAACACACTCTCCTCACTTATACAGATCACCTGGTAACATGTCCTGTGTATATTAAACCATCAGGGGAACACACTCTCCTCACTTATACTGTTCACCTGGTGACATGTCCCGTGTATATTAAAGAATCAGGAGAACACAATCTCCTCACTTATACTGTTCATCTGATAACATGTCCCGTGTGTACTGAACCATCAGGGGAACACACTCTCCTCACTTATACAGTTCACTTGGTAACATTTCCCGTGTACATTAAAACATCAGGGGAAGACACTCTCCTCACTTATACTGTTCACCTGGTAACATGTGCCGTGTGTATTAAACAATCAGGGGAACACACTCTCCTCACTTATACTGTTCACCTGGAAATCTGTCCCGTGTACATTAAACCATCAGGGGAACACAATCTCCTCACTTATACTGTTCATCTGGTACAATGTCCCGTGTGTATTAAACCATCAGGGGAACACAATCTCCTCACTTATACTGTTCATCTGGTACAATGTCCCGTGTGTATTAAACCATCAGGGGAACACACTCTCCTCACTTATACTGTTCACCTGGAAACCTGTTTCGTGTATATTAAACCATCAGGGGAACACAATCTCCTCACTTATACTGTTCATCTGGTACAATGTCCCGTGTGTATTAAACCATCAGGGGAACACAATCTCCTCACTTATACTGTTCACCTGGTAACATGTCCCATGTATATTAAACAATCAGGGGAACACATTCCCCTCACTTATACTGTTCACCTGGTAACATGTCCCGTGTATATTAAACCATCAGGGGAACACACTCTCATCACTTATACTGTTCACCTGGTGACATGTCCCATGTGTATTAAACCATCAGGGGAACACACTCTCCTCACTTACACTGTTCACCTGGTGGCATGTCCTGTGTATATTAAACAATCAGGGGAACACACTTTCCTCACTTATACTGTTCACCGGGTAACATGTCCCGTGTGTATTAAACCATCAGGGGAAAACACTCTCCTCACTTATACTGTTCACCTGGTGATATGTCCCGTGTATATTAAACAATCAGGAGAACACAATCTCCTCACTTATACTGTTCATCTGGTAACATGTCCCGTGTGTATTAAACAATCAGGGGAACACACTCTCCTCACTTATACTGTTCACCTGGTAACATGTCCCGTGAGTATTAAACAATCAGGGGAACACACTCTCCTCACTTATACTGTTCACTTGGTAACATGTCCCGTGTGTACTAAACCATCAGGGGAACACACTCTCCTCACTTATACTGTTCATGTGGTAACATGTCCCATGTGTATTAAACCATCAGGGGAACACACTCTCCTCACTTATACTGTTCACCTGGTGACATGTCCCGTGTATATTAAACCATCAGGGGAACACACTCTCCTCACTTATAGTGTTCACCTGGTGACATGTCCCGTGTATATTAAACCATCAGGGGAACACACTCTCCTCACTTATACTGTTCACCTGGTAACATGTCCCATGTGTATTAAACCATCAGGGGAACACACTCTCCTCACTTATACTGTTCACCTGGTGACATGTCCCGTGTATATTAAACCATCAGGGGAACACACTCTCCTCACTTATAGTGTTCACCTGGTGACATGTCCCGTGTATATTAAACCATCAGGGGAACACACTCTCCTCACTTATACTGTTCACCTGGTAACATGTCCCATGTGTATTAAACCATCAGGGGAACACACTCTCCTCACTTATACTGTTCACCTGGTGACATGTCCCGTGTATATTAAACCATCAGGGGAACACACTCTCCTCACTTTTACTGTTCACCTGGTAACATGTCCCATGTATATTAAAGAATCAGGAGAACACAATCTCCTCACTTATACTGTTCATCTGATAACATGTCCCGTGAGTATTAAACAATCAGGGGAACACACTCTCCTCACTTATACAGATCACCTGGTAACATGTCCTGTGTATATTAAACCATCAGGGGAACACACTCTCCTCACTTATACTGTTCACCTGGTGACATGTCCCGTGTATATTAAAGAATCAGGAGAACACAATCTCCTCAATTATACTGTTCATCTGATAACATGTCCCGTGTGTACTGAACCATCAGGGGAACACACTCTCCTCACTTATACAGTTCACTTGGTAACATTTCCCGTGTACATTAAAACATCAGGGGAAGACACTCTCCTCACTTATACTGTTCACCTGGTAACATGTGCCGTGTGTATTAAACAATCAGGGGAACACACTCTCCTCACTTATACTGTTCACCTGGAAACCTGTCCCGTGTACATTAAACCATCAGGGGAACACAATCTCCTCACTTATACTGTTCATCTGGTACAATGTCCCGTGTGTATTAAACCATCAGGGGAACACAATCTCCTCACTTATACTGTTCATCTGGTACAATGTCCCGTGTGTATTAAACCATCAGGGGAACACACTCTCCTCACTTATACTGTTCACCTGGAAACCTGTTTCGTGTATATTAAACCATCAGGGGAACACAATCTCCTCACTTATACTGTTCATCTGGTACAATGTCCCGTGTGTATTAAACCATCAGGGGAACACAATCTCCTCACTTATACTGTTCACCTGGTAACATGTCCCGTGTGTATTAAACCATCAGGGGAACACACTCTCCTCACTTATACTGTTCACCTGGAAACCTGTCCCGTGTATATTAAACCATCAGGGGAACACAATCTCCTCACTTATACTGTTCATCTGGTACAATGTCCCGTGTGTATTAAACCATCAGGGGAACACAATCTCCTCACTTATACTGTTCATCTGGTACAATGTCCCGTGTGTATTAAACCATCAGGGGAACACACTCTCCTCACTTATACTGTTCACCTGGAAACCTGTTTCGTGTATATTAAACCATCAGGGGAACACAATCTCCTCACTTATACTGTTCATCTGGTACAATGTCCCGTGTGTATTAAACCATCAGGGGAACACAATCTCCTCACTTATACTGTTCATGTGGTAACATGTCCCGTGTGTATTAAACCATCAGGGGAACACACTCTCCTCACTTATACTGTTCACCTGGAAACCTGTCCCGTGTATATTAAACCATCAGGGGAACACAATCTCCTCACTTATACTGTTCATCTGGTAGAATGTCCCGTGTGTATTAAACCATCAGGGGAACACACTCTCCTCACTTATACTATTCACCTGTTGACATGTCCCATGTACATTAAACCATAAGGGGAACACACTCTGCTCTCTTAAACTGTTCACCTGGTAACATGTCCCATGTATATTAAACCATCAGGGGAACACACTCTCCTCACAAATACTATTCAGCTAGTAACATGTCCCGTGTATAATAATCAATCTGGGGAACAGACTCTCCTCACTTATACTGTTGACTTGTTAACATGTCCCGTGTATATTAAACAATCAGGGGAACACACTCTCCTCACTTATACTGTTCACCTGTTAACAAGTCCTGTGTATATTAAACCAACAATGGAACACACTCTCCTCACTTCTGCTGTACACCTGGTAACATGTCCCGTGTATATTAAACCATCAGGGGAACACACTCTCCTCACTTATACTGTTCAGCTGGTAACATGTCCCGTGTATATTAAGCCATCAGGGGAAAACTCTCTCCTCACTTATACTGTTCACCTGGTAACATGTCCCGTGTGCATTAAACAATCAGGGGAACACACTCTCCTCACATATACTGTTCACCTGGTGACATGTCCCGTCAGTATTAAACAATCAGGGGAACAAACTCTCCTCACTTATACTGTTCACCTGGAAACATGTCCCGTGTATATTAAACCATCAGGGGAACACACTCTCCTCACTTATACTGTTCACCTGGTAACATGTCCCATGTGTATTAAACCATCAGGGGAACACACTCTCCTCACTTATACCGTTCACCTGGCAATATGTCCCGTGTATATTAAACCGTCAGGGGAAAACACTCTCCTCACTTATACTTTTCACCTGGTAACATGCCCTGTGTGTATTAAACAATCAAGGGAACACACTCTCCTCACTTATACTGTTCACCTGGTATCATGACCCGTGTATATTAAGCCATCAGGGGAACACACTCTCCTCACTTATACTGTTCACCTGCAAACATGTCCCGTGTGCATTGAACAATCAGGGGAACACACTCTCCTCACTTATACTGTTCACCTGGTAACATGTCCCGTGTATATTAAACCATCAGGGGAACACAGTCTGCTCACTTATACTGTTCACCTGGTAACATGTCCCTTGCATATTAAACCATCAGGGGAACACACTCTCATCACTTATACTGTTCATCTGGTAAAATGTCCCGTGTATATTAAACCATCAGGGGAACACAGTCTCCTCACTTATACTGTTCTCCTGGTAACATGTCCCGTGTATATTAAACAATCAGGGTAAAACATTCCCCTCACTTATACTGTTCACCTGGTAACATGTCCCATGTGTATTAAACCATCAGGGGAACACACTCTCCTCACTTACACTGTTCACCTGGTGACATGTCCTGTGTATATTAAACAATCAGGGGAACACACTCTCCTCACTTATACTGTTCACCGGGTAACATGTCCCGTGCGTATGAAACCATCAGGGGAACACACTCTCCTCACTTATACTGTTCACCTGTTGACATGTCCGTGTATATAAAACAATCAGGGGTACACACTCTCCTCACTTATACTTTTCATCTGGTAACATGTCCCATGTGTATTAAACCATCAGGGGAACACACTCTCCTCACTTCTGCTGTTCACCTGGTAACATGTCCCGTGTATATTAAACAATCAGGGGAACACACTCGCCTCACTTATACTGTTCACCTGGTGACATGTCCCGTGTATATTAAACCATCAGGGGAACACACTCTCCTCACTTATACTGTTCACCTGGTGACATGTCCCGTGTATATTAAAGAATCAGGAGAACACAATCTCCTCACTTATACTGTTCATCTGATAACATGTCCCGTGTGTACTGAACCATCAGGGGAACACACTCTCCTCACTTATACAGTTCACTTGGTAACATTTCCCGTGTACATTAAAACATCAGGGGAAGACAGTCTCCTCACTTATACTGTTCACCTGGTAACATGTGCCGTGTGTATTAAACAATCAGGGGAACACACTCTCCTCACTTATACTGTTCACCTGGAAACCTGTCCCGTGTACACTAAACCATCAGGGGAACACAATCTCCTCACTTATACTGTTCATCTGGTACAATGTCCCGTGTGTATTAAACCATCAGGGGAACACAATCTCCTCACTTATACTGTTCATCTGGTACAATGTCCCGTGTGTATTAAACCATCAGGGGAACACACTCTCCTCACTTATACTGTTCACCTGGAAACCTGTTTCGTGTATATTAAACCATCAGGGGAACACAATCTCCTCACTTATACTGTTCATCTGGTACAATGTCCCGTGTGTATTAAACCATCAGGGGAACACAATCTCCTCACTTATACTGTTCACCTGGTAACATGTCCCGTGTGTATTAAACCATCAGGGGAACACAATCTCCTCACTTATACTGTTCATCTGGTACAATGTCCCGTGTGTATTAAACCATCAGGGGAACACACTCTCCTCACTTATACTGTTCACCTGGAAACCTGTTTCGTGTATATTAAACCATCAGGGGAACACAATCTCCTCACTTATACTGTTCATCTGGTACAATGTCCCGTGTGTATTAAACCATCAGGGGAACACAATCTCCTCACTTATACTGTTCACCTGGTAACATGTCCCGTGTGTATTAAACCATCAGGGGAACACACTCTCCTCACTTATACTGTTCACCTGGAAACCTGTCCCGTGTATATTAAACCATCAGGGGAACACAATCTCCTCACTTATACTGTTCATCTGGTACAATGTCCCGTGTGTATTAAACCATCAGGGGAACACAATCTCCTCACTTATACTGTTCATCTGGTACAATGTCCCGTGTGTATTAAACCATCAGGGGAACACACTCTCCTCACTTATACTGTTCACCTGGAAACCTGTTTCGTGTATATTAAACCATCAGGGGAACACAATCTCCTCACTTATACTGTTCATCTGGTACAATGTCCCGTGTGTATTAAACCATCAGGGGAACACAATCTCCTCACTTATACTGTTCATGTGGTAACATGTCCCGTGTGTATTAAACCATCAGGGGAACACACTCTCCTCACTTATACTGTTCACCTGGTAACATGTCCCGTGTATATTAAACAATCAGGGGAACACACTCTCCTCACTTATACTGTTCACCTGTTAACAAGTCCTGTGTATATTAAACCAACAATGGAACACACTCTCCTCACTTCTGCTGTACACCTGGTAACATGTCCCGTGTATATTAAACCATCAGGGGAACACACTCGCCTCACTTATACTGTTCACCTGGTGACATGTCCCGTGTATATTAAACCATCAGTGGAACACACTCTCCTCACTTATACTGTTCACCTGGTAACATGTCCCATGTGTATTAAACCATCAGGGGAACACACTCTCCTCACTTATACTGTTCACCTGGTGACATGTCCCGTGTATATTAAACCATCAGTGGAACACACTCTCCTCACTTATACTGTTCACCTGGTAACATGTCCCATGTGTATTAAACCATCAGGGGAACACACTCTCCTCACTTATACTGTTCACCTGGTGACATGTCCCGTGTATATTAAACCATCAGTGGAACACACTCTCCTCACTTTTACTGTTCACCTGGTAACATGTCCCGTGAGTATTAAACAATCAGGGGAACACACTCTCCTCACTTATACAGATCACCTGGTAACATGTCCTGTGTATATTAAACCATCAGGGGAACACACTCTCCTCACTTATACTGTTCACCTGGTGACATGTTCCGTGTGTATTAAACAATCAGGGGAACACACTCTCCTCACTTATACTGTTCATCTGGTAACATGTCCCATATGTATTAAACCATCAGGGGAACACACTCTCCTCACTTATACTGTTCACCTGGTGACATGTCCCGTGTATATTAAACAATCAGGAGAACACAATCTCCTCACTTATACTGTTCATCTGGCAACATGTCCCGTGTGTACTAAACCATCAGGGGAACACACTCTCCTCACTAATGCTGTTCATCTGGTAACATGTCCCGTGTGTATTAAACCATCAGGGGAACACACTCTCCTCACTTATACTGTTCACCTGGAAACCTGTCCCGTGTATATTAAACCATCAGGGGAACACACTATCCTCACTAATACTATTCAGCTAGTAACATGTCCCGTGTATAATAATCAATCTGGGGAACAGACTCTCCTCACTTATACTGTTGACTTGTTAACATGTCCCGTGTATATTATAAAATCAGGGGAACACACTCTCCTCACTTATACTGTTCACCTGTTAACAAGTCCTGTGTATATTAAACCAACAATGGAACACACTCTCCTCACTTATACTGTTCATCTGGTAACATGTCCCATATGTATTAAACAATCAGGGGAACACAATCTCCTCACTTATACTGTTCACCTGTTAACATGTCCTGTGTATATTAAACCATCAGGGGAACACACTCTCCTCACTCATACTGTTCATCTGGTAACATGTCCCATATGTATTAAACAATCAGGGGAACACACTCTCCTCACTTATACTGTTCACCTGGTAACATGTCCTGTGTATTAAACCATCAGGGGAACACACTCTCCTCACTTATACTGTTCACCTGGTGACATGTCCCGTGTTTTTTAACAATCAGGAGAACACAATCTCCTCACTTATACTGTTCACCTGGTAACATGTCCCATATGTATTAAACCATCAGGGGAACACACTCTCCTCACTTATACTGTTCACCTGGTGACATGTCCCGTGTGTATTAAACAATCAGGGGAACACACTCTCCTCACTTATACTGTTCATCTGGTAACATGTCCCATATGTATTAAACCATCAGGGGAACACAGTCTCCTCACTTATACTGTTCACCTGGTGACATGTCCCGTGTATATTAAACAATCAGGGGAACACACTCTCCTCACTTATACTGTTCATCTGGTAACATGTCCCATATGTACTAAACCATCAGGGGAACACACTCTCCTCACTAATGCTGTTCATCTGGTAACATGTCCCGTGTGTATTAAACCATCAGGGGAACACACTCTCCTCACTTATACTGTTCATGTGGTAACATGTCCCGTGTGTATTAAACCATCAGGGGAACACACTCTCCTCACTTATACTGTTCACCTGGAAACCTGTCCCGTGTATATTAAACCATCAGGGGAACACAATCTCCTCACTTATACTGTTCATCTGGTACAATGTCCCGTGTGTATTAAACCATCAGGGGAACACACTCTCCACACTTATACTGTTCATCTGGTAACATGTCCCGTGTGTATTAAACCATCAGGGGAACACATTCTCCTCACTTATACTATTCACCTGTTGACATGTCCCATGTACATTAAACCATCAGGGGAACACACTCTGCTCTCTTAAACTGTTCACCTGGTAACATGTCCCATGTATATTAAACCATCAGGGGAACACACTGTCCTCACTTAAACTTTTCACCTGCTGACATGTCCCGTGTGTATTAAACAATCAGGGGAACACAGTCTCCTCACGTACACTGTTAACCTGGTAACATGTCCCATGTATATTAAACCATCAGGGGAACACACTATCCTCACTAATACTATTCAGCTATTAACATGTCCCGTGTATAATAATCAATCTGGGGAACAGACTCTCCTCACTTATACTGTTGACTTGTTAACATGTCCCGTGTATATTAAAAATTCAGGGGAACACACTCTCCTCACTTATACTGTTCACCTGTTAACAAGTCCTGTGTATATTAAACCAACAATGGAACACACTCTCCTCACTTCTACTGTTCACCTGGTAACATGTCCCGTGTATATTAAACCATCAGGGCAACACACTCTCCTCACTTATACTGTTCACCTGGTAACATGTCCCGTGTGCATTAAACCATCAGGGGAACACACTCTCTTCAATTATACTGTTCACCTGGCAATATGTCCCGTGTATATTAAGCCATCAGGGGAAAACTCTCTCCTCACTTATACTGTTCACCTGGTAACATGTCCCGTGTGCATTAAACAATCAGGGGAACACACTCTCCTCACTTATACCGTTCACCTGGTGACATGTCCCGTGTATATTAAACCATCAGGGGAACACACTCTCCTCACTTATACTGTTCACCTGGTAACATGTCCCGTGTGTATTAAACCATCAGGGGAACACACTCTCCTCACTTATACTGTTCACCTGGAAACCTGTCCCGTGTATATTAAACCATCAGGGGAACACACTCTCCTCACTTATACTGTTCACCTGGTAACATGTCCCGTGTGCATTAAACCATCAGGGGAACACACTCTCTTCAATTATACTGTTCACCTGGCAATATGACCCGTGTATATTAAACCGTCAGGGGAAAACACTCTCCTCACTTATACTTTTCACCTGGTAACATGCCCTGTGTGTATTAAACAATCAGGGGAACACACTCTCCTCACTTATACTGTTCACCTGGTAACATGTCCCGTGTATATTAAGCCATCAGGGGAACACACTCTCCTCACTTATACTGTTCACCTGGTAACATGTCCCGTGTGTATAAAACAATCAGGGGAACACACTCTCTTCGCTTATGCTGTTCACCTCGTGACATGTCCCGTCAGTTATTAAACAATCAGGGGAACAAACTCTCCTCACTTATACTGTTCTCCTGGTAACATGTCCCGTGTATATTAAACCATCAGGGGAACACATCTCCTCACTTATACTGTTCACCTGGTAACATGTCCCGTGAGTATTAAACAATCAGGGGAACACAGTCTCCTCACTTATACTGTTCACCTGGTAGCATGTCCCTAGCATATTAAACCATCAGGGGAACACACTCTCATCACTTATACAGTTCATCTGGGAACATGTCCCGTGTATATTAAACCATCAGGGGAACACAGTCTCCTCACTTATACTGTTCTCCTGGTAACATGTCCCATGTATATTAAACAATCAGGGGAACACATTCCCCTCATTTATACTGTTCACCTGGTAACATGTCCCTTGCATATTAAACCATCAGGGGAACACACTCACCTCACTTATACTGTTCACCTGGTGTCATGTCCCATGTGTATTAAACCATCAGGGGAACACACTCTCCTCACTTACACTGTTCACCTGTTGACATGTCCGTGTATATAAAACAATCAGGGGAACACACTCTCCTCACTTATACTTTTCATCTGGTAACATGTCCCGTGTATATTAAACAATCAGGAGAACACAATCTCCTCACTTATAATGTTCATCTGGTAACATGTCCCGTGTGTACTAAACCATCAGGGGAACACACTCTCCTCACTTACACTGTTCACCTGGTAACATGTCCCGTGTATATTAAGGAATCAGAGGAACACACTCTCCTCACTTATACTGTTCACCTGGTGACATGTCCTGTGTATATTAAACCATCAGGGGAACACACTCTCCTCACTTATACTGTTCATGTGGTAACATGTCCCGTGTGTATTAAACCATCAGGGGAACACACTCTCCTCACTTATACTGTTCACCTGGTGACATGTCCCGTGTATATTAAACCATCAGGGGAACACAATCTCCTCACTTATACTGTTCACCTGGTAACATGTCCCGTGCGTATTAAACCATCTGGGGCACACATTCTCCTCACTTATACTGTTCACCTGGTCACATGTCCCGTGTATATTAAACCATCAGGGGAACACACTCTCCTCACTTATACTGTTCACCTGGTGACATGTCCTGTGTATATTAAACCATCAGGGGAACACACTCTCCTCACTTATGCAGTTCACCTGGGAACATGTCCTGTGTCTATTAAACCATCAGGGGAACACACTCTCCTCACATATTCTGTTCACCTGGTAACATGACCCGTGCGTATTAAACCATCAGCGGAACACACTCTCCTCACTTATACTGTTCACCTGGTAACATGTCCCGTGTGTATTAAACCATCAGGGGAACACACTCTCCTCACTTATACTGTTCACCTGGTGACATGTCCCATGTGTATTAAACCATCAGGGGAACACACTCTCCTCACTTATACTGTTCACCTGGTGACATGTCCCATGTATATTAAACAATCAGGAGAAAACAATCTCCTCACTGATACTGCTCATCTGGTAACATGTCCCGTGTGTACTAAACCATCAGGGGAACACACTCTCCTCACTAATGCTGTTCATCTGGTAACATGTCCCGTGTGTATTAAACCATCAGGGGAACACACTCTCCTCACTTATACTGTTCATGTGGTAACATGTCCCGTGTGTATTAAACCATCAGGGGAACACACTCTCCTCACTTATACTGTTCACCTGGAAACCTGTCCCGTGTATATTAAACCATCAGGGGAACACAATCTCCTCACTTATACTGTTCATCTGGTAAAATGTCCCGTGTGTATTAAACCATCAGGGGAACACACTCTCCTCACTTATACTGTTCATCTGGTAACATGTCCTGTGTATATTAAATCATCATGGGAAGACAATCTCCTCACTTATACTGTTCATCTGGTAAAATGTCCCGTGTGTATTTAACCATCAGGGGAACACACTCTCCTCACTTATACTGTTCATCTGGTAACATGTCCCGTGTGTATTAAACCATCAGGGGAACCCACTCTCCTCACTTATACTGTTCACTTGTTAACATGTCCCGTGTATATTAAACCATCAGGGGAACACACTCTCCTCACTTATACTGTTCACCTGGTAACATGTCCCGTGTATATTAAGGAATCAGGGGAACACACTCTCCTCACTTATACTGTTCACCTGGTAACATGTCCCGTGTATATTAAGGAATCAGGGGAACACACTCTCCTCACATATACTGTTCACCTGGTGACATGTCCCGTCAGTATTAAACAATCAGGGGAACAAACACTCCTCACTTATACTGTTCACCTGGAAACATGTCCCGTGTATATTAAACCATCAGGGGAACACACTTTCCACACTTATGTTTTTCACCTGGTAACATGTCCCATGTATATTAAACCATCAGGGGAACACACTCTCCTCACTTATACTGTTCACCTGGTAACATGTCCCGTGTATATTAAACCATCTGGGGAACACACTCTCCTCACTTATACTGTTCACCTGGTAACATGTCGTGTGTGCATTAAACCATCAGGGGAACACACTGTCTTCAATTATACTGTTCACCTGGCAATATGTCCCGTGTCTTTTAAACCATCAGGGGAAAACGCTCTCCTCACTTATACTGTTCACCTGGTAACATGTCCCGTGTCTCTTAAACCATCAGGGGAACACACTCTCCTCACTTATACTGTTCACCTGGTAACATGTCCCGTGTATATTAAGGAATCAGGGGAACACACTCTCCTCACTTATACTGTTCACCTGGTAACATGTCCCGTGTGCATTAAACAATCAGGGGAACACACTCTCCTCACATATACTGTTCACCTGGTGACATGTCCCGTCAGTATTAAACAATCAGGGGAACAAACTCTCCTCACTTATACTGTTCACCTGGAAACATGTCCCGTGTATATTAAACCATCAGGGGAACACACTCTCCTCACTTATGCTGTTCACCTGGTAACATGTCCTGTGTATATTAAACCATCAGGGGAACACACTCTCCTCACTTATACTGTTCACCTGGTAACATGTCCCGTGTATATTAAACCATCAGGGGAACACACTCTCCTCACTTATACTGTTCACCTGGTAACATGTCCCGTGTATATTAAACCATCAGGGGAACACACTCTCCTCACTTATACTGTTCACCTGGTAACATGTCCCATGTATATTAAACCATCAGGGGAACACACTCTCCTCACTTATACTGTTCACCTGGTAACATGTCCCGTGTATATTAAACCATCAGGGGAACACACTCTCCTCACTTATACTGTTCACCTGGTAACATGTCCCGTGTATATTAAACCATCAGGGGAACACGCTCTCCTCACTTATACTGTTCACCTGGTAACATGTCCCGTGTATATTAAACCATCAGGGGAACACACTCTCCTCACTTATACTGTTCACCTGGTAACATGTCCCGTGTGTATTAAACCATCAGGGGAACACAGTCTCCTCACTTATACTGTTCACCTGGTAACATGTCCAATGCATATTAAACCATCAGGGGAACACACTCTCCTCACTTATACTGTTCACCTGGTAACATGTCCCGTGTATATTAAACCATCAGGGGAACACTTCTCCTCACTTATACTGTTCACCTGGTAACATGTCCCGTGCGTATTAAACAATCAGGGGAACACAATCTCCTCACTTATACTGTTCACCTGGTAACATGTCCCGTGCGTATTAAACAATCAGGGGAACACACTCTCATCACTTATACTGTTCACCTGGTAACATGTCCCGTGTATATTAAACCATCAGGGGAACACACTCTCCTCACTTATACTGTTCACCTGGTAACATGTCCCGTGTATATTAAACCATCAGGGGAACACACTCTCCTCACTTATACTGTTCACCTGGTAACATGTCCCGTGTATATTAAACCATCAGGGGAACACGCTCTCCTCACTTATACTGTTCACCTGGTAACATGTTCCGTGCGTATTAAACAATCAGGGGAACACAATCTCCTCACTTATACTGTTCACCTGGTAACATGTCCCGTGTATATTAAACCATCAGGGGAACACACTCTCCTCACTTATACTGTTCACCTGGTAACATGTCCCGTGTATATTAAACCATCAGGGGAACACACTCTCCTCACTTATACTGTTCACCTGGTAACATGTCCCGTGTATATTAAACCATCAGGGGAACACGCTCTCCTCACTTATACTGTTCACCTGGTAACATGTCCCGTGCGTATTAAACAATCAGGGGAACACAGTCTCCTCACTTATACTGTTCACCTGGTAACATGTCCAATGCATATTAAACAATCAGGGGAACACACTCTCCTCACTTATACTGTTCACCTGTTAACAAGTCCTGTGTATATTAAACCAACAATGGAACACACTCTCCTCACTTCTGCTGTACACCTGGTAACATGTCCCGTGTATATTAAACCATCAGGGGAACACACTCGCCTCACTTATACTGTTCACCTGGTGACATGTCCCGTGTATATTAAACCATCAGTGGAACACACTCTCCTCACTTATACTGTTCACCTGGTAACATGTCCCATGTGTATTAAACCATCAGGGGAACACACTCTCCTCACTTATACTGTTCACCTGGTGACATGTCCCGTGTATATTAAACCATCAGTGGAACACACTCTCCTCACTTATACTGTTCACCTGGTAACATGTCCCATGTGTATTAAACCATCAGGGGAACACACTCTCCTCACTTATACTGTTCACCTGGTGACATGTCCCGTGTATATTAAACCATCAGTGGAACACACTCTCCTCACTTTTACTGTTCACCTGGTAACATGTCCCGTGAGTATTAAACAATCAGGGGAACACACTCTCCTCACTTATACAGATCACCTGGTAACATGTCCTGTGTATATTAAACCATCAGGGGAACACACTCTCCTCACTTATACTGTTCACCTGGTGACATGTTCCGTGTGTATTAAACAATCAGGGGAACACACTCTCCTCACTTATACTGTTCATCTGGTAACATGTCCCATATGTATTAAACCATCAGGGGAACACACTCTCCTCACTTATACTGTTCACCTGGTGACATGTCCCGTGTATATTAAACAATCAGGAGAACACAATCTCCTCACTTATACTGTTCATCTGGCAACATGTCCCGTGTGTACTAAACCATCAGGGGAACACACTCTCCTCACTAATGCTGTTCATCTGGTAACATGTCCCGTGTGTATTAAACCATCAGGGGAACACACTCTCCTCACTTATACTGTTCACCTGGAAACCTGTCCCGTGTATATTAAACCATCAGGGGAACACACTATCCTCACTAATACTATTCAGCTAGTAACATGTCCCGTGTATAATAATCAATCTGGGGAACAGACTCTCCTCACTTATACTGTTGACTTGTTAACATGTCCCGTGTATATTATAAAATCAGGGGAACACACTCTCCTCACTTATACTGTTCACCTGTTAACAAGTCCTGTGTATATTAAACCAACAATGGAACACACTCTCCTCACTTATACTGTTCATCTGGTAACATGTCCCATATGTATTAAACAATCAGGGGAACACAATCTCCTCACTTATACTGTTCACCTGTTAACATGTCCTGTGTATATTAAACCATCAGGGGAACACACTCTCCTCACTCATACTGTTCATCTGGTAACATGTCCCATATGTATTAAACAATCAGGGGAACACACTCTCCTCACTTATACTGTTCACCTGGTAACATGTCCTATGTATTAAACCATCAGGGGAACACACTCTCCTCACTTATACTGTTCACCTGGTGACATGTCCCGTGTTTTTTAACAATCAGGAGAACACAATCTCCTCACTTATACTGTTCACCTGGTAACATGTCCCATATGTATTAAACCATCAGGGGAACACACTCTCCTCACTTATACTGTTCACCTGGTGACATGTCCCGTGTGTATTAAACAATCAGGGGAACACACTCTCCTCACTTATACTGTTCATCTGGTAACATGTCCCATATGTATTAAACCATCAGGGGAACACAGTCTCCTCACTTATACTGTTCACCTGGTGACATGTCCCGTGTATATTAAACAATCAGGGGAACACACTCTCCTCACTTATACTGTTCATCTGGTAACATGTCCCATATGTACTAAACCATCAG
Organism: Heterodontus francisci; assembly: GCF_036365525.1. NCBI lineage: Eukaryota > Metazoa > Chordata > Chondrichthyes > Heterodontiformes > Heterodontidae > Heterodontus > Heterodontus francisci. Next base: position 593,585 of record NW_027141588.1, read on the forward strand.
GGGAACACACTCTCCTCACTAATGCTGTTCATCTGGTAACATGTCCCGTGTGTATTAAACCATCAGGGGAACACACTCTCCTCACTTATACTGTTCATGTGGTAACATGTCCCGTGTGTATTAAACCATCAGGGGAACACACTCTCCTCACTTATACTGTTCACCTGGAAACCTGTCCCGTGTATATTAAACCATCAGGGGAACACAATCTCCTCACTTATACTGTTCATCTGGTACAATGTCCCGTGTGTATTAAACCATCAGGGGAACACACTCTCCACACTTATACTGTTCATCTGGTAACATGTCCCGTGTGTATTAAACCATCAGGGGAACACATTCTCCTCACTTATACTATTCACCTGTTGACATGTCCCATGTACATTAAACCATCAGGGGAACACACTCTGCTCTCTTAAACTGTTCACCTGGTAACATGTCCCATGTATATTAAACCATCAGGGGAACACACTGTCCTCACTTAAACTTTTCACCTGCTGACATGTCCCGTGTGTATTAAACAATCAGGGGAACACAGTCTCCTCACGTACACTGTTAACCTGGTAACATGTCCCATGTATATTAAACCATCAGGGGAACACACTATCCTCACTAATACTATTCAGCTATTAACATGTCCCGTGTATAATAATCAATCTGGGGAACAGACTCTCCTCACTTATACTGTTGACTTGTTAACATGTCCCGTGTATATTAAAAATTCAGGGGAACACACTCTCCTCACTTATACTGTTCACCTGTTAACAAGTCCTGTGTATATTAAACCAACAATGGAACACACTCTCCTCACTTCTACTGTTCACCTGGTAACATGTCCCGTGTATATTAAACCATCAGGGCAACACACTCTCCTCACTTATACTGTTCACCTGGTAACATGTCCCGTGTGCATTAAACCATCAGGGGAACACACTCTCTTCAATTATACTGTTCACCTGGCAATATGTCCCGTGTATATTAAGCCATCAGGGGAAAACTCTCTCCTCACTTATACTGTTCACCTGGTAACATGTCCCGTGTGCATTAAACAATCAGGGGAACACACTCTCCTCACTTATACCGTTCACCTGGTGACATGTCCCGTGTATATTAAACCATCAGGGGAACACACTCTCCTCACTTATACTGTTCACCTGGTAACATGTCCCGTGTGTATTAAACCATCAGGGGAACACACTCTCCTCACTTATACTGTTCACCTGGAAACCTGTCCCGTGTATATTAAACCATCAGGGGAACACACTCTCCTCACTTATACTGTTCACCTGGTAACATGTCCCGTGTGCATTAAACCATCAGGGGAACACACTCTCTTCAATTATACTGTTCACCTGGCAATATGACCCGTGTATATTAAACCGTCAGGGGAAAACACTCTCCTCACTTATACTTTTCACCTGGTAACATGCCCTGTGTGTATTAAACAATCAGGGGAACACACTCTCCTCACTTATACTGTTCACCTGGTAACATGTCCCGTGTATATTAAGCCATCAGGGGAACACACTCTCCTCACTTATACTGTTCACCTGGTAACATGTCCCGTGTGTATAAAACAATCAGGGGAACACACTCTCTTCGCTTATGCTGTTCACCTCGTGACATGTCCCGTCAGTTATTAAACAATCAGGGGAACAAACTCTCCTCACTTATACTGTTCTCCTGGTAACATGTCCCGTGTATATTAAACCATCAGGGGAACACATCTCCTCACTTATACTGTTCACCTGGTAACATGTCCCGTGAGTATTAAACAATCAGGGGAACACAGTCTCCTCACTTATACTGTTCACCTGGTAGCATGTCCCTAGCATATTAAACCATCAGGGGAACACACTCTCATCACTTATACAGTTCATCTGGGAACATGTCCCGTGTATATTAAACCATCAGGGGAACACAGTCTCCTCACTTATACTGTTCTCCTGGTAACATGTCCCATGTATATTAAACAATCAGGGGAACACATTCCCCTCATTTATACTGTTCACCTGGTAACATGTCCCTTGCATATTAAACCATCAGGGGAACACACTCACCTCACTTATACTGTTCACCTGGTGTCATGTCCCATGTGTATTAAACCATCAGGGGAACACACTCTCCTCACTTACACTGTTCACCTGTTGACATGTCCGTGTATATAAAACAATCAGGGGAACACACTCTCCTCACTTATACTTTTCATCTGGTAACATGTCCCGTGTATATTAAACAATCAGGAGAACACAATCTCCTCACTTATAATGTTCATCTGGTAACATGTCCCGTGTGTACTAAACCATCAGGGGAACACACTCTCCTCACTTACACTGTTCACCTGGTAACATGTCCCGTGTATATTAAGGAATCAGGGGAACACACTCTCCTCACTTATACTGTTCACCTGGTGACATGTCCTGTGTATATTAAACCATCAGGGGAACACACTCTCCTCACTTATACTGTTCATGTGGTAACATGTCCCGTGTGTATTAAACCATCAGGGGAACACACTCTCCTCACTTATACTGTTCACCTGGTGACATGTCCCGTGTATATTAAACCATCAGGGGAACACAATCTCCTCACTTATACTGTTCACCTGGTAACATGTCCCGTGCGTATTAAACCATCTGGGGCACACATTCTCCTCACTTATACTGTTCACCTGGTCACATGTCCCGTGTATATTAAACCATCAGGGGAACACACTCTCCTCACTTATACTGTTCACCTGGTGACATGTCCTGTGTATATTAAACCATCAGGGGAACACACTCTCCTCACTTATGCAGTTCACCTGGGAACATGTCCTGTGTCTATTAAACCATCAGGGGAACACACTCTCCTCACATATTCTGTTCACCTGGTAACATGACCCGTGTGTATTAAACCATCAGGGGAACACACTCTCCTCACTTATACTGTTCACCTGGTGACATGTCCCATGTGTATTAAACCATCAGGGGAACACACTCTCCTCACTTATACTGTTCACCTGGTGACATGTCCCATGTATATTAAACAATCAGGAGAAAACAATCTCCTCACTGATACTGCTCATCTGGTAACATGTCCCGTGTGTACTAAACCATCAGGGGAACACACTCTCCTCACTAATGCTGTTCATCTGGTAACATGTCCCGTGTGTATTAAACCATCAGGGGAACACACTCTCCTCACTTATACTGTTCATGTGGTAACATGTCCCGTGTGTATTAAACCATCAGGGGAACACACTCTCCTCACTTATACTGTTCACCTGGAAACCTGTCCCGTGTATATTAAACCATCAGGGGAACACAATCTCCTCACTTATACTGTTCATCTGGTAAAATGTCCCGTGTGTATTAAACCATCAGGGGAACACACTCTCCTCACTTATACTGTTCATCTGGTAACATGTCCTGTGTATATTAAATCATCATGGGAAGACAATCTCCTCACTTATACTGTTCATCTGGTAAAATGTCCCGTGTGTATTTAACCATCAGGGGAACACACTCTCCTCACTTATACTGTTCATCTGGTAACATGTCCCGTGTGTATTAAACCATCAGGGGAACCCACTCTCCTCACTTATACTGTTCACTTGTTAACATGTCCCGTGTATATTAAACCATCAGGGGAACACACTCTCCTCACTTATACTGTTCACCTGGTAACATGTCCCGTGTATATTAAGGAATCAGGGGAACACACTCTCCTCACTTATACTGTTCACCTGGTAACATGTCCCGTGTATATTAAGGAATCAGGGGAACACACTCTCCTCACATATACTGTTCACCTGGTGACATGTCCCGTCAGTATTAAACAATCAGGGGAACAAACACTCCTCACTTATACTGTTCACCTGGAAACATGTCCCGTGTATATTAAACCATCAGGGGAACACACTTTCCACACTTATGTTTTTCACCTGGTAACATGTCCCATGTATATTAAACCATCAGGGGAACACACTCTCCTCACTTATACTGTTCACCTGGTAACATGTCCCGTGTATATTAAACCATCTGGGGAACACACTCTCCTCACTTATACTGTTCACCTGGTAACATGTCGTGTGTGCATTAAACCATCAGGGGAACACACTGTCTTCAATTATACTGTTCACCTGGCAATATGTCCCGTGTCTTTTAAACCATCAGGGGAAAACGCTCTCCTCACTTATACTGTTCACCTGGTAACATGTCCCGTGTCTCTTAAACCATCAGGGGAACACACTCTCCTCACTTATACTGTTCACCTGGTAACATGTCCCGTGTATATTAAGGAATCAGGGGAACACACTCTCCTCACTTATACTGTTCACCTGGTAACATGTCCCGTGTGCATTAAACAATCAGGGGAACACACTCTCCTCACATATACTGTTCACCTGGTGACATGTCCCGTCAGTATTAAACAATCAGGGGAACAAACTCTCCTCACTTATACTGTTCACCTGGAAACATGTCCCGTGTATATTAAACCATCAGGGGAACACACTCTCCTCACTTATGCTGTTCACCTGGTAACATGTCCTGTGTATATTAAACCATCAGGGGAACACACTCTCCTCACTTATACTGTTCACCTGGTAACATGTCCCGTGTATATTAAACCATCAGGGGAACACACTCTCCTCACTTATACTGTTCACCTGGTAACATGTCCCGTGTATATTAAACCATCAGGGGAACACACTCTCCTCACTTATACTGTTCACCTGGTAACATGTCCCATGTATATTAAACCATCAGGGGAACACACTCTCCTCACTTATACTGTTCACCTGGTAACATGTCCCGTGTATATTAAACCATCAGGGGAACACACTCTCCTCACTTATACTGTTCACCTGGTAACATGTCCCGTGTATATTAAACCATCAGGGGAACACGCTCTCCTCACTTATACTGTTCACCTGGTAACATGTCCCGTGTATATTAAACCATCAGGGGAACACACTCTCCTCACTTATACTGTTCACCTGGTAACATGTCCCGTGTGTATTAAACCATCAGGGGAACACAGTCTCCTCACTTATACTGTTCACCTGGTAACATGTCCAATGCATATTAAACCATCAGGGGAACACACTCTCCTCACTTATACTGTTCACCTGGTAACATGTCCCGTGTATATTAAACCATCAGGGGAACACTTCTCCTCACTTATACTGTTCACCTGGTAACATGTCCCGTGCGTATTAAACAATCAGGGGAACACAATCTCCTCACTTATACTGTTCACCTGGTAACATGTCCCGTGCGTATTAAACAATCAGGGGAACACACTCTCATCACTTATACTGTTCACCTGGTAACATGTCCCGTGTATATTAAACCATCAGGGGAACACACTCTCCTCACTTATACTGTTCACCTGGTAACATGTCCCGTGTATATTAAACCATCAGGGGAACACACTCTCCTCACTTATACTGTTCACCTGGTAACATGTCCCGTGTATATTAAACCATCAGGGGAACACGCTCTCCTCACTTATACTGTTCACCTGGTAACATGTCCCGTGCGTATTAAACAATCAGGGGAACACAATCTCCTCACTTATACTGTTCACCTGGTAACATGTCCCGTGTATATTAAACCATCAGGGGAACACACTCTCCTCACTTATACTGTTCACCTGGTAACATGTCCCGTGTATATTAAACCATCAGGGGAACACACTCTCCTCACTTATACTGTTCACCTGGTAACATGTCCCGTGTATATTAAACCATCAGGGGAACACGCTCTCCTCACTTATACTGTTCACCTGGTAACATGTCCTGTGTATATTAAACCATCAGGGGAACACACTCTCCTCACTTATACTGTTCACCTGGTCACATGTCCCGTGTATATTAAACCATCAGGGGAACACACTCTCCTCACTTATACTGTTCACCTGGTGACATGTCCTGTGTATATTAAACCATCAGGGGAACACACTCTCCTCACTTATGCAGTTCACCTGGGAACATGTCCTGTGTGTATTAAACCATCAGCGGAACACACTCTCCTCACTTATACTGTTCACCTGGTGACATGTCCCATGTGTATTAAACCATCAGGGGAACACACTCTCCTCACTTATACTGTTCACCTGGTGACATGTCCCATGTATATTAAACAATCAGGAGAAAACAATCTCCTCACTGATACTGCTCATCTGGTAACATGTCCCGTGTGTACTAAACCATCAGGGGAACACACTCTCCTCACTAATGCTGTTCATCTGGTAACATGTCCCGTGTGTATTAAACCATCAGGGGAACACACTCTCCTCACTTATACTGTTCATGTGGTAACATGTCCCGTGTGTATTAAACCATCAGGGGAACACACTCTCCTCACTTATACTGTTCACCTGGAAACCTGTCCCGTGTATATTAAACCATCAGGGGAACACAATCTCCTCACTTATACTGTTCATCTGGTAAAATGTCCCGTGTGTATTAAACCATCAGGGGAACACACTCTCCTCACTTATACTGTTCATCTGGTAACATGTCCTGTGTATATTAAATCATCATGGGAAGACAATCTCCTCACTTATACTGTTCATCTGGTAAAATGTCCCGTGTGTATTTAACCATCAGGGGAACACACTCTCCTCACTTATACTGTTCATCTGGTAACATGTCCCGTGTGTATTAAACCATCAGGGGAACCCACTCTCCTCACTTATACTGTTCACTTGTTAACATGTCCCGTGTATATTAAACCATCAGGGGAACACACTCTCCTCACTTATACTGTTCACCTGGTAACATGTCCCGTGTATATTAAGGAATCAGGGGAACACACTCTCCTCACTTATACTGTTCACCTGGTAACATGTCCCGTGTATATTAAGGAATCAGGGGAACACACTCTCCTCACATATACTGTTCACCTGGTGACATGTCCCGTCAGTATTAAACAATCAGGGGAACAAACACTCCTCACTTATACTGTTCACCTGGAAACATGTCCCGTGTATATTAAACCATCAGGGGAACACACTTTCCACACTTATGTTTTTCACCTGGTAACATGTCCCATGTATATTAAACCATCAGGGGAACACACTCTCCTCACTTATACTGTTCACCTGGTAACATGTCCCGTGTATATTAAACCATCTGGGGAACACACTCTCCTCACTTATACTGTTCACCTGGTAACATGTCGTGTGTGCATTAAACCATCAGGGGAACACACTGTCTTCAATTATACTGTTCACCTGGCAATATGTCCCGTGTCTTTTAAACCATCAGGGGAAAACGCTCTCCTCACTTATACTGTTCACCTGGTAACATGTCCCGTGTCTCTTAAACCATCAGGGGAACACACTCTCCTCACTTATACTGTTCACCTGGTAACATGTCCCGTGTATATTAAGGAATCAGGGGAACACACTCTCCTCACTTATACTGTTCACCTGGTAACATGTCCCGTGTGCATTAAACAATCAGGGGAACACACTCTCCTCACATATACTGTTCACCTGGTGACATGTCCCGTCAGTATTAAACAATCAGGGGAACAAACTCTCCTCACTTATACTGTTCACCTGGAAACATGTCCCGTGTATATTAAACCATCAGGGGAACACACTCTCCTCACTTATGCTGTTCACCTGGTAACATGTCCTGTGTATATTAAACCATCAGGGGAACACACTCTCCTCACTTATACTGTTCACCTGGTAACATGTCCCGTGTATATTAAACCATCAGGGGAACACACTCTCCTCACTTATACTGTTCACCTGGTAACATGTCCCGTGTATATTAAACCATCAGGGGAACACACTCTCCTCACTTATACTGTTCACCTGGTAACATGTCCCATGTATATTAAACCATCAGGGGAACACACTCTCCTCACTTATACTGTTCACCTGGTAACATGTCCCGTGTATATTAAACCATCAGGGGAACACACTCTCCTCACTTATACTGTTCACCTGGTAACATGTCCCGTGTATATTAAACCATCAGGGGAACACGCTCTCCTCACTTATACTGTTCACCTGGTAACATGTCCCGTGTATATTAAACCATCAGGGGAACACACTCTCCTCACTTATACTGTTCACCTGGTAACATGTCCCGTGTGTATTAAACCATCAGGGGAACACAGTCTCCTCACTTATACTGTTCACCTGGTAACATGTCCAATGCATATTAAACCATCAGGGGAACACACTCTCCTCACTTATACTGTTCACCTGGTAACATGTCCCGTGTATATTAAACCATCAGGGGAACACTTCTCCTCACTTATACTGTTCACCTGGTAACATGTCCCGTGCGTATTAAACAATCAGGGGAACACAATCTCCTCACTTATACTGTTCACCTGGTAACATGTCCCGTGCGTATTAAACAATCAGGGGAACACACTCTCATCACTTATACTGTTCACCTGGTAACATGTCCCGTGTATATTAAACCATCAGGGGAACACACTCTCCTCACTTATACTGTTCACCTGGTAACATGTCCCGTGTATATTAAACCATCAGGGGAACACACTCTCCTCACTTATACTGTTCACCTGGTAACATGTCCCGTGTATATTAAACCATCAGGGGAACACGCTCTCCTCACTTATACTGTTCACCTGGTAACATGTCCCGTGCGTATTAAACAATCAGGGGAACACAATCTCCTCACTTATACTGTTCACCTGGTAACATGTCCCGTGTATATTAAACCATCAGGGGAACACACTCTCCTCACTTATACTGTTCACCTGGTAACATGTCCCGTGTATATTAAACCATCAGGGGAACACACTCTCCTCACTTATACTGTTCACCTGGTAACATGTCCCGTGTATATTAAACCATCAGGGGAACACGCTCTCCTCACTTATACTGTTCACCTGGTAACATGTCCCGTGCGTATTAAACAATCAGGGGAACACAGTCTCCTCACTTATACTGTTCACCTGGTAACATGTCCAATGCATATTAAACCATCAGGGGAACACACTCTCCTCACTTATACTGTTCACCTGGTAACATGTCCCGTGTATATTAAACCATCAGGGGAACACACTCTCCTCACTTATACTGTTCACCTGGTAACATGTCCCGTGTATATTAAACCATCAGGGGAACACGCTCTCCTCACTTATACTGTTCACCTGGTAACATGTCCCGTGCGTATTAAACAATCAGGGGAACACAGTCTCCTCACTTATACTGTTCACCTGGTAACATGTCCAATGCATATTAAACCATCAGGGGAACACACTCTCCTCACTTATACTGTTCACCTGGTAACATGTCCCGTGTATATTAAACAATCATGGGAACACACTCTCCTCACTTATACTGTTCACCTGGTAACATGTCCTGTGTGCATTAAACCATCAGGGGAACACACTCTCCTCACTTACACTGTTCACCTGGTGACATGTCCCGTGTGTATTAAACCATCAGGGGAACACAGTCTCCTCACTTATACTGTTCACCTGGTAACATGTCCAATGCATATTAAACCATCAGGGGAACACACTCTCCTCACTTATACTGTTCACCTGGTAACATGTCCCGTGTATATTAAACCATCAGGGGAACACGCTCTCCTCACTTATACTGTTCACCTGGTAACATGTCCCGTGCGTATTAAACAATCAGGGGAACACACTCTCATCACTTATACTGTTCACCTGGTAACATGTCCTGTGTATATTAAACAATCAGGGGAACACACTCTCCTCACTTAGACTGTTCACCTGGTAACATGTCCCGTGTATATTAAACTATCAGGGGAACACACTCTCCTCACTTATACTGTTCACCTGGTAACATGTCCCGTGTGTATTAAACCATCAGGGGAACACAGTCTCCTCACTTATACTGTTCACCTGGTAACATGTCCAATGCATATTAAACCATCAGGGGAACACACTCTCCTCACTTATACTGTTCACCTGGTAACATGTCCCGTGTATATTAAACCATCAGGGGAACACGCTCTCCTCACTTATACTGTTCACCTGGTAACATGTCATGTGCGTATTAAACAATCAGGGGCACACACTCTCATCACTTATACTGTTCACCTGGTAACATGTCCTGTGTATATTAAACAATCAGGGGAACACACTCTCCTCACTTAGACTGTTCACCTGGTAACATGTCCCGTGTATATTAAACCATCAGGGGAACACACTCTCCTCACTTATACTGTTCACCTGTTGACATGTCCGTGTATATAAAACAATCAGTGGAACACACTCTCCTCACTTATACTGTTCATCTGGTAACATGTCCCATGTGTATTAAACCATCTGGGGAACACACTCTCCTCACTTATACTGTTCACCTGGTGACATGTCCCGTGTATATTAAACAATCAGGAGAACACAATCTCCTCACTTATACTGTTCATCTGGTAACATGTCCCGTGTGTACTAAACCATCAGGGGAACACACTCTCCTCACTTATACTGTTCATCTGGTAACATGTCCCGTGAGTATTAAACCATCAGGGGAACACACACTCCTCACTTATACTGTTCATGTGGTAACATGTCCCGCGTGTATTAAACCATCAGGGGAAAACACTCTCCTCACTTATACTGTTCACCTGGAAACATGTCCCGTATATATTAAACCATCAGGGGAACACAATCTCCTCACTTATACTGTTCATCTGGTAACATGTCCCGTGAGTATTAAACCATCATGTGAACACACTCTCCTCACTTATACTGTTCATGTGGTAACATGTCCCGTGTGTATTAAACCATCAGGGGAACACACTCTCCTCACTTATACTGTTCACCTGGTAACATGTCCCGTGTATATTAAACCATCAGGGGAACACACTCTCCTCACTTATACTGTTCACCTAGTAACATGTCCCGTGTATATTAAACCATCAGGGGAACACACTCTCCTCACTTATACTGTTCACCTAGTAACATGTCCCGTGTATATTAAACCATCAGGGGAACACACTCTCCTCACTTATACTGTTCACCTAGTAACATGTCCCGTGTATATTAAACCATCAGGGGAACACACTCTCCTCACTTATACTGTTCACCTGGTAACATGTCCCGTGTATATTAAACCATCAGGGGAACACACTCTCCTCACTTATACTGTTCACCTGTTGACATGTCCGTCTATATTAAACCATCAGGGGAACACACTCTCCTCACTTATACTGTTCACCTGTTGACATGTCCGTGTATATAAAACAATCAGTGGAACACACTCTCCTCACTTATACTGTTCATCTGGTAACATGTCCCATGTGTATTAAACCATCAGGGGAACACACTCTCCTCACTTATACTGTTCACCTGGTGACATGTCCCGTGTATATTAAACAATCAGGAGAACACAATCTCCTCACTTATACTGTTCATCTGGTAACATGTCCCGTGTGTACTAAACCATCAGGGGAACACACTCTCCTCACTTATACTGTTCATCTGGTAACATGTCCCGTGAGTATTAAACCATCAGGGGAACACACTCTCCTCACTTATACTGTTCATGTGGTAACATGTCCCGCGTGTATTAAACCATCAGGGGAAAACACTCTCCTCACTTATACTGTTCACCTGGAAACATGTCCCGTATATATTAAACCATCAGGGGAACACAATCTCCTCACTTATACTGTTCATCTGGTAACATGTCCCGTGAGTATTAAACCATCATGTGAACACACTCTCCTCACTTATACTGTTCATGTGGTAACATGTCCCGTGTGTATTAAACCATCAGGGGAACACACTCTCCTCACTTATACTGTTCACCTGGTAACATGTCCCGTGTATATTAAGGAATCAGGGGAACACACTCTCCTCACTTATACTGTTCACCTGGTGACATGTCGCGTCAGTATTAAACAATCAGGGGAACAAACTCTCCTCACTTATACTGTTCACCTGGTAACATGTCCCGTGTATATTAAACCATCAGGGGAACACACTCTCCTCACTTATACTGTTCACCTGGTGACATGTCCTGTGTATATTAAACCATCAGGGGAACACACTCTCCTCACTTATACTGTTCACCTGGTCACATGTCCCGTGTATATTAAACCATCAGGGGAACACACTCTCCTCACTTATACTGTTCACCTGGTGACATGTCCTGTGTATATTAAACCATCAGGGGAACACACTCTCCTCACTTATGCAGTTCACCTGGGAACATGTCCTGTGTCTATTAAACCATCAGGGGAACACACTCTCCTCACATATTCTGTTCACCTGGTAACATGACCCGTGCGTATTAAACCATCAGCGGAACACACTCTCCTCACTTATACTGTTCACCTGGTAACATGTCCCATGTGTATTAAACCATCAGGGGAACACACTCTCCTCACTTATACTGTTCACCTGGTGACATGTCCCATGTATATTAAACAATCAGGAGAAAACAATCTCCTCACTGATACTGCTCATCTGGTAACATGTCCCGTGTGTACTAAACCATCAGGGGAACACACTCTCCTCACTAATGCTGTTCATCTGGTAACATGTCCCGTGTGTATTAAACCATCAGGGGAACACACTCTCCTCACTTATACTGTTCATGTGGTAACATGTCCCGTGTGTATTAAACCATCAGGGGAACACACTCTCCTCACTTATACTGTTCACCTGGAAACCTGTCCCGTGTATATTAAACCATCAGGGGAACACAATCTCCTCACTTATACTGTTCATCTGGTAAAATGTCCCGTGTGTATTAAACCATCAGGGGAACACACTCTCCTCACTTATACTGTTCATCTGGTAACATGTCCTGTGTATATTAAATCATCATGGGAAGACAATCTCCTCACTTATACTGTTCATCTGGTAAAATGTCCCGTGTGTATTTAACCATCAGGGGAACACACTCTCCTCACTTATACTGTTCATCTGGTAACATGTCCCGTGTGTATTAAACCATCAGGGGAACCCACTCTCCTCACTTATACTGTTCACTTGTTAACATGTCCCGTGTATATTAAACCATCAGGGGAACACACTCTCCTCACTTATACTGTTCACCTGGTAACATGTCCCGTGTATATTAAGGAATCAGGGGAACACACTCTCCTCACTTATACTGTTCACCTGGTAACATGTCCCGTGTATATTAAGGAATCAGGGGAACACACTCTCCTCACATATACTGTTCACCTGGTGACATGTCCCGTCAGTATTAAACAATCAGGGGAACAAACACTCCTCACTTATACTGTTCACCTGGAAACATGTCCCGTGTATATTAAACCATCAGGGGAACACACTTTCCACACTTATGTTTTTCACCTGGTAACATGTCCCATGTATATTAAACCATCAGGGGAACACACTCTCCTCACTTATACTGTTCACCTGGTAACATGTCCCGTGTATATTAAACCATCTGGGGAACACACTCTCCTCACTTATACTGTTCACCTGGTAACATGTCGTGTGTGCATTAAACCATCAGGGGAACACACTGTCTTCAATTATACTGTTCACCTGGCAATATGTCCCGTGTCTTTTAAACCATCAGGGGAAAACGCTCTCCTCACTTATACTGTTCACCTGGTAACATGTCCCGTGTCTCTTAAACCATCAGGGGAACACACTCTCCTCACTTATACTGTTCACCTGGTAACATGTCCCGTGTATATTAAGGAATCAGGGGAACACACTCTCCTCACTTATACTGTTCACCTGGTAACATGTCCCGTGTGCATTAAACAATCAGGGGAACACACTCTCCTCACATATACTGTTCACCTGGTGACATGTCCCGTCAGTATTAAACAATCAGGGGAACAAACTCTCCTCACTTATACTGTTCACCTGGAAACATGTCCCGTGTATATTAAACCATCAGGGGAACACACTCTCCTCACTTATGCTGTTCACCTGGTAACATGTCCTGTGTATATTAAACCATCAGGGGAACACACTCTCCTCACTTATACTGTTCACCTGGTAACATGTCCCGTGTATATTAAACCATCAGGGGAACACACTCTCCTCACTTATACTGTTCACCTGGTAACATGTCCCGTGTATATTAAACCATCAGGGGAACACACTCTCCTCACTTATACTGTTCACCTGGTAACATGTCCCATGTATATTAAACCATCAGGGGAACACACTCTCCTCACTTATACTGTTCACCTGGTAACATGTCCCGTGTATATTAAACCATCAGGGGAACACACTCTCCTCACTTATACTGTTCACCTGGTAACATGTCCCGTGTATATTAAACCATCAGGGGAACACGCTCTCCTCACTTATACTGTTCACCTGGTAACATGTCCCGTGTATATTAAACCATCAGGGGAACACACTCTCCTCACTTATACTGTTCACCTGGTAACATGTCCCGTGTGTATTAAACCATCAGGGGAACACAGTCTCCTCACTTATACTGTTCACCTGGTAACATGTCCAATGCATATTAAACCATCAGGGGAACACACTCTCCTCACTTATACTGTTCACCTGGTAACATGTCCCGTGTATATTAAACCATCAGGGGAACACTTCTCCTCACTTATACTGTTCACCTGGTAACATGTCCCGTGCGTATTAAACAATCAGGGGAACACAATCTCCTCACTTATACTGTTCACCTGGTAACATGTCCCGTGCGTATTAAACAATCAGGGGAACACACTCTCATCACTTATACTGTTCACCTGGTAACATGTCCCGTGTATATTAAACCATCAGGGGAACACACTCTCCTCACTTATACTGTTCACCTGGTAACATGTCCCGTGTATATTAAACCATCAGGGGAACACACTCTCCTCACTTATACTGTTCACCTGGTAACATGTCCCGTGTATATTAAACCATCAGGGGAACACGCTCTCCTCACTTATACTGTTCACCTGGTAACATGTCCCGTGCGTATTAAACAATCAGGGGAACACAATCTCCTCACTTATACTGTTCACCTGGTAACATGTCCCGTGTATATTAAACCATCAGGGGAACACACTCTCCTCACTTATACTGTTCACCTGGTAACATGTCCCGTGTATATTAAACCATCAGGGGAACACACTCTCCTCACTTATACTGTTCACCTGGTAACATGTCCCGTGTATATTAAACCATCAGGGGAACACGCTCTCCTCACTTATACTGTTCACCTGGTAACATGTCCCGTGCGTATTAAACAATCAGGGGAACACAGTCTCCTCACTTATACTGTTCACCTGGTAACATGTCCAATGCATATTAAACCATCAGGGGAACACACTCTCCTCACTTATACTGTTCACCTGGTAACATGTCCCGTGTATATTAAACCATCAGGGGAACACACTCTCCTCACTTATACTGTTCACCTGGTAACATGTCCCGTGTATATTAAACCATCAGGGGAACACGCTCTCCTCACTTATACTGTTCACCTGGTAACATGTCCCGTGCGTATTAAACAATCAGGGGAACACAGTCTCCTCACTTATACTGTTCACCTGGTAACATGTCCAATGCATATTAAACCATCAGGGGAACACACTCTCCTCACTTATACTGTTCACCTGGTAACATGTCCCGTGTATATTAAACAATCATGGGAACACACTCTCCTCACTTATACTGTTCACCTGGTAACATGTCCTGTGTGCATTAAACCATCAGGGGAACACACTCTCCTCACTTACACTGTTCACCTGGTGACATGTCCCGTGTGTATTAAACCATCAGGGGAACACAGTCTCCTCACTTATACTGTTCACCTGGTAACATGTCCAATGCATATTAAACCATCAGGGGAACACACTCTCCTCACTTATACTGTTCACCTGGTAACATGTCCCGTGTATATTAAACCATCAGGGGAACACGCTCTCCTCACTTATACTGTTCACCTGGTAACATGTCCCGTGCGTATTAAACAATCAGGGGAACACACTCTCATCACTTATACTGTTCACCTGGTAACATGTCCTGTGTATATTAAACAATCAGGGGAACACACTCTCCTCACTTAGACTGTTCACCTGGTAACATGTCCCGTGTATATTAAACTATCAGGGGAACACACTCTCCTCACTTATACTGTTCACCTGGTAACATGTCCCGTGTGTATTAAACCATCAGGGGAACACAGTCTCCTCACTTATACTGTTCACCTGGTAACATGTCCAATGCATATTAAACCATCAGGGGAACACACTCTCCTCACTTATACTGTTCACCTGGTAACATGTCCCGTGTATATTAAACCATCAGGGGAACACGCTCTCCTCACTTATACTGTTCACCTGGTAACATGTCATGTGCGTATTAAACAATCAGGGGCACACACTCTCATCACTTATACTGTTCACCTGGTAACATGTCCTGTGTATATTAAACAATCAGGGGAACACACTCTCCTCACTTAGACTGTTCACCTGGTAACATGTCCCGTGTATATTAAACCATCAGGGGAACACACTCTCCTCACTTATACTGTTCACCTGTTGACATGTCCGTGTATATAAAACAATCAGTGGAACACACTCTCCTCACTTATACTGTTCATCTGGTAACATGTCCCATGTGTATTAAACCATCTGGGGAACACACTCTCCTCACTTATACTGTTCACCTGGTGACATGTCCCGTGTATATTAAACAATCAGGAGAACACAATCTCCTCACTTATACTGTTCATCTGGTAACATGTCCCGTGTGTACTAAACCATCAGGGGAACACACTCTCCTCACTTATACTGTTCATCTGGTAACATGTCCCGTGAGTATTAAACCATCAGGGGAACACACACTCCTCACTTATACTGTTCATGTGGTAACATGTCCCGCGTGTATTAAACCATCAGGGGAAAACACTCTCCTCACTTATACTGTTCACCTGGAAACATGTCCCGTATATATTAAACCATCAGGGGAACACAATCTCCTCACTTATACTGTTCATCTGGTAACATGTCCCGTGAGTATTAAACCATCATGTGAACACACTCTCCTCACTTATACTGTTCATGTGGTAACATGTCCCGTGTGTATTAAACCATCAGGGGAACACACTCTCCTCACTTATACTGTTCACCTGGTAACATGTCCCGTGTATATTAAACCATCAGGGGAACACACTCTCCTCACTTATACTGTTCACCTAGTAACATGTCCCGTGTATATTAAACCATCAGGGGAACACACTCTCCTCACTTATACTGTTCACCTAGTAACATGTCCCGTGTATATTAAACCATCAGGGGAACACACTCTCCTCACTTATACTGTTCACCTAGTAACATGTCCCGTGTATATTAAACCATCAGGGGAACACACTCTCCTCACTTATACTGTTCACCTGGTAACATGTCCCGTGTATATTAAACCATCAGGGGAACACACTCTCCTCACTTATACTGTTCACCTGTTGACATGTCCGTCTATATTAAACCATCAGGGGAACACACTCTCCTCACTTATACTGTTCACCTGTTGACATGTCCGTGTATATAAAACAATCAGTGGAACACACTCTCCTCACTTATACTGTTCATCTGGTAACATGTCCCATGTGTATTAAACCATCAGGGGAACACACTCTCCTCACTTATACTGTTCACCTGGTGACATGTCCCGTGTATATTAAACAATCAGGAGAACACAATCTCCTCACTTATACTGTTCATCTGGTAACATGTCCCGTGTGTACTAAACCATCAGGGGAACACACTCTCCTCACTTATACTGTTCATCTGGTAACATGTCCCGTGAGTATTAAACCATCAGGGGAACACACTCTCCTCACTTATACTGTTCATGTGGTAACATGTCCCGCGTGTATTAAACCTTCAGGGGAAAACACTCTCCTCACTTATACTGTTCACCTGGAAACATGTCCCGTATATATTAAACCATCAGGGGAACACAATCTCCTCACTTATACTGTTCATCTGGTAACATGTCCCGTGAGTATTAAACCATCATGTGAACACACTCTCCTCACTTATACTGTTCATGTGGTAACATGTCCCGTGTGTATTAAACCATCAGGGGAACACACTCTCCTCACTTATACTGTTCACCTGGTAACATGTCCCGTGTATATTAAGGAATCAGGGGAACACACTCTCCTCACTTATACTGTTCACCTGGTGACATGTCGCGTCAGTATTAAACAATGAGGGGAACAAACTCTCCTCACTTATACTGTTCACCTGGAAACATGTCCCGTGTATATTAAACCATCAGGGGAACACACTCTCCTCAGTTATACTGTTCACCTGGTAACATGTCCCATGTATATTAAACCATCAGGGGAACACACTCTCCTCACTTATACTGTTCACCTGGTAACATGTCCCGTGTATATTAAACCATCAGGGGAACACACTCTCCTCACTTATACTTTTCACCTGGTAACATGTCCTGTGTGCATTAAACCATCAGGGGAACACACTCTCTTCAATTATACTGTTCACCTGGCAATATGTCCCGTGTCTTTTAAACCATCAGGGGAAAACGCTCTCCTCACTTATACTTTTCACATGGTAACATGTCCCGTGTGTATTAAACAATCAGGGGAAAACACTCTGCTCACTTATACTTTTCACCTCGTAACATGCCCTGTGTGTATTAAACAATCAGGGGAACACACTCTCCTCACTTATACTGTTCACCTGGTAACATGTCCCGTGTATATTAAGCCATCAGGGGAACACACTCTCCTCACTTATCCTGTTCACCTGGTAACATGTCCAGTGTATATTAAAACATCAGGGGAACACAGTCTCCTCACTTATACTGTTCACCTGGTAACATGTCCCATGCATATTAAACCATCAGGGGAACACACTCTCCTCACTTATACTGTTCACCTGGTAACATGTCCCGTGTATATTAAACCATCAGGGGAACACGCTCTCCTCACTTATACTGTTCACCTGGTAACATGTCCCATGTACATTAAACCATCAGGGGAACACGCTCTCCTCACTTCTACTGTTCACCTGGTAACATGTCCCGTGTATATTAAACCATCAGGGGAACACAGTCTCCTCACTTATACTGTTCACCTGTTGACATGTCCGTGTATATAAAACAATCAGGGGAACACATTCTCCTCACTTATACTGTTCACCTGGTAACATGTCCCGTGTGTATTAAACCATCATGGGAACACACTCTCCTCACTTATACTGTTCACCTGTTGACATGTCCGTGTATATAAAACAATCAGGGGAACACATTCTCCTCACTTATACTGTTCACCTGGTAACATGTCCCGTGTGTATTAAACCATCAGGGGAACACACTCTCCTCACTTATTCTGTTCATCTGCTAACATGTCCCGTGTATATTAAACCATCAGGGGAACACAATCTCCTCACTTATACTGTTCACCTGGTAACATGTCCCGTGCGTATTAAACCATCTGGGGAACACATTCTCCTCACTTATACTATTCACCTGTTGACATGTCCCATGTATATTAAACCATCAGGGGAACACACTCTGCTCTCTTAAACTGTTCACCTGGTAACATGTCCCGTGTGTATTATACAATCAGGGGAACACAGTCTCCTCACTTACACTGTTAACCTGGTAACATGTCCCATGTATATTAAACCATCAGGGGAACACACTATCCTCACTAATACTATTCAGCTAGTAACATGTCCCGTGTATAATAATCAATCTGGGGAACAGACTCTCCTCACTTATACTGTTCACTTGTTAACATGTCCCGTGTGTATTAAACAATCAGGGGAACACACTCTCCTCTCTTATACTGTTCACCTGGTAACATGTCCCGTGTATATTAAACCATCAGGGGAACACACTCTCCTCACTTATACTGTTCACCTGGTAACATGTCCCGTGTATATTAAACAATCAGGGGAACACACTCTCCTCACATATACTGTTCACCTGGTGACATGTCCCGTCAGTATTAAACAATCAGGGGAACAAACTCTCCTCACTTATACTGTTCACCTGGAAACATGTCCTGTGTATATTAAACCATCAGGGGAACACACTCTCCTCACTTATACTGTTCACCTGGTAACATGTCCCATGTATATTAAACCATCAGGGGAACACACTCTCCTCACTTAAACCGTTCACCTGGTAACATGTCCCGTGTATATTAAACCATCAGGGGAACACACTCTCCTCACTTATACTGTTCACCTGGTAACATGTCCCGTGTCTCTTAAACCATCAGGGGAAAACACTCTCCTCACTTATACTGTTCACCTGGTAACATGCCCTGTGTGTATTAAACAATCAGGGGAACACACTCTCCTCACATATACTGTTCACCTGGTAACATGTCCCGTGTATATTAAACCATCAGGGGAACACACTCTCCTCACTTATACTGTTCACCTGGTAACATGTCCCATTCATATTAAACCATCAGTGGAACACACTCTCCTCACTTATACTGTTCACCTGGTAACATGTCCCGTGTATATTAAAGCATCAGGGGAACACACTCTCCTCACTTATACTGTTCACCTGGTAACATGTCCTATGTGCATTAAACCATCAGGGGAACACACTCTCTTCAATTATACTGTTCACCTGGCAATATGTCCCGTGTATATTAAACCATCAGGGGAAAACGCTCTCCTCACTTATACTGTTCACCTGGTAACATGTCCCGTGTCTCTTAAACCATCAGGGGAAAACACTCTCCTCACTTAGACTTTTCACCTGGTAACATGCCCTGTGTGTATTAAACAATCAGGGGAACACACTCTCCTCACTTACACTGTTCACCTGGTAACATGTCCCGTGTATATTAAACCATCAGCGGAACACACTCTTCTCACTTATACTGTTGACCTGGTAACATGTCCCGTCAGTATTAAACAATCAGGGGAACACACTCTCCTCACTTATTCTGTTCACCTGGGAACATGTCCCGTGCGTATTAAACCATCAGGGGAACACACTCTCCTCACTTATACTGTTCACCTGTTGACATGTCCGTGTATATAAAACAATCAGGGGAACACACTCTCCTCACTTATACTGTTCACCTGCAAACATGACCCGTGTGCATTGAACAATCAGGAGAACACAATCTCCTCACTTATACTGTTCACCTGGTAACATGTCCCGTGTGTATTAAACCATCAGGGGAAAACACTCTCCTCACTTATACTGTTCATGTGGTAACAAGTCCCGTGTGTATTAAACCATCAAGGGAAAACACTCTCCTCACTTATACTGTTCACCTGCAAACATGTCCCGTGTATATTAAACCATCAGGGGAACACAATCTCCTCACTTATACTGTTCATCTGGTAAAATGTCCCGTGTGTATTAAACCATCAGGGGAACACACTCTCCTCACTTATACTGTTCATCTGGTGACATGTCCCGTGTGTATTAAACCATCAGGGGAACACAATCTCCTCACTTATACTGTTCACCTGGAAACATGTCCCGTGTATATTAAGCCATCAGGGGAACACAATCTCCTCATTATACTGTTCACCTGGTAACATGTCCCGTGCGTATTAAACCATCTGGGGAACACATTCTCCTCACTTATACTATTCACCTGTTGACATGTCCCATGTATATTAAACCATCAGGGGAACACACTCTGCTCTCTTAAACTGTTCACCTGGTAACATGTCCCATGTATATTAAACCATCAGGGGAACACACTCTACTCACTTAAACTTTTCACCTGCTGACATGTCCCGTGTGTATTAAACAATCAGGGGAACACAGTCTCCTCACTTACACGGTTAACCTGGTAACATGTCCCGTGTATAATAATCAATCTGGGGAACACACTCTCCTCACTTATACTGTTCACCTGGTAACATGTCCCGTGTATATTAAACCATCAGGGGAACACACTCTCCTCACTTATACTGTTCACCTGGTAACATGTCCCGTGTATATTAAGCCATCAGGGGAACACACTCTCCTCACATATACTGTTCACCTGGTGACATTTCCCGAGTGTATTAAACAATCAGGGGAACAAACTCTCCTCACTTATACTGTTCACCTGGAAACATGTCCTGTGTATATTAAACCATCAGGGGAACACACTCTCCTCACTTAAACCGTTCACCTGGTAACATGTCCCGTGTATATTAAACCATCAGGGGAACACACTCTCCTCACTTATACTGTTCACCTGGTAACATGTCCCGTGTATATTAAACCATCAGGGGAACACACTCTCCTCACTTATACTGTTCACCTGGAAACATGTCCTGTGTATATTAAACCATCAGGGGAACACACTCTCCTCACTTAAACCGTTCACCTGGTAACATGTCCTGTGTATATTAAACAATCAGGGGAACACACTCTCCTCACTTATACTGTTCACCTGTTGACATGTCCGTGTATATAAAACAATCAGGGGAACACATTCTCCTCACTTATACTGTTCACCTGGTAACATGTCCCGTGTGTATTAAACCATCAGGGGAACACACTCTCCTCACTTATACTGTTCACCTGTTGACATGTCCGTGTATATAAAACAATCAGGGGAACACATTCTCCTCACTTATACTGTTCACCTGGTAACATGTCCCGTGTGTATTAAACCATCAGGGGAACACACTCTCCTCACTTATACTGTTCATCTGCTAACATGTCCCATGTATATTAAACCATCAGGGGAACACAATCTCCTCACTTATACTGTTCACCTGGTAACATGTCCCGTGCGTATTAAACCATCTGGGGAACACATTCTCCTCACTTATACTATTCACCTGTTGACATGTCCCATGTATATTAAACCATCAGGGGAACACACTCTGCTCTCTTAAACTGTTCACCTGGTCACATGTCCCGTGTGTATTAAACAATCAGGGGAACACAGTCTCCTCACTTACACTGTTAACCTGGTAACATGTCCCATGTATATTAAACCATCAGGGGAACACACTATCCTCACTAATACTATTCAGCTAGTAACATGTCCCGTGTATAATAATCAATCTGGGGAAAAGACTCTCCTCACTATTCTGTTCACTTGTTAACATGTCCCGTGTGTATTAAACAATCAGGGGAACACACTCTCCTCTCTTATACTGTTCACCTGGTAACATGTCCCGTGTATATTAAACCATCAGGGGAACACACTCTCCTCACTTATACTGTTCACCTGGTAACATGTCCCGTGTATATTAAACAATCAGGGGAACACACTCTCCTCACATATACTGTTCACCTGGTGACATGTCCCGTCAGTATTAAACAATCAGGGGAACAAACTCTCCTCACTTATACTGTTCACCTGGAAACATGTCCTGTGTATATTAAACCATCAGGGGAACACACTCTCCTCACTTATACTGTTCACCTGGTAACATGTCCCATGTATATTAAACCATCAGGGGAACACACTCTCCTCACTTAAACCGTTCACCTGGTAACATGTCCCGTGTATATTAAACCATCAGGGGAACACACTCTCCTCACTTATACTGTTCACCTGGTAACATGTCCCGTGTCTCTTAAACCATCAGGGGAAAACACTCTCCTCTCTTATACTGTTCACCTTGGAACATGCCCTGTGTGCATTAAACCATCAGGGGAACACACTCTCTTCAATTATACTGTTCACCTGGAAACATGTCCCGTGTCTCTTAAACCATCAGGGGAAAACACTCTCTTCAATTATACTGTTCACCTGGTAACATGCCCTGTGTGTATTAAACAATCAGGGGAACACACTCTCCTCACATATACTGTTCACCTGGTAACATGTCCCGTGTATATTAAACCATCAGGGGAACACAATCTCCTCACTTATACTGTTCACCTGGTAACATGTCCCATTCATATTAAACCATCAGTGGAACACTCTCTCCTCTCTTATACTGTTCACCTGGTAACATGTCCCGTGTATATTAAAGCATCAGGGGAACACACTCTCCTCACTTATACTGTTCACCTGGTAACATGTCCTATGTGCATTAAACCATCAGGGGAACACACTCTCTTCAATTATACTGTTCACCTGGCAATATGTCCCGTGTATATTAAACCATCAGGGGAAAACGCTCTCCTCACTTATACTGTTCACCTGGTAACATGTCCCGTGTCTCTTAAACCATCAGGGGAAAACACTCTCCTCACTTAGACTTTTCACCTGGTAACATGCCCTGTGTGTATTAAACAATCAGGGGAACAAACTCTCCTCACTTATACTGTTCACCTGGTAACATGTCCCGTGTATATTAAGCCATCAGGGGAACACACTCTCCTCACTTATACTGTTCACCTGGTAACATGTCCCGTGTATATTAAACCATCAGGGGAACACACTCTCCTCACTTATACTGTTCACCTGGTAACATGTCCCGTGTATATTAAACCATCAGGGGAACACACTCTCCTCACATATACTGTTCACCTGGTAACATGTCCCGTGTATATTAAACCATCAGGGGAACACAATCTCCTCACTTATACTGTTCACCTGGTAACATGTCCCATTCATATTAAACCATCAGTGGAACACTCTCTCCTCTCTTATACTGTTCACCTGGTAACATGTCCCGTGTATATTAAAGCATCAGGGGAACACACTCTCCTCACTTATACTGTTCACCTGGTAACATGTCCTATGTGCATTAAACCATCAGGGGAACACACTCTCTTCAATTATACTGTTCACCTGGCAATATGTCCCGTGTATATTAAACCATCAGGGGAAAACGCTCTCCTCACTTATACTGTTCACCTGGTAACATGTCCCGTGTCTCTTAAACCATCAGGGGAAAACACTCTCCTCACTTAGACTTTTCACCTGGTAACATGCCCTGTGTGTATTAAACAATCAGGGGAACAAACTCTCCTCACTTATACTGTTCACCTGGTAACATGTCCCGTGTATATTAAGCCATCAGGGGAACACACTCTCCTCACTTATACTGTTCACCTGGTAACATGTCCCGTGTATATTAAACCATCAGGGGAACACACTCTCCTCACTTACACTGTTCACCTGGTAACATGTCCCGTGTATATTAAACCATCAGCGGAACACACTCTTCTCACTTATACTGTTGACCTGGTAACATGTCCCGTCAGTATTAAACAATCAGGGGAACACACTCTCCTCACTTATTCTGTTCACCTGTTGACATGTCCGTGTATATAAAACAATCAGGGGAACACACTCTCCTCACTTACACTGTTCACCTGGTAACATGTCCCGTGTATATTAAACCATCAGCGGAACACACTCTTCTCACTTATACTGTTGACCTGGTAATATGTCCCGTCAGTATTAAACAATCAGGGGAACACACTCTCCTCACTTATTCTGTTCACCTGGGAACATGTCCCGTGCGTATTAAACCATCAGGGGAACACACTCTCCTCACTTATACTGTTCACCTGTTGACATGTCCGTGTATATAAAACAATCAGGGGAACACACTCTCCTCACTTATACTGTTCACCTGCAAACATGACCCGTGTGCATTGAACAATCAGGAGAACACAATCTCCTCACTTATACTGTTCACCTGGTAACATGTCCCGTGTGTATTAAACCATCAGGGGAAAACACTCTCCTCACTTATACTGTTCATGTGGTAACAAGTCCCGTGTGTATTAAACCATCAAGGGAAAACACTCTCCTCACTTATACTGTTCACCTGCAAACATGTCCCGTGTATATTAAACCATCAGGGGAACACAATCTCCTCACTTATACTGTTCATCTGGTAAAATGTCCCGTGTGTATTAAACCATCAGGTGAACACACTCTCCTCACTTACACGGTTCATCTGGTAACATGTCCCGTGTGTATTAAACCATCAGGGGAACACAATCTCCTCACTTATACTGTTCACCTGGAAACATGTCCCGTGTATATTAAGCCATCAGGGGAACACAATCTCCTCATTATACTGTTCACCTGGTAACATGTCCCGTGCGTATTAAGCCATCAGGGGAACACACTCTGCTCTGTTAAACTGTTCACCTGGTAACATGTCCCATGTATATTAAACCATCAGGGGAACACACTCTACTCACTTAAACTTTTCACCTGCTGACATGTCCCGTGTGTATTAAACAATCAGGGGAACACAGTCTCCTCACTTACACGGTTAACCTGGTAACATGTCCCGTGTATAATAATCAATCTGGGGAACACACTCTCCTCACTTATACTGTTCACCTGGTAACATGTCCCGTGTATATTAAACCATCAGGGGAACACACTCTCCTCACTTATACTGTTCACCTGGTAACATGTCCCGTGTATATTAAGCCATCAGGGGAACACACTCTCCTCACTTATACTGTTCACCTGGTAACATGTCCCGTGTGCATTAAACAATCAGGGGAACACACTCTCCTCACATATACTGTTCACCTGGTGACATGTCCCGTGTGTATTAAACAATCAGGGGAACAAACTCTCCTCACTTATACTGTTCACCTGGAAACATGTCCTGTGTATATTAAACCATCAGGGGAACACACTCTCCTCACTTATACTGTTCACCTGGTAACATGTCCCATGTATATTAAACCATCAGGGGAACACACTCTCCTCACTTAAACCGTTCACCTGGTAACATGTCCCGTGTATATTAAACCATCAGGGGAACACACTCTCCTCACTTATATTGTTCACCTGGTAACATGTCCTGTGTGCATTAAACCATCAGGGGAACACACTCTCTTCAATTATACTGTTCACCTGGTAACATGTCCCGTGTCTCTTAAACCATCAGGGGAACACACTCTCCTCACTTATACTGTTCACCTGGAATCATGTCCCGTATATATTAAACCATCAGGGGAACACACTCTCCTCACTTATACAGATCACCTGGAAACATGTCCTGTGTATATTAAACCATCAGGGGAACACACTCTCCTCACTTATACTGTTCATCTGGAAACATGTCCCGTATATATTAAACCATCAGGGGAACACAATCTCCTCACTTATACTGTTCATCTGGTAACATGTCCCGTGTGTATTAAACCATCAGGGGAACACACTCTCCTCACTTATACTGTTCATCTGGTAACATGTCCCGTGTGTATTAAACAATCAGGGGAACACAGTCTCCTCACTTACACTGTTAACCTGGTAACATGTCCCATGTATTTTAAACCATCAGGGGAACACACTATCCTCACGAATACTATTCAGCTAGTAACATGTCCCGTGTATAATAATCAATCAGGGGAACACACTCTCCTCACATATACTGTTCACCTGGTGACATGTCCCGTCAGTATTAAACAATCAGGGGAACAAACTCTCCTCACTTATACTGTTCACCTGGAAACATGTCCTGTGTATATTAAACCATCAGGGGAACACACTCTCCTCACTTATACTGTTCACCTGGTAACATGTCCCATGTATATTAAACCATCAGGGGAACACACTCTCCTCACTTAAACCGTTCACCTGGTAACATCTCCTGTGTATATTAAACCATCAGGGGAACACACTCTCCTCACTTATACTGTTCACCTGGTAACATGTCCTGTGTGCATTAAACCATCAGGGGAACACACTCTCTTCAATTATACTGTTCACCTGGTAACATGTCCCGTGTCTCTTAAACCATCAGGGGAAAACACTCTCCTCACTTATACTGTTCACCTGGTAACATGCCCTGTGTGTATTCAACCATCAGGGGAACACACTCTCCTCACTTATACTGTTCACCTGGTAACATGTCCCATTTATATTAAACCATCAGTGGAACACTCTCTCCTCTCTTATACTTTTCACCTGGTAACATGTCCCGTGTATATTAAACCATCAGGGGAACACACTCTCCGCACTTATACTGTTCACCTGGTAACATGTCCTGTGTGCATTAAACCATCAGGGGAACACACTCTCTTCAATTATAATGTTCACCTGGCAATATGTCCCGTGTATATTAAACCATCAGGGGAAAACGCTCTCCTCACTTATACTGTTCACCTGGTAACATGCCCTGTGTGTATTAAACAATCAGGGGAACAAACTCTCCTCACTTATACTGTTCACCTGGAAACATGTCCTGTGTATATTAAACCATCAGGGGAACACACTCTCCTCACTTATACTGTTCACCTGGTAACATGTCCCATGTATATTAAACCATCAGGGGAACACACTCTCCTCACTTAAACCGTTCACCTGGTAACATGTCCCGTGTATATTAAACCATCAGGGGAACACACTCTCCTCACTTATACTGTTCACCTGGTAACATGTCCTGTGTGCATTAAACCATCAGGGGAACACACGCTCTTCAATTATACTGTTCACCTGGTAACATGTCCCGTGTCTCTTAAACCATCAGGGGAAAACACTCTCCTCACTTATACTGTTCACCTGGTAACATGCCCTGTGTGTATTCAACCATCAGGGGAACACACTCTCCTCACTTATACTGTTCACCTGGTAACATGTCCCATTTATATTAAACCATCAGTGGAACACTCTCTCCTCTCTTATACTGTTCACCTGGTAACATCTCCCGTGTATATTAAACCATCAGGGGAACACACTCTCCTCACTTATACTGTTCACCTGGTAACATGTCCTGTGTGCATTAAACCATCAGGGGAACACACTCTCTTCAATTATACTGTTCACCTGGTAACATGCCCTGTGTGTATTAAACCATCAGGGGAAAACGCTCTCCTCACTTATACTGTTCACCTGGTAACATGCCCTGTGTGTATTAAACAATCAGGGGAACACACTCTCCTCACTTATACTGTTCACCTGGTAACATGTCCCATGTATATTAAGCCATCAGGGGAACACACTCTCCTCACTTATACTGTTCACCTGCAAACATGTCCCGTGTGCATTGAACAATCAGGGGAACACACTCTCCTCACTTATACTGTTCACCTGGTAACATGTCCCGTGTATATTAAACCATCAGGGGAACACACTCTCCTCACTTATACTGTTCACCTGGTAACATGTCCCATGTATATTAAGCCATCAGGGGAACACACTCTCCTCACTTATACTGTTCACCTGCAAACATGTCCCGTGTGCATTGAACAATCAGGGGAAACCACTCTCCTCACTTATACTGTTCACCTGGTAACATGTCCCGTGTATATTAAACCATCAGGGGAACACACTCTCCTCACTTATACTGTTCACCTGGTAACATGTCCGTGTATATAAAACAATCAGGGGAACACACTCTCCTCACTTATACTGTTCATCTGGTAACATGTCCCATGTGTATTAAACCATCAGGGGAACACACTCTCCTCACTTACACTGTTCACCTAGTGACATGTCCCGTGTATATTAAACAATCAGGAGACCACAATCTCCTCACTTATACTGTTCATCTGGTAACATGTCCCCTGTGTACTAAACCATCAGGGGAACACACACTCCTCACTTATACTGTTCATCTGGTAACATGTCCCGTGTGTATTAAACCATCAGGGGAACACACTCTCCTCACTTACACTGTTCACCTAGTGACATGTCCCGTGTATATTAAACAATCAGGAGACCACAATCTCCTCACTTATACTGTTCATCTGGTAACATGTCCCCTGTGTACTAAACCATCAGGGGAAAACACTCTCCACACTTATACTGTTCATGTGGTAACAAGTCCCGTGTGTATTAAACCATCAAGGGAAAACACTCTCCTCACTTATACTGTTCACCTGCAAACATGTCCCGTGTATATTTAACCATCAGGGGAACACAATCTCCTCACTTATACTGTTCATCTGGTAAAATGTCCCGTGTGTATTAAACCATCAGGGGAACACACTCTCCTCACTTATACTGTTCATCTGGTAACATGTCCCGTGTGTATTAAACCATCAGGGGAACACAATCTCCTCACTTATACTGTTCACCTGGAAACATGTCCCGTGCATATTAAACCATCAGGGGAACACAATCTCCTCATTATACTGTTCACCTGGTAACATGTCCCGTGCGTATTAAACCATCTGGGGAACACATTCTCCTCACTTATACTATTCACCTGTTGACATGTCCCATGTATATTAAACCATCAGGGGAACACACTCTGCTCTCTTAAACTGTTCACCTGGTAACATGTCCCATGTATATTAAACCATCAGGGGAACAAACTCTACTCACTTAAACTTTTCACCTGCTGACATGTCCCGTGTGTATTAAACAATCAGGGGAACACAGTCTCCTCACTTGCACTGTTAACCTGGTAACATGTCCCGTGTATAATAATCAATCTGGGGAACACACTCTCCTCACTTATACTGTTCACCTGTTAACAAGTCCTGTGCATATTAAACCAACAATGGAACACACTCTCCTCACTTATACTGTTCACCTGGTAACATGTCCCGTGTATATTAAACCATCAGGGGAACACACTCTCCTCACTTATACTGTTCACCTGGTAACATGTCCCATGTATATTAAGCCATCAGCAGAACACACTCTCCTCACTTATACCGTTCACCTGGTAACATGTCCCGTGTGCATTAAACAATCAGGGGAACACACTCTCCTCACATATACTGTTCACCTGGTGACATGTCCCGTGTATATTAAACAATCAGGGGAACAAACTCTCCTCACTTATACTGTTCACCTGGAAACATGTCCTGTGTATATTAAACCATCAGGGGAACACACTCTCCTCACTTATGCTGTTCACCTGGTAACATGTCCCATGTATATTAAACCATCAGGGGAACACACTCTCCTCACTTAAACCGTTCACCTGGTAACATGTCCCGTGTATATTAAACCATCAGGGGAACACACTCTCCTCACTTATACTGTTCACCTGGTAACATGTCCTGTGTGCATTAAACCATCAGGGGAACACACTCTTCAATTATACTGTTCACCTGGTAACATGTCCCGTGTCTCTTAAACCATCAGGGGAAAACACTCTCCTCACAAATACTGTTCACCTGGTAACATGCCCTGTGTGTATTAAACAATCAGGGGAACACACTCTCCTCACTTATACTGTTCACCTGGTAACATGTCCCGTGTGTATTAAACAATCAGGGGAACACACTCTCCTCACTTATACTGTTCACCTGGTAACATGTCCCGTGTATATTAAACCATCAGGGGAACACACTCTCCTCACTTATACTGTTCACCTGGTAACATGTCCTGTGTGCATTAAACCATCAGGGGAACACACTCTTCAATTATACTGTTCACCTGGTAACATGTCCCGTGTCTCTTAAACCATCAGGGGAAAACACTCTCCTCACAAATACTGTTCACCTGGTAACATGCCCTGTGTGTATTAAACAATCAGGGGAACACACTCTCCTCACTTATACTGTTCACCTGGTAACATGCCATGTGTGTATTAAACAATCAGGGGAACACACTCTCCTCACAAATACTGTTCACCTGGTAACATGCCCTGTGTGTATTAAACAATCAGGGGAACACACTCTCCTCACTTATACAGTTCACCTGGTAACATGTCCCGTGTGTATTAAACAATCAGGTGAACACACTCTCCTCACTTATACTGTTCACCTGGTAACATGTCCCGTGTATATTAAACCATCAGGGGAACACACTCTCCTCACTTATACTGTTCACCTGGTAACATGCCCTGTGTGTATTAAACAATCAGGGGAACACACTCTCCTCACTTATACTGTTCACCTGGTAACATGTCCCGTGTATATTAAACCATCAGGGGAACACACTCTCCTCACTTATACTGTTCACCTGGTGACATGTCCCGTCAGTTATTAAACAATCAGGGGAACAAACTCTCCTCACTTATACTGTTCACCTGGTAACATGTCCCGTGTATATTAAAACATCAGGGGAACACAGTCTCCTCACTTATACTGTTCACCTGGTAACATGTCCCATGCATATTAAACCATCAGGGGAACACACTCTCCTCACTTATACTGTTCACCTGGTAACATGTCCCGTGTATATTAAAACATCAGGGGAACACACTCTCCTCACTTATACTGTTCACCTGGTAACATGTCCCGTGTGCATTAAACCATCAGGGGAACACACTCTCCTCACTTACACTGTTCACCTGGTGAAATGTCCCGTGTGTATTAAAGAATCAGGGGAACACACTCTCCTCACTTATACTGTTCACCTGGTGACATGTCCCGTCAGTATTAAACCATCAAGGGAACACACTCTCCTCACTTATACTGTTCACCTGGTAACATGTCCCGTGTGTATTAAACAATCAGGGGATCACACTCTCCTCAATTATACTGTTCACCTGGTGACATGTCCCGTCAGTATTAAACCATCAAGGGAACACACTCTCCTCACTGATACTGTTCACCTGGTAACATGTCCCGTGTGTATTAAACAATCAGGGGAACACACTCTCCTCACTTTTACTGATCATCTGGTAACATGTCCCGTGTGTATTAAACAATCAGGGGAACACACTCTCCTCACTTATACTGTTCACCTGGTAACATGTCCCGTGTGTATTAAACAATCAGGGGAACACACTCTCCTCACTTATACTGATCTTCTGGTAACATGTCCCGTGTGTATTAAACAATCAGGGGAACACACTCTCCTCACTTATACAGTTGACTTGGTGACATGTCCCGTGCGTATTAAACAATCAGGGGAACACACTCTCCTCACTTATAAAGTTCATCTGGTAACATGTCCCGTCAGTATTAAACCATCCAGGGAACACACTCTCCTCACTTATACTGTTCACCTGGTAACATGTCTCGTGTATATTAAGCCATCAGGGGAACACACTCTCCTCACTTATACTGTTCAACTGGTAACATGTCCCGTCAGTATTAAACCATCCAGGGAACACACTCTCCTCACTTATACTGTTCACCTGGTAACATGTCCCGTGTGCATTAAACCATCAGGGGAACACACTCTCCTCACTTCTACTGTTCACCTGGTAACATGTCCCGTGTGTATTAAACAATCAGGGGAACACACTCGCCTCACTTATACTGTTCACCTGGTAACATGTCCCGTGTCTCTTAAACCATCAGGGGAAAACACTCTCCTCACTTATACTGTTCACCTGGTAACATGTCCCGTGTATATTAAGCCATCAGGGGAAGACACTCTCCTCACTTATACTGTTCACCTGGTAACATGCCTTGTGTGTATTAAACAATCAGGGGAACACACTCTCCTCACTTATACTGTTCACCTGGTAACATGTCCCGTGTATATTAAGCCATCAGGGGAAGACACTCTCCTCACTTATACTGTTCACCTGGTAACATGCCCTGTGTGTATTAAACAATCAGGGGAACACACTCTCCTCACTTATACTGTTCACCTGGTAACATGTCCCGTGTATATTAAACCATCAGGGGAACACACTCTCCTCACTTATACTGTTCACCTGGTGACATGTCCCGTCAGTTATTAAACAATCAGGGGAACAAACTCTCCTCACTTATACTGTTCACCTGGTAACATGTCCCGTGTATATTAAACCATCAGGGGAACACAGTCTCCTCACTTATACTGTTCACCTGGTAACATGTCCCATGCATATTAAACCATCAGGGGAACACACTCTCCTCACTTATGCTGTTCACCTGGAAACATGTCCCGTGTATATTAAACCATCAGGGGAACACAGTCTCCTCACTTATACTGTTCACCTGGTAACATGTCCCGTGTGTATTAAACAATCAGGAGAACACACTCTCCTCACTTATACTGTTCATCTGGTAACATGTCCCGTGGTGTATTAAACAATCAGGGGAACACACTCTCCTCACTTATACTGTTCACCTGGTGAAATGTCCCGTGTGTATTAAAGAATCAGGGGAACACACTCTCCTCACTTATACTGTTCACCTGGTGACATGTCCCGTCAGTATTAAACCATCAGGGGAACACACTCTCCTCACTTATACTGTTCACCTGGTAACATGTCCCGTGTGTATTAAACAATCAGGGGATCACACTCTCCTCAATTATACTGTTCACCTGGTGACATGTCCCTTGTGTATTAAACCATCAGGGGAACACACTCTCCTCCCTGATACTGTTCACCTGGTAACATGTCCCGTGTGTATTAAACAATCAGGGGAACACACTCTCCTCACTTTTACTGATCATCTGGTAACATGTCCCGTGTGTATTAAACAATCAGGGGAACACACTCTCCTCACTTATACTGATCTTCTGGTAACATGTCCCGTGTGTATTAAACAATCAGGGGAACACACTCTCCTCACTTATACAGTTGACTTGGTGACATGTCCCGTGCGTATTAAACAATCAGGGGAACACACTCTCCTCACTTATAAAGTTCATCTGGTAACATGTCCCGTCAGTATTAAACCATCCAGGGAACACACTCTCCTCACTTATACTGTTCACCTGGTAACATGTCTCGTGTATATTAAGCCATCAGGGGAACACACTCTCCTCACTTATACTGTTCAACTGGTAACATGTCCCGTCAGTATTAAACCATCCAGGGAACACACTCTCCTCACTTATACTGTTCACCTGGTAACATGTCCCGTGTGCATTAAACCATCAGGGGAACACACTCTCCTCACTTCTACTGTTCACCTGGTAACATGTACCGTGTGTATTAAACAATCAGGGGAACACACTCGCCTCACTTATACTGTTCATCTGGTAACATTTCCCGTGTATATTAAACCATCAGGGGAACACACTCTCCTCACTTATACTGTTCACCTGGTGACATGTCCCGTCAGTTATTAAACAATCAGGGGAACAAACTCTCCTCACTTATACTGTTCTGCTGGTAACATGTCCCGTGTATATTAAACCATCAGGGGAACACAGTCTCCTCACTTATACTGTTCACCTGGTAACATGTCCCGTGTATATTAAACCATCAGGGGAACACACTCTCCTCACTTATACTGTTCACCTGGTGACATATCCCGTCAGTTATTAAACAATCAGGGGAACAAACTCTCCTCACTTATACTGTTCACCTGGTAACATGTCCCGTGTATATTAAACCATCAGGGGAACACAGTCTCCTCACTTATACTGTTCACCTCGTAACATGTCCCATGCATATTAAACCATCAGGGGAACACACTCTCCTCACTTATACTGTTCACCTGGTAACATGTCCCGTGTATATTAAACCATCAGGGGAACACAGTCTCCTCTCTTATACTGTTCACCTGGTAACATGTCCCGTGTGTATTAAACAATCAGGAGAACACACTCTCCTCAATTATACTGTTCATCTGGTAACATGTCCCGTGGTGTATTAAACAATCAGGGGAACACACTCTCCTCACTTATACTGTTCACCTGGTAACATATCACGTCAGTAGTAAACAATCAGGGGACCACACTCTCCTCACTTATGCTGTTCACCTGGTGACATGTCCCGTGTATATTAAGCCATCAGGGGAACACACTCTCCTCACTTATACTGTTCATCTGGTAACATATCACGTCAGTAGTAAACAATCAGGGGAACACACTCTCCTCACTTATACTGTTCATCTGGTAACATGTCCTGTGTGTATTAAACCATCAGGGGAACACACGCTCCTCACTTATACTGTTCATCTGGTAACATATCACGTCAGTAGTAAACAATCAGGGGACTACACTCTCCTCACTTATACTGCTCATCTGGTAACATATCACGTCAGTAGTAAACAATCAGGGGAACACACTCTCCTCACTTATACAGTTCATCTGGTAACATGTCCCATCAGTATTAAAACATCCAGGGAACACACTCTCCTCACTTATACTGTTCACCTGGTAACATGTCCCGTGTATATTAAGCCATCAGGGGAACACACTCTCCTCACTTATACTGTTCAACTGGTAACATGTCCCGTCAGTATTAAAACATCAGGGGAACACACTCTCCTCACTTATACTGTTCACCTGGTAACATGTCCTGTGCGCATTAAACCATCAGGGGAACACACTCTCCTCACTTCTACTGTTCACCTGGTAACATGTCCCGTGTGTATTAAACAATCAGGGGAACACACTCTCCTCACTTATACAGTTCACTTGGTAACATTTCCCGTGTACATTAAAACATCAGGGGAAGACACTCTCGTCACTTATACTGTTCACCTGGTAACATGTCCCGTGTGTATTAAACAATCAGGGGAACACACTCTCCTCACTTATACTGTTCATCTGGTAACATGTCCTATGTGTATTAAACAATCAGGGGAACACACTCTCCTCACTTACACTGTTCATCTGGTAACATGTCCCGTGTGTATTAAACAATCAGGGGAACACACTCTCCTCACTGAGACTGTTCATCTGGTAACATATCACGTCAGTATTAAACCATCAGGGGAACACACTCTCCGCACTTATACTGTTCACCTGGTGACATGTCCCGTGTGCATTAAACAATCAGGGGAACACATTCTCCTCACTTATACTGTTCACCTGGTGACATGTCCCGTGCGTATTAAACAATCAGGGGAACATACTCTCCTCACTATTACAGTTCACCTGGTGACATGTCCTGTGTATATTAAACCATCAGGGGAACACACTCTCCTCACTTATACTGTTCACCTGGTAACATGTCACGTGTGCATGAAACTAACAGGGGAAAACATTGTCCTCACTTATACTGTTCACCTGGTAACATGTCCCGTGCGTATTAAACCATCAGGGGAACACACTCTCCTCACTTATACTGCACACCTGGTGACATGTCCCGTGTATATTCAACCATCAGGGGAACACACTCTCCTCACTTATACTGATCATCTGGTAACATGTCCCGTGTGTATTAAACCATCAGGGGAACAAACTCTCCTCACTAAAACTGTTCATCTGGTAACATGTCCCGTGTGTATTAAACCATCAGGGTAACACACTCTCCTCACTTATACTGTTCATCTGGTAACATGTCCCGTTTAGTCCCGTGTGTATTAAACCATCAGGGGAACACACTCTCCTCACTTATACTGTTCAACTGGTAACATGTCCCGTGTGTATTAAACCATCAGGGGAACACACTCTCCTCAATTATACTGTTCAGCTGGTCACATGTCCCGTGTGTATTAAACCATCAGGGGAACACACTCTCCTCACTTATAGGTCTCTTTTACCTTGTTCACCTTCATTGCTTTCTATTTCCCTCCTGGTGTTTGATAAGGTATCTACCAAAACCCGTTTTCACAGCCACATCTCCTTCCTCAGTGACTGTCTCCGGCTCCGACTGATTCCACGTGGATTCCAACTGCAGTTTCACCCATCATGCTTTGAAACCACCCAGGATCACAGGTATCTCCGAGAAATACAACGTTCCTCGGACTGCTACTCTCGCCGCATCCTGAGATCCACACTCAGTGCTATGCGCCGCCATATGCACACACTGGACCTCTCTCTCCAGCAGCACCGTCTCACCTTATCTCAAATTTGTTCTACTCCACAGTTTCATCTCATCTTACGTCTCATCCGACGCATTAACAAAAAACTTTTTTTCTTCCTTTCAGGTGTTAAGGAACGCAAGCTCCAGCAGCTGATGGGGACTAATGCCCCTCCAGATCCTCCTTCCGCTTCACTTCCCTCTGAACCCACCCCTTCTGATCTGACCCCTTGCCGTGTATTCACTATACCCTCTGACCTCCCCCTCTCTGATGCTGAGCGTTCTGTACTCAGCAAAGGTCTCAGTTTTATCCCCTTACGCCCCCACCTCAATGAATTTCGCGCTCGGCATGACGTTGAGCTCTTCTTCCGTCGCCTCCGCCTCCGGGCTCACTTCTTCGACCAGGAGTCCTCCCCCCGACCAGCAGACCCATTCACCCGCCTCCAGCATTCTCCCTCTACCTGGACCCCTCACCCTGGCCTCTTACCCGCTCTTGATCTCTTCATTGAAAACTGTCGGCGAGACATTGGTCGTCTCAATTTCTCTGCCCCCCTCACTCACTCTAACCTGTCCCCCTCTGAACTTGAGGCACTCCGTTCTCTCAGGTCTAACCCCGACATGGTTATCAAACCTGCAGACAAGGGTGGTGCTGTTGTTGTATGGCGTACCGACCTCTACCTTGCAGAAGCTCAACGCCAACTCACAGACACCTCTT